>NC_053494.1:101552774-101858846 GCF_905171775.1 Rana temporaria | reverse complement strand
GTTTAACCAATCTTGTTTTTTAGTACAATGCTCCTTTAAGGGGGTGTGGCAAGGGGTGTGTCCTATGCCTGTATACTTTTGCTGATAGGTGTCCCTCAATGCCATCTCAAAAAGTTGGGAGATGTAGGGTCCGACAGGTCGGGTCGGTAATAATCAGGCAGATCAGGCATCGACTTAGGCAGAAGAGAGGTCAGGTCACAAGCTGAGTAGTACTGGAAGATCAGCAGATAGAATCATCAGGCAGGATCAGAGTCTAAGGGAAGCCTGGATCAGAACAGGCAGCGTGTAATCACAGGTAACAACAAGCTGAATCAGAATCAGAGGTCACACAGGAAACAGGATACAACACAGAAGCTGCAGGCCAAACAGCAATGAACCTCTGTAGGAGCCTTGTTTAAATAGCCATCTGACTTCAGTATTAGTGACAGGTGTGCGTCTTAAAGTGTTAGTACGCATGCTTGCACGCCGTGCGCTTACATGGAAAGCCTGTCTTCCCTAACACTGTGTTTTTCCTGGGTTGGGCAGAGATCCAGTGAGAGCTGGATGACTCAAAGGCAGCATCACTAAGACCCCCCACCTATTTCTAGAATGCACTGGAACCTTCAAGAAAAATTAGGGGGAAGTAAGGTGGAGCTGACTGGAGTATTCAATTCGAATCCCCAATTCGGGTTGGCAGGGGGCAGGCCCCCTCAAATACTCTTGGTCAGTCCAGCTTGGGAGGAGAGTTCGGGTGGAAGCTGGAGGTGACCTGGAGGTTGCGAATGGGACCTTCCCAAAACCACGGAGGTGTCCTGGCCAGGGGGCACTGGGAGCAAAAAAAAGGACAGCAGGAGAACGCTGCCGGGCAAATCTTCAGGAGCAACAGGAACAGCCAAGAGGGCTGGTGAGTGTCACACAGTCAAGCGGACTGGGATGGAGCAGTCTAGGATAAGTGCAGAGCCAGTCAGGAGGACTGTGGTGGCACAGGCAGTGGAAAGGGGCAGCTGCAGCCAGAAAGGCTGACAATGCCTGAAGAGGTGGCACTGGGAGCAGTAGCCACATGTAGGACAGCTAGCACTAAGGACTACCATTTTTTGCTACACCACAAGGGTCCACAATCCCTGCCTGCAAAAGGCATTTGCTTTGGGTCTGACAGAGCCAGTTTCAGATTCCACATCGGTGCTAGCTGGTCCTGGGAGTAATAGTCTGCAAGCAAGTGTCCCTGTTCAAACCACAAACAGGAAACTAGCTATTGTTAATAAATGTGTTAATGTCGAACTCCATATTTAACCCATGTGGGTGAATGTTTTTACATTACACAGTGGAACCTCAATTTGCGAGTAACGCGGTTAACGAGCGTTTCGCAATACGAGCACTGTAAAATCCAAACTCGGTTTGCAAGTGTTGTCTGTCAAAATGAGCAGGATTCAGGCCAAAGCGGTGTGCAGTACCACGTTTGGCCTGAGGTGGGGGTTGCCGGAGATGATCGCAGCCATTTGGAAATGCACAGAAAGGCCCGAGGACAGCTCGGGTGACCTTGGCAAACCTCGGGAACGGAGTCTTTTTGAAGTTTGCCGAGGTCAGCCGAGGTGTCCTCAGGCCTTTCTGGCCGTTTTCGAGGTTTTCCGGCGTCAATCGACGGCTGTAGAATGGTACTCCTACGCAAACGCTGTAGCTGTATGGCGAGCGCTTTAAGGAGTATAAGGTGCATGCACTTCCCCGCAGTGTGACGTAGGAGATTGTGCACATGGCCAGTGGTCCCGATGGCCGCCGACTACTCTCGATTGCTCCTGAACAGGAGAGAACAGAGATCTGTCAATGTAAACAGACAGATCTCTGTTCTGTCAGGGGTGAGGAACCACAGATCGCTCTCCTCACCCAGGCAGTCCGCTCCCCCCTCAGTTAGAATCACTCCCTAGGTAACACAATTAACCCCTTGATCGCCCCCTAGTGTTAATCCCACACTATTTATAGCACTGATCCCTGTATAAATGTCAATGGTCCCAAAATAGTGTTAAAGGTGTCCAATCTGTCTGCCGTAATGTCGCAGTCCTGATATAAATCGCAGGTCGCCGGCATTACTAGTAAAATAAAAAAATGCCATAAATCTATCCCCTATTTTGTAAACGTTATAACTTTTGTACAAACCAATCAATATAAGCTTATTGCGATTTTTTTTTCAAAAATATGTAGAAGAATACATATCAGCCTAAAATAAAGAAGACATTTTTTTATATATTTTTGAGGGATATTTATTATAGCAAAAAGTTAAAAATATTGCTTTTTTTTCAAAAAATAAAAACCGCAGAGGAGATCAAATACCACCAAAAAAAACTCTATTTGTGTGCAAAAGTATGTAAATTTTGTTTGGGTACAGCGTCGCAATTGTCAGTTAAAGCGATGCAGCGCCATATCGCAGAAAATGGCCTGGTCAGAAAGGGGGTAAATTCTTCTGGGGCTGAAGTGGTTAAAAAGAGTAAACACAGCTGATTGATAATAAATGGTAGACATGTGCACAGAAAAAAAATCGTTTTTGTTCTGTTTCGTATCGTTCCGTAGGTTCGTTTCCGTTCGTTTTTCGTAAGACGCCCGTTTTCCTGTTCGTTCCTGTTCGTTTTTCGTACAACGAGATTTTTTCGTATTCCGATCGTTTCGTATTTTCGTTACTGTTTTATTTTCGTAAATGCGGGATGGTTCGTTATTCTGTTTAATTCATGTTCGTTACTTGTTAGACAATAATTTTCGTGAATTTTCGTCAATGATTTGCATTCTGTGTTTTGGATTCCTTTTTCTGTTCGTGTTTTCGGTCGTGTGTTCGTGTGACATCTATGACAATTTGTTGTGGATGTCATGTGGGCATGCGACTGAAGATACGAACAGAAAAAGGATTTTCGTCATTTTGTACTTTCGTAAATATATCGCGGGATTCGCGGCACTTTCAACACGCGGCTCATCCATATTAACGATTGTTAAGCCCCATACACTTGGTCAGACTTTTTTAACAACAAACATAAAAACGATCGTTTTCTGTTCGTTCTCAGAAAATTTGTTCGTTTTTAAACTCCATCAGAAAGCCATTTTTGGGTTCAAAAGTCTGGCCAACTGATCTCCCTTCAGATGAAAATCCACAGAAAAGTTTATTTGGCTTTACTGTACTACTATTAAAAAAAAGAAAATTACATCTGTGGCAAGGGATTTGCATTTTGTGTTTTGGGTCCTTTTTCTTTTGGGGTTTTCGGTCGTGTGTTCGTGTGACATCTGTGGCAAAAGATTTGCATTCTGTTGAATCCAAAATACGAACAGAAAAAAGGAATTCAAAATACAGGGTGCGGGTCTTTTGTTGTGGATGTCGTGTGAGCATGCGACTGGGGATGCGGACAGGGAAAGGATTCAAACAAAATGCAGAGTGCGGGTCTTTTGTTGTGGATGTCATATGAGCATACGACTGAGGGTGCGAACAGAGAAGGGATTCAAACAAGATACAGAGTGCAAATCTTTTGTTGTGGATGTCGTGTGAACATACAGCTGAGGATACGAGCAGAGAGGGGATTCAAACAGGATACAGAATGCAAATCTTTTGTTGTGGATGTCGTGTGAACATACGGCTGAGGATACGAACAGAGAGGGGATTCAAACAAAATACAGAATGCAAATCTTTTGTTGTAGGTGTCATGTGGACATGTGGCTGAGGATACGAGCAGAGAGGGGATTCAAACAGGATACAGAATGCAAATCTTTTGTTGTGGATGTCGTGTGAACATACGGCTGAGGATACGAACAGAGAGGGGATTCAAACAAAACACAGAATGCAAATCTTTTGTTGTAGGTGTCATGTGGACATGTGGCTGAGGATACGAGCAGAGAGGGGATTCAAACAGGATACAGAATGCAAATCTTTTGTTATAGATGTCATTTTCGTTCTTTTGCCGTTTTCGTTTTGTCGTATTTTCATCGAATCGCTCGTTCGTATTTACGGTTGTTTGTTATGCGGCTCATTCGTAATCCCGTCGTTTTCGTATTTTGGTGCTTTAATTTTTTCGTATGTACACATTATTCTGCGGGTACGAAAATTTACATTTTCGTACGAAAATAACATTCGTACGAACGGGAATGCACATATCTAATAAATGGTTTCAGCCAAACACTAACCATGAGTGACGTTTTTGTGTTATCATTCATATTCTCAGAAAAATGGCCAAGGATTCATAAATTCCCCAGGGTATGTAAACTTATGAGCACAACTGTATGTAACAGTCAGTATTTTTTGCTAGAAAATTACTTAGAACTCCTAAACATTAAATTTTTTTTTTAAAACAGAGGCCCCAGAGAATGAATTGGTCGGTTTTTCAATTTTTATGTCACACAGTATTTGCGCTGAGGTTTATCAAATGCATTTTGTTTTTTTGAAAATAAAACAAGAATACAAAAAACATCAACAAGGAAGACCTGTGTATGTTACCAACACCCCTATATTGAATAGAAAAAAGAGGAATCCCCCAGGGTGAGGCTTTAACGGTAACAACTTATAACGTCAATGAGCGTAATATTAATAGTAAAAGTTTATTTATGCAATAAATACAAAATTTAAATATTAAAACCAAAGTTCATAGGTAGGTGTCTGATTTGTCCACAGGGGTTCATTCAGGCCCTACGCGTTTCGAGACCTTGTCCCTTCATCAGGGAACAGTGTCCATGTGGAGTCACACTGCATATGACATAAATTAACATGTTTCAAAATATTGCAAGAATTGTCTTTATACATAACAAGAGAACATCAAAATTGCATAGTACGTATATCATACCCGTCACCATATGTATGAAATCATGATAGAGCCGACAAACATCAAAGTGGTGGCACACGAGGCCCCTTTAAATAGAAAATAGGGGCACCCAGTGGGGCAGGAAACCTCCCTCTCTTCCAAGCAAGCCCAAAATTGTCACAAAGAATCGCACATAAATCACCCCTGCATAGGCAAAAACAGTATATGTGTAAATAGGCATACTTTAAAAAAAATCCAAGAGCATTCAAAAAGTAAATTATATATGGTGGGATATAGCAAAGTCCCACCAGCGTAACTATATAAATTGTATAATACAAGTTGTATGTATACCGTAAAAATATGGAAAAATGTTAGAAACAAGAACTGTTTTATATTCCTGAGAAATACAGAACATACCTCAAAAAAGGGGGGTCTAATGCTGGATTGCCGCCAGGGGTGTCAGAAGTGAGCACCTAAATATGCTGTACAGAGATTGAATGGTATATTAGTAATGGCACCCAGGCAGAGCCTCCCAGTCCCCCCTAAAAAAGCCCAGATACAGCAAACAAAGCCTCAAACTCCCTAATGAGGGAGTGATGTTATGCCAAGTACCTTTATATTGGAGCCTGCTGCGTGTGCTGCTATCACCGCCGTCTGCCGAGACAGACATGTTGGACGGCGGTGATCTTTATATAGGGGAGGACAGGAGGAAGTGGAGGAAGGCGGGGACGTGCGTGCTGCGTCATCAGACAGCAGCGCACAGCGTCTCCCAGTGTCCAGGGAGACACAGAAGTAAAGCCAGGTGAGGCGGGGCTGAGCGGGGCGGGACCAAGCGCCTCGAACACAGGAGACACAGTGGGGAAGTGAGGTGGGGCGGGGCCGAGCGGGGCGGGAACGCGCGAATCACGCAGGCATTACAGCCCTGCATGGCACCGCCCACCACCACCCAGACCCCAAACAACTCCGCTCAAGTGCGCGTGCACACACCAATCAGGGCGCGCGCACACCGACCAGGGATGGAAAAGCCACAGTGGGGGCAGGGCCGAGCCAAAAAAAGGACACTGTCCATCAAACATCACACAGGCCAAAAACGGAACCCACAGGACATACAGGCAGGGGGGAACACACAATCCCCAGCAAGCCATAAAAAATACTCCAGGGCATAGACACACAGTGACGATGCCCATACATCGCCCAGATGTGTGGGCTGTGCATAGGTGCATATAACTATAGGCATATATGCCACTAATAACACCCAAAGAAAAAGGGTTATTAAAATTAGACCAGCTGGAACAAAGTCTCGGCTGGAACAGCTTTAAATTCTTTGAGGTTATTGAATTAACAAAGGAATCTCACAAAGTGGAATCCTGTTAATCTAAATTATGCCGAACCAGGGAAAAAGTGCGTAACAGTTGGGGACAACAATAAGGGCATGCCCCAAACAGGCCATCAAAGTGACAAAAAAAAAAAGGGCCCAGAAAGGACACAGAGGACACAAGGGGCAAATTGACCCGTAGGAAGGAAAACCACCCCAGGATCAGAAAATGTCCCATAGGTCCCATGAGTCCATTTGCTAGCGCAACGCTGACCCTAAAGTCACTTGGCACTCAGAGAGTACAATGGGCGCCAGTAACCAGGGCCATAAATCGGCCGCCCCCCTGGACGGGGGCCGGCCTACGTGCGCCAGGCATGAAAAAAAGGGAAAGGAGCCCCCTTCAGAAAAAAAACGGATAATGAGGCGGTCCATCATGGTTCACCGAGAATTATACAATGCGACAAATTTCACATAAAAAAAAACACAAAATCATATGAAATTACACAGAAGAGTACATAAACATAAACACAGCCAAAAACATAAAAGAAACAAAAACATGTAGTAAGTCAAACAGACTACCCAGCCATTCCTTTTCCCCTTCAATTATTCCTTTTTGCACCCTCCAGGAGCGAACCCTTCTAAAAATAGTCTAAAGCTAATTACTTTATTCAAACCTGGGGATATATTGGCCCCGAGGTCCGCAATTCAGCGGGTTTCTCTTTGAAGCAATGTTTTGTTCCAATCCCATTAGCATTAACAACTCCAAGATCAGTGTATTTTAATGCTCTCAATTTCTTAAAAATGGCACAGTTGAAATCCTGGTAGACCGGAGTGATGTTAGGTTATCGCTCCTTGGTTACCATAGAGGAGAGCCAATCAAAGCTGATCCCAGCTTTGTTTGGCTATGCTGGCTGGTTCGCTCGGGTCTACCAGTGGGAGAGCTTGGGCAAACTGCTGAAGGTGGCGGGAGGGGGAGACATCCCCTCTCACTGCTTTTAAAAGCAATTCAGCAGCTGACTGCTGGCTCTAAGAAATAGTACCAGGTTGATGCCTGCAGCTGCAGGCATCATCCTAGTATAACCACTTGAAATCCAGCGACATTCAGGTACGATGCTGGTCAGCAAGTGGTTAAGAACTTATAGGTAGATTCAGGTAGATTGGAATATCTTTAGGGCGGTGTAGCCTAGCCTGTTTAGGCTACACCGCCGTAAATTAACTAGGCTAGTAGTGATTTTCAATCTACTTACCTGCTAATCTACGGCGGCGTAGCCTCAAACGAGCGGGCGTAAGGGCGCCTAATTCAAATGACTTGGAGGGGGGCGTGTATCATGGTAATGAGGCTTGACCTCACGTTTTTGACGTTTTTTTACACTGCGCATGCGCCGGGCAACTACATTTCCCAGTGCGCATTGCGGGTAAGTACGCCGTACGGGCCTATTGATTTCGACGTGGACGTAAATGACGTAAATCCCGATTCGCGGACGACTTACGCAAACAACGTAAAAATTTTGAATTTCGCGGTGGGAACGGCGGCCATACTTAACATTACTATTCCACTAGAGCATAGCTCTAACTTTAGGCGGCCTATCCCTTACGGAAACGACGTGATTCGACTGCGTCGGCCTGGCGTACGTTTGTGAATCGGCGTATCCCCTCATTTACATAATCTACGCCGGCCGCAATGGAAGCGCCATCTAGCGGACACAAGAAAAATTGCAAGCTAAGATAGAACGGCGCAAGCGTCCTATCTTAGCTTTGTTTAAGCGTATCTCTGTTTGAGCATACGCTTAAACATAGGGCGGCGTAGATTCAGAGTTAGGTTGGCTTATCTGTAGATAAGCCAGCCTAACTCTTTCTGAATCGACCTATTAAACTCTTCCATAACATATGCTTTTGTGCACACAGAATATTGAGAGAGTTTACATTTGGTCTGAGCCACAACACCTACCACTACTGCTTGCCTCTGCAACCCCTTGTCTACTGATCATCTGTAAACTAGTTTTTCCACTGCTGACCTCTGCACCTCTCATCAACCATTGATTACTTCTGCCCCCACACCATTCTATTATTATACCACTTACATCTGCATCACCTGCACCCATCCTCAACCCCCTTTGATCACTGCAACTCATTCTACAACTCATCCTCCCCTTCTGCCAGTGCAACCCCTTCCACATCTGTATCATCTTAACCATTGCATCACCTTCCACATCTACACCCCCTTTCACTACTGCAAAACCTTCCAGATTTGCCCCCTTCCACCATTACACCTTATCTACCTCTGCATCCTGTTCACCACTGAACCTCCTTCCACCTCTGCACCCTCTTTCCCCACGAAACCCTATTTATCATCATACCCTCTTTTATTTCTGCACCCCCTTCACATTGCTTCCACTGCACGTCTACACCTCCTTTCACCATTGAAAATACCTTCACTTCCCCACCCCCTATCATCTGGACCCCTTGCCATCATTGCATCCACTTCTACCACTCCCCACTCTTTCACTATTGTATGCCCTTCCACCATTGCAACAACTTCTACTTTTTCACCTACTTCCACAACTGCAACCACTTACAATTCTGCACCCTCTTCAATCCTTGCAAAAATTTCATTTCTGCACCTCCCTTCACCATTGTGCACAGCTCACCTGAAGAGTTCAGAAATGTCTTGCCAGCGAGTGCATTGGGCGGTGTGTGGGGATTGGGGTTGAGTCAAATGAAGCTGAGAGTGTTTACAGCTATCCAAATGACCAGTACAGGGAACTGTTCAGAGGAGATTGTTGATTTTTTTTTTACTTATGTGGGTTGTGAATTATACTAACACACTATCTATTTCATAAAAAATGGTTCTGAAGAAGTTCCAGGGAGGAGCGAAACATGTAAACAAGGGACAGACCCCTCATCCAATGATGCACCGTATGCTGTTTCATCTAGACTCTGCTTTCATTTCCCTACTGGGGGACCGGCTGGTGTTCAGGGCATTGTTGAGCTTATCTTATTGACACCACTTATGGGATTACAACATGCTCTCAACCATTGCAGGCTGACACGGATTTGAGACATCTGTTCACACCAGTGTGCTGTGTGATTTACAGCTAGCACCCTGTTTGTATATCTGACATTTCAGCAGGACATGTCTGCACAGTGCACATAGAGGAAAAGCTAGATGGCAATCACAGGATAGTGAGTATATGACAGCCTGCACATTGGTCACATCGGCTTTACCATGTGAGTACCCAGTCAGTTGAGACCCAGTGACAGCACTGGCCAGACCACTTGGACCAGAACAGTAGGAGAGACGTCTCTGTCTTTTTTATTCTGGCTCACATACAGTGGCGTATCGTGGGTTGTCAGCACCCGGAGCAAGGCAAGTAATTTGCGCCCCCATAACCATTACACTTTTAGCCCCCAAGAATGAGGGCCCAGGTTCCTCCACTCACAGACTGAGCCTCTGATTGGCTACCTGCAGCCTTTTATTATTGGTTAGAGATGATATAGCTATTTGATTACAGTAGTCAAAGAGATATCTTCTTAGTATCAACCAATAATAAAAGGCTGTGGTCAGCTAATTAGAGGCTTAGGTTGCAAATAACTAGGAAGACCTATATACAGCAGAGCAGGCAGACAATAATAACCCAGGCATAAGGGTTGTGTATATTATTTTTAGTGCTAGACATACTACAGGAGATAGTCAGCGACTGCAGACATAGTACAGGAGATGGTCCGAGACTGCAGACATAGTACAGGAGATGGTCAGAGACTGCAGAAATAGTACAGGAGATGGTCAGAGACTGCAGACATAGTACAGGAGATGGTCCGAGACTGCAGACATAGTACAGGAGATGGTCCGAGACTGCAGACATAGTACAGGAGATGGTCCGAGACTGCAGACATAGTACAGGAGATGGTCCGAGACTGCAGACATAGTACAGGAGATGCTCAGAGACTGCAGACATAGTACAAGAGATGGTCCGAAACTGCAGACATACTATAGGCAGGGTGTTTTTTTCAAAGAGAATGAGTGCAGGATCTTAACCACACCACCGCGCCTAATAGTGAGAGAGTCTTAATGGGGCATTGTTAAATACTAGTGAGGAGTGCAGTATGTACAGAGTTCATGAGTGTACTGCGTACAGAGTTGAAATGTCAGGAGTGTGCTATATATAAATTGCAAAGATGAAGATTATGCTACGTACCGAGTGCAAAAATCAGGAGTACCCTACATACAGAGTGTAAAGTATAGGAGAGTGGTAGGTACAGAGTTTAGAGTGTACAGCAAACAGAGTTCAGGAGTGCACTGCGTACGCCGTGCAGACTTTAGAAGTGCGCTAAGTACAGAGTGCAAAGATTATGAGTGTGCTATATGCAAAGAGAAAAGATTAAGATTCTACTATGTACAGAGTGCAAAGTTCAGGAGAGCGCTAGGTAGAGAGTGCAGGGTTCAGGAGTGCACTTTATACAGAGTGAGGATCTCAATAGTGCACAGAGTTCAGGAGTGCACTACGCAGAGTGAGCAGAGTTCAGAAGTGCACTGCGTAGAGAGTGCACTGCAGAGTTCATGAGTATGCTACGTACAGATTGCAGGGCTCAGGAATGCATGTCTCACAGGACAGTTTACAACCCCCCTTCCAGTAAGAGCTCTCGTCTCACCCCCAAATCCTCTCTTCCCCACCTACAAAGTATCAGAGAGAGGGGCTGCTACAGAACAACAGCTACAACTTACAGTAGGAGTGCAATGTTAGGTGGGGAGAGGGGGCATTAGTGCAAAGAGGTGATGCAATGATATTGGTGCCAAGTTAATGGGGGGGGGGTTGGCAATGTGCTAATTTCTAACTGGGGGAGAGTTGGAACATTGGTGCTAAGTGGGAGGAGTGTTGGCATTGGTGCTGAGTGGGGGTATGTGTGGGATAAGTGGGGGGAGAGGGGGACACCTTGTGATAAGTGGGGGATATTAGGGATACATGGGAGGATAGGAGAAACATTTGGGATAAGTGGGAGTAGAGGGAAGGACATTTGGGATAAGTGGTGGGACATTGGGGATGAGTGGGGGGGGGAGGAAAATTTGGGATAAGTGAGAGTAGAGCAGGGGCATTGGGGATAAGTGGGGGGAGGGGGGACATTTGGGGTACGTGGGGTTGGAGGGGGGACATTTAGGATAAGTGGGATAATGGGAAAAAGTGGGAGGACAGGATGAACATTGGGAGGATGGGAGGAACATTTAGGATAAGTCGGGGGAGAGGGGGGACATTTAGGATAAGTGGGATACTGGGAAAAAGTGGGAGGATAGGACAAACTTTGGGAGGACAGGAGGGACATTAGGGATAAATGAGGGGACAGGAGGAACACTGGGGTACAGAAGGAATATTGGGGGGCCAGGAGGGACATTGGGGATAAGCGGAGGACAGGAGGAACATTGGGGATAAGTGGGGGGATAGGAGGGACATTGGGGATAATTGGGGGGACAGGAGGGACAGTGAAGAGACAGGAGGGACATTGGAGATAATTGGAGGACAGGAGGGACATTGCGGAGACAGGAGGGCCATTGGGGGGACAGGAGAGACATTGGGAAAGCAGGAGGGGCATTGGGGATAATTGGGGAGCAGGAGGGACATTGAGGAGACAGAAGGGACATTGGGGATAATTGGGGGGACAGGAGGAACATTGGGGGGACATGAGGGACATTGGGGAGACAGGAGGGACATTGGGGATAATTGGGGGACAGGAGGAATATTGGGGATAATTGGGGGGACAGGAGGGACATTGGGGAGACAGGAGGGACATTGGGGGGACATGAGGGACATTGGGGAGACAGGGACATTGGGGATGATTGGGGGGACAGGAGGAATATTGGGGATAATTGGGGGGACAGTGGGGAGACAGGAGGGACATTGGGGATAATTGGGGGGACAGGAGGAATATTGGGGATAATTGGGGGGACAGGAGGGACATTGGGGAGATAGGATGGATATTGGGGATAATTGAGGGGACAGGAGGGACATTGGGGAGACAGGAGGGACATTGGGGATAAATGGGAGGACAGGAGGAATGTTGGGGATAATTGGGGGGACAGAAGGGACATCGGGGAGACAGGAGGGACATTAGGGATAATTGAGGGGACAGGAGGGACATTGGGAAGACAGGAGGGACATTGGGGATAATTGGGGGGACAGGAGGAATATTGGGGATAATTGGGGGGACAGGAGGGACATTGGGGAGACAGGAGGAATATTGGGGATAATTGAGAGGACATGAGGGACATTGGGGATGATTGGGAGGACAGGAGGAATATTGGGGATAATTGGGGGGACAGTGGGGAGACAGGAGGGACATTAGGGATAATTGGGGGGACAGGAGTAATATTAGGGATAATTGGGGGGACATTGGGGATAATTGAGGGGACAGGAGGGATATTGGGGAGACAGGAGGGACATTGGGGATAATTGGGAGGACAGGAAGAATATTGTGGATAATTGGGGGGACAGAAGGGACATTGGGGAGACGGGAGGGACATTGGGGATAATTGAGGGACAGGAGGGACAATGGGGAGACAGGAGGGACATTGGGGATAATTGGGGGACAGGAGGAATATTGGGGATAATTGGGGAGACAGGAGGAATGTTGGGGATAATTGAGGGGACAGGAGGGACATTGGGGAGATAGGAGGGACATTAGGGATAATTGGGGGGACAGGAGGGACATTGAGGAGACAGGAGGGACATTAGGGATAATTGGGGGGACAGGAGGGACATTGAGGAGACAGGAGGGACATTGGGGATAATTGGGGGGACAGGAGGTATATTGGGAATAATTGGGGGGACAGGAGGGACATTGGGGAGACAGATGGAATATTGGGGATAATTGAGGGAACAGGAGGGACATTTGGGAGACAGGAGGGACACTGGGGATAATTGGGGGGACAGGAGGTATATTGGGGATAATTGGGGGGACAGGAGGGACATTGGGGATAATTGAGGGGACAGGAGGGACATTGAGGGGACAGGAGGAATATCGGGGATAATTGGGGGGACAGGAGGGACAGTTGGGGGGACATTGGAGATTCGTGGGGAAATGGTGATGCTCTGTGTAGTGTACACTGTGTGACTGTACTGTACTGTGATTGTGTCTGTTACATACCACACTTCACTTGCTTAGGAAGATCCCCGAAGTCATTTCATCACTCACATGTGCCTGTGGGATAGAGCAGTCGCTGCTGCACTAGTCCCAGACTGGCTGCCACAATGGGGAAAGGGTAGATTCAGTCTGGCGCGGAAGAGAAGAAGAAGACGGCGGCGACTCACACAGCGAGGCAGAGGCGGGACTCCCAAAGCAACCCAGCCTCTTCCACCGCACAGGACCACCATTCATCCAATCACCGTGCAGCCGCTGCTCATCCCTGAACCGAAACATGGTGGCTGGAGCACACTCAGCGAGTGACATCATCCACATCAGGCTCCTAGTATCCTCAGGGGCGTTGGGGGGGGGGGGGGGGTGGAGTAAAAAAGAACATGGGGGGAGGGGGGAGTAAAAATAACATATGGGGGGGTAAGAAGGACACAAAGAGGGGGAGGGGGGAGTAATTTTATGCACATCATATGCAACAGCAGTATTTGCACTGTAAACATTTTTTATTTATATAAAGTGTGGGTGAACTTAAACTGTATTGCTATGCTGTGGTTCCTGTAGGCTTTGCGTAGGGGGGGTTGGGGGGCCTCCATGTCCATTTTGCTTAGGGCCCCCAATTCCTTCAAACAGCCCTGATCTTACCACACAAAGTTTTATTATCTGCTCACAGTTACTGGTAACTACTAGCAATAGCATCACATTTCTCACAGAGACTTTCAGTTTTCATAAAAACATTGCTTTTTCGTATATATAAAAACTCTTTCTGCACCATTAAAATCTCACACTGCTTAGCAATCCAGCAGGCAGCAAAGATAAATGCATTCTTCCCTTCATATCTATACAGTTTTTTCTCACTAATCATTAATTTCACATACTGCCAAGCTTGGTGTCATGGTGTTCTCAATCCTTTTATTACCCTTATAATAGTGTCAATCAATTCCTTCTGATTATAGTAAACTTTACTAACAAGGATTCCATGACTCATAACTTCTAAATAAATTACACTGTGACAGAATGACCAGTATTTTTACAAAGTATTTCAAATAATGGCACAAATGCTCTCTATTGTTTACCAGGCTCACTAAATATAAGTTCCTCCCTGTCCCTGAGTTTCTTCCCTTTTTTTTTTTTCATAAATTTTGTATTTTTTCATATATATATATATATATATATATATATATATATATATATATATATATATATATATATGTATGTGTGTAGCACTACCCCTGGAGGAGCTGCTGGATTTTTGGGCGGCATATTACCTCATGGCTCCTCCGAAATTCCTAGGGGTGAATGATGCATATTGCATATAGTAGAAGTAAAAGGAATGTCCAGACAGGTGCTCTTTGCAGTTCTCTTTATTACCCAGCCGGGTAAAAACAGTAAACTTATGGTGAGGAAAGTAAAGTTGAAGAAGAATGGAGAACAGCAGATTCAGGCATGATAATCGGGAAACAGTCCTGCTCCCAAACGTAACCCTTCTATGCACCACTCCCGCTGGAGTGGGCTTAGTGTACCCGGACAGGCCTCTCTCACTGACCTGGCAGCCAGAGTATCACTCGGACAATTGTAGGATAAAGTCTCTGCCACAGACCCTCCTTGGTGAACTTGAACTTGAGAAAGAGCCTCTGCCACAGACTCCCCTCGGTGAGCCTCAGAAAGACATGCCACAGGTCCTCTCTGGATTGAATTCTTGGAGATATCTCTCCTTAGGTGAATTACGCCTGGATCTCCTTCAACTTGTCGCCCAGGTACCGACTGACAGATGATCAATCCCTCAGTGTACGGCTACCTCAATCCCCGGTGGTTTTTTCAGGCCCTTTTGGACTGCCAGCCTCTCAGTGGCACTCCTCAGACTGACTCCCCACCAAACAGCAGTACAGCTTGGGATCCTCAAAGGTGGGAACCCAGTCGCTCACTGGATTCCTGACGCTGTTCAGATGCTCCAGGCCAGCATGGTCCCGGAACCAGGGACACGGCGTGGCACGCACGCCCCGGCCAGGTAGGCCATAGCGCCGGGGCGCCGTGGTGTGGCCACCCTAAAGGTGGGTGCCACACTGGACGAAGAAGACCCAGACCAAATGGCGTCTGCCTCATAAATACCCCTCCCCAGCATGCACAGCGAAGACAAACCCTCCTGATTGGCTGCTGGGAAAGAGCACCCAAACCTTGACTCCACTGCTGCCCCCTGCAGCACCGGGGCTGGAAGAACACCCCAGTACAACAGAATAAGCCCACAGCACAGCCAAGCTGAGACAGAGACCCTGTTTTGCATTTAACAATTTGGATCAGAGTTTAACTACACTCTGATCTACCCTTAAATTTAACTAGCACCAGTACTATAAAGTACATATACATATAGACAGGGCTTTTTTTCAGGGGGAACTTGGGGGAACTCAGTTCCACCACCTCTGGCTCTGACCCATTGGTGCCTGCTCACTACAATCACTTGTAAACACAGAAGTCTGGTTTCTGTGCTTATAAGTGACAGCTCTGCACTCTGTGTGTAACCCCCCCTGAACGCTGCACTCTGTATGTAATGCAATCCTGGTATTTAATGCCCCTTTAAGACCCTTCTACTGTTTGTGAAATCTGAACAGGGTCGTGGTTGAGTTCCTGCACTTATTTTCTGAGAAAAAAAGCTCTGCATATAGACATACACACACACAGTGCCTTGTAAAAGTATTTATTCCCCTTGAAATTTTCCACATTCTGTCATGTTACAACCAAAAACGTAAATTTATTTTATGTGATAGACCAATACAAAGTGGCACATAGTTGTGAAGTGGAAGGAAAATTATAAATGGTTTTTATTTATTTTTTTACCACCTTTTCGCTGAAATTACAGCTGCAAGTCTTTTTGGGGATATCTCTTTGCACATCTAGAGAGTGAAAAGTTTGCCCATTCTTCTTTGCAAAATAGCTCAAGCTCTGTAAGATTGGATTGCGAGCATCTGTGAACAGTAATTTCTTGCCACAGATTCTCAATAGTATTTAGGTCTCGACTTTGACTGAGCCATTCTAATGCCGCGTACACACGGTCGTTTTTTGTGATGAAAAAAACCCGACATTTTTAAAAACGTCAATTAAATGACCGTGTGTGGGGAAAACGTTGTTTTATGTCTTCTGAAAAATGACAAAAAAAAAATCGAACATAAAAAATAAGTGCCATGTGATCCCCCCACAATCCATACCAGGCCCTTTGGGTCTGGTATGAATTTTGATGGGAGAAACCATACCAAAATAAATAAATGTGTGAGGTCACCCCACAATCCATAACAGACCCTTATCTGAGCATGCAGCCCGGCAGGCTAGGAAAGGGGGAGGGACCAAAGAGCACCCTTCCTCCTGAACCATACCAGGCCACATGCCCTTAACATGGGGGTGGTCACTTTGGAACCCCATCTGACAAATCACCTTGTCCCCATGTTGATGAAGACAAAGGCCTCTTCCTCACAACCCTGGCCCAGTGGTTGTGGGGGGTGCAGAGGCTGCAGGGGCCCCCTAGATCCCAGCCCCCCTGTGTGAATAAGTATAGGGTACATAGTACCCCTATTTATTCACCACAAAAATGTCACAAGTAAACAAATACAAAAGACAGTTTTTTACAGGTATTTATTAAAAATAAAAAATAAAAATTTCCCTTGATGTTAATCCATTGTCAATCACGATGAACCCACACAATAAAACAAGAATGCTGTCCGCTAAACACAACCGCTTGTGCCATTTAACCCTTTGCCAAATGACAGAGCTGCCTCCCCCCACTAAGTAAACAAAGGTGTGGGGTCACCCAGTGATGTCACTGGGTGACCCACTCCCAATGACATCATAGGGATGCCATGTGATGTCATAGGGCCAGTGTCACCTTGTGATCCAAACTCTGGGACTTTTTTTTTCATTGTGCGGGTTGGACGGCTGGAGTTTATTATCAGTGACAAATGATTTACATTGGGGGACATGTTTTTTAAAATAAAGGCCTTGTCAAAAAATGTCTTATGTTTTTATTTACTTTTGAATTTTTTTGGTGAGTAGGGGTTCACATGGTGGGGGGGGCTGGGATCTGGGGGGCCCCCTTGTTAAACATCCCCACAACCACCGGGTCAATGTTGTGGTAAAGAGGCCCCTTTCCTCATCAACATGGGTACAAAGTGCTTTATTGGCACGTGTTCACCTTCAAAATCCATACCAGACCCAAAGGCTCTTTTTTTTTTACATTCTGCTTGGCTGCATGTGCTTGGTGAAAGAAGGTTTTAAGATGTACTTGTTCATAATGGGAGGTTGGGGCATCTGTGGGGTGCATAATCTTGACTGCCAAAGTTGTAGGAGACATTTTATTAGTGGCTGCAGGTCAAAGCTTGTCTCGGTACTACAAACCCATCAAAAGCCAGAACCAGAAGCAACCATTGTCTATTGTTACATCCTACTGATATTAATTTCACAGCTTTTGCTAAGCAAAACGTCCCCTGGTTGACTCATTTAATTAATTAACCAGGCCCTTAACTTTATTCCTTCACATCCATACTTAACATGGGAAAATGATGTGCACTTGTCTTGCCAAAATATCAGAGACAATATTCCAGGGCAAAAAAAAGGCTGTCTATAACGTTGGTGAGGGAAATTATGTGTTTGAAAAGTGCATTGTTTATTTTTCTGCATTTTTGCTTTTTCTCTGTTTAAACATCAGCCAATTAAAAAATGTATATAACATCTACATTTGATGTAAAAAATGTAAATACATTTAATGGCACACTGAATTTGTGGAATTCTCAGAGTAGTGATACATGACAAATAGGATGAAATAATTTTTGCAGAGATTGTTGAATCCATCAAAGAATTATCCTTAGGCAAATTTTTAGGTGAATTGCATTGCAAGTCATTGACAGTTGACTTGTGATGGACAATTGTAGTACCTTACGGCTAAAAAAGCTACTGCCAAATAGCATGGAAAGTTGGCCACTGCTGTAGGGGACTTTTGCCAATGCAACACAAAAACAAAGCAGAGACCTTTACATATAGCTTTGAGGACAACAAGGAAAATACACTTATCTTTTAAAAAGCTGGAGTTTATATGCAGTTTATGGAGTTTATATACAGATAATATATATATATACACAGTTGTGTTCATAAATTTACATACCCTGACAGAATTTATTATTTCTTGGCCATTTTTCTGAGAATATGAATGATAACACAAAAACCTTTCTTACACTCATGGTTAGTGTTTCGCTGAAGCCAATTATTATCAGTTAACTGTGTTTACTCTTTTTAACTTTCATGTTTTATACAGTTCAACTACCTTTTCCCGCAGATCCTTTCACAATTCTTTTGCTTTCCCCATGACTCAGAATCCAGAAATGTCAGTGCAGCACTGGATGACAGATGCAAGGGTCTGTCAGGAGTCCAAAAACGTAATGACCTTTTATACAATTACACACACACTAATTACAAGCAAACAGATCACAGGTGAGGATGGTTCCTTTAATAGCCATTCAGACCCCTTTGTGTCAACTTGTGTGCATGTTATCAGGCCAAAATCACCAGGGTATGTAAACTTTTGATTTGGGTAATTTATTTTCTCATTATGATTTAAAAAGAGTAAACACAGTTCATAATAAATGGCGTTAGCCAAACACTAACCATGAGTGAAAGAAAGAATCGCAGATTGCCACCATTACTAGTAAAAATGCAATAAATCTTTCCCATAGTTTGTATACACTATGGCCCGGATTCACATACAGCGGCGCATATTTATGCCGCAGTAGCGTATCTCCTTTACGCTACGCCGACGCAGCGCAGAGAGGCAAGCATGGAATTCAGCAAGCCAATGCTCCCAACGTTGCACCAGCATGGCGTATATTTCGTAGGCGTAAGCCGGAAGTGGGTGTGACCCCATGCAAATGATGGTCCAAGCGTGGTGCAGTGTTTTACGCCCAGCGTATCATGAACGGCGCATGCGTCGTGATGCGGATGTATGGTCAGCACCCCTATGCTCATGCTCACAACTACGCCGGCGCAACTTCCTTAGATACGCCGGCCCACCGGCTTACGCCGAGCACATAAATACGCCCAGCCATACGCCCGTCCAGCGCAAAAGTACACCAGCTTTCTTCTCTTCCCCCTGAAGCAGAGTACTTTTGCGGAGCCATGTCTGATGCTGAGACTGACAGGGACAGGAGAAAAAAAATTCTCTGCAGATGAGAGGGCTATCCTCACCTCAGCCATCTCTAAGTTTGATGTGTACCTCCGTGGCACACAGAGTGCCAGGACCAGCAGGGCCAGGAAGCAAGAGATCCTGGAGAAGATCACCCTGGAGGTCAATGCCCTTGGGCATGAATCCAGGAACTCTAAGGACATTACCAAGAAAATTTGAGACATGCGTCGGCTTGTCCAGGATAAACTGGCCAGCATCAGAAGGCACCTCATGGGCACGGGGGGCAGACCAGCTTCTGCTGTGAAGTTGACACTGGAGGAGGAGGTCATTGCCAGCTGTCTGGAGCAGGAGCAGGTGGAGGGCCTGGAGGGCTTTGACTCCAGTGATCAGGACTTGAGGACAGGTAAGTGTGTTTTATCCCCCATCTGGTGTGTAGCATGTGAGGGGGTGGAAGGGAATATGTGACAAGTGTGTGGGTCCACCAATATGTGAATGCTTTGTGTCATCCACAGATGTGCTGGAGGGAGCTGGGCCGTCGTCTGCCGTTGTCCGACCCACGCCATCCCCGGAACATCTGCCTCAGCCTGACCCCCTGGGACGCCATGAGCGGTGGAGGGGAGTGCCCACACCTCTGCTCTAGAGGTAGTTGAGGAGGAGACAGTGGATCTCAATCTAGAGGAATGCCTCTACTTTGATGAGGCTTCCATTTTCCCTGGACCCTCAGAGACCTCCACGCCCATCAGGGGAACCCCATCCAGGGCTACCCCCTCCAGGGGAACCCCATCCAGGGCTACCCCCTCCAGGGGAACCCATCCAGGGCTACCCCCTCCAGGGGAACCCCATCCAGGGCTACCCCCTCCAGGGCTTTTCCGTCCAGGCGGACTCAACCGGCTACTTCCCCTAGGAAGGCTCTGGCCAAGACTAGGGGTGTAGCCGGTTCCCTCCAAGAAGGGCTTGAAAGGGAGCAGGCAAGGCAGACGTGCCACATGGCCAATATTGCCGTCGACCTGCATAGAGTGGCTGACAGCCTGGCCTCTTTTGCTGGGTCCTTGGACATGCAGCAGTGCATCAGCCAGCAGGCTGCCCATACCCAGGCCATACCGGACTGCCTGCAGGACATCAATGCCAACTGTGCAGCCATGACCACAAGCCTGTGTGACCAAAGCCTGACCCTGGATGCCATGCATCAGCATATGTCAGCAGGGGCTCCCTCGTCATCTGGGGATGTGCAGGCCACCCAGGACCCGCCCACTGCGGCAATTGTGGAGCTGCAGGCCACAGCATCTGGGATCCTGGCAGAGGTGAAGAGCCTGGGGGAGGTTGTCCAGGCCAACACTGCTGCCATCCAGGCAGAGGGTCGGCAGAAAAGGCGCCTCCAGCGGCAGACCAACGCCCGCCAGCTGCGGATGCAGGCAGATACTAACACTGTTCTCACCCACATTGCCGTTGCATTGGAGGGCATGCAGGCTACATCTGCCATCAGAGCCAGGGGTGACAGACCAGGGGATGAACCTCCTCATGATGCCCCACCCCCCCATCCGAGTCTCCCCCCAGACAATTTAGGAGCCGTACCCGTGGCACCAGGCCTGGCCCACGAGAGGGCAAATGACTGTTCTCTGCTTTTTTTTGCTCAGAGTATGAGCTTTATTTTTAATTTTTTGTTGGACGTGCACAGAAGTATGTGCCGTCTTCCTGTAAGGGCATGATCCCTTTATATTTTTTGTTTGGACGTGCACAGAGGTATGTGCCATCCTCCTGTAAGGGCATGATCCCTATTTTATTTTTTGTCACTGCACACGGTGAGGAGTGCAGAAGTGGTGCCGGACACCCGTTTGCAGGGGCAGGGTTTGCCCGGTGCTGCTACAGTGTGACTGGTGTGTGAATGTGTGTGTGACATTCCTGCCAGCAAGGCGTGTCACCTTGGATCGTCAGGGAGAGGTTATCCCCACGACCATGTGAATGTGGTATGAAAGGACAGCAACATCATTGGGGCCTTGGCGTGGTGTTGCTGCTCCCAAGTCCTGCACGGTGGACTTGGGCTAAACCAATGTGAGGTGGATGTGGTGTGTGTGAGCTAGGGACCACAGTGGTGTGCATGCATGCATTGTCTGTGTGCCATTATGAATGTGTGTGTTTAACGTGCAAAGATGCGTTCCATGAGGCAACTCCTGACTGCTGTTCCTTCAGCAGACAGGTTAGCCTCGGGCAGGAGGGGACTGTCTGGTTCGGGGGTCAGGTCATCACATATGTCAATCTCCAGGCCCTTTCTCATGGTGTAGTTGTGCAGCACGCAACATGCACCGATGATCTGGCACACAAAGTTTGGGGAATACAACAGGGTCCCCCCGGACTTATCCAGGCATCGGAAATGGGACTTCAGGATGCCAAATGTGCGCTCCACCACTGCACGGGTGCGTATGTGTGCAGCATTGTATCTTCTCTCACCTCTGGTTTGGGGATTCCGGTATGGAGTCAGGAAATGGGGCCCAAGTGCATATGCCGAGTCACCTGGAAGGAAAAAGACAGGAGGATGTTAGTCGTGCATGTGCCCCTCGTGATGTCTACATCATGGGGTCGGACAGTCATGCCTGACTCCCATATCACTCACCAACCAGCCAGCTGTCCCTGTACACGTTCTGTTCGAATTCTGTTGGGATGGTGCTTTGACGGTATAAGTAGCTGTCGTGGCTGGCCCCTGGGTGTTTGGCACGGACGTGCCATATGAGGCATTGGGCATTGGCTATCACCTGTAAGTTGATGGAGTGCCACTGCTTACGATTGCGGTATATGTGCTCTGGGTCACGGGGGGGCCGTAGTGCCACATGTGTGCAATCAATGGCCCCCACAGTGCGTGGGAATCTGGCAATTCTGTAGAAATCCTGCATTGCCGTCTGCCGCAGGTGCTCATGGGTGGGTTTGATGATGTGGTGGGACATGCGTGTGAGGATTGCAGGGACAACCTGGTGCACGCATTTGCTCATGGTGGATTGTGACATCTCAGAAACGACTCCACTTGTACGTTGGAAAGATCCACTGGCGAGGAAATGGAGTGTTGCCAGTACCTTGACCAGTGGCTGCACTGCATGTGAGCGTTCTGTCTGGCTGGTGATTTCATCATGCAGGGCTGTGGCTAATTCCAGGATGGCATCAGGGCTGAATCTGAAGATGCGATACACCTCTGATTCCCCCATGCCAAAGACAATCATGCGCGTTCAGTATATCCTCTCCCGTGCCCTCCTCCGTGTCTGTGGACGCAGTAGTGCTATGACCATGGCTTCCCCTGGCATGTTGGCATACAGTGTTGTACATGTGTTGTCCTGCAAGTGTGGTTGCTCAGCTCGTCTGTAACAGTGCTGCTGCAGCTTCTCTCCAGCTGACCTGTGCATGTCTGTTGCTGAGTTACACCTCCTTTATGGGGAATAACTTTAGGCCGGACGTACAACTTACGCGCACCGCGCGTAGCCTGCGCCGGGCGCAAGTACGTTTGTGAATCGCCGTATCTCTCTCATTTGCATATTTGAATACAAAATCAATGGGAGCGCCACATGCATCCAGCGTAAATATGCACCCACGCTACACCGGCGTAGACAAGTTACGTCGGTGGGATGAAGCCTGTTTTTAGGCGTATCTTAGTTTGTGGGTCAGGCGCATAGATACGACGGCGCATATTTGCACTTACGTGGCGTATCTGGAGATACGTTGGCGCAAGTGCTTTGTGAATCCGGGCCTATAACTTTTGCGCAAACCAGTCAATATACGCTTATTTCTTTTTTTTTTTTACCAAAAATATGTATTGTAGAAAATATGTATTGGCCTAAACTGATGAAGATTTATTTATTTATTTTAATTGGGGGGTATTAATTATAGCAAAAAGTAAAAAATATATTTTTTTAAAAAGAAATTGATGGTCTTTTTTTGTTTATAGCGCAAAAAAAAAAAAAACGCAGAGGTGATCAAATACCACCAAAAGAAATCTATATTTGTGCGAAAAATAGGAAGCAAATTTTGCTTGGGTACATCATTGCATGACCATGCAATTGTCAGTTAAAATGATGCAGTGCCAAATTGTAAAAAGTGCTCTAGTCAGGAAAGGTAAAATCTTCTGGGGCTGAAGCGGTTAAAGAACACAGAACAGAAATGTGAGTGTTTTAGGCTGCATTCACAACTAGGCGTTTTGACGCCTGAAGCGCGACGCTACAATACGCTGGAGGGGAAACAAAACATTATTGTCTATGGAGCGTATCGGGCGGCTTCGGCGTTTTCCATAGCCGACAATGACCTATACAAAACCGCGGTTAAAAATTACGTGTTTGTCGTGGCGGTAAAAAACGCTGCAATTTGTGGCGGCAAATCTTGGTACAAAACGCCGCAAATCGCCTACGCAAAAGTGTGAATGCAGCCTAAAATAAGTATAAAATGCTAAATATAAATGTCAGGTCACCTGTGGCCAGGTGACAAGTGCACCCCGTTGGGGTCAGGGATGCACCACAGGGTAGTGAACCCTATGGCCGACTGCTGCGATAAGAGAGGAAGTGTGAGCCCAAGATTCCCCAGGGTGCGGAGTCTAAGACCCAGCGTTGTGTTCACCAGAGCCTCTGGTGGTGAGGATGGCCTTCGCCGCAGCTGTATCCAGGTCGCCACCCCTGGGGTCCCCAAGGTCACGCTCCGCAGGGAGAGGGGGCAAGAAGCAACCAGGACAAGCGATAGTGATGGGTAAGCCGAGGTCGGGGTAACAAGCAGACAAGGGTAAACAAAGAACAGGCCAAGGGTGATGGAAACAGGTAAACAGGAGAAGTCAGAGATGAGCCAAGGTTGGTACACAGGAAGGTAAACGTAACACACTGCAGACAGGAACAAGCTACAAACAAAGGTTGAACAGCACTGCAGACCTGTAGTGCAACAGTTAATATAGACTTCCTGGGATGGCCTGGGTGGGGCCATACAGGGAGGAAGGTGATAAAAGACAGCCAGAAAGAGGGTCAGGCCTCTAATGGACACATGAGACAGGTAAGCTGCCAGACTTTTTGTGCATAACCATGACAATAAAAATGTTGTTGGTCACGTCTAAAATAGCTATAAATAATCGGAAAAGCGCATTTAAAAATATAAAAATGAAGGAACACTATTATCATTTAAAAGTTACAAAGAATATAACAGAATAAGTAAAAAGGCAATCATGGCTGCAAAAAAATGAAAACAAATGACAGGTTGGTCATGAGAGTAGAACAAACTCCCCAAAAAATCTTTAAATATACAGCAAAAAGGTCAAGTCTGGGCATGTAGGCCTTTAACTAGATAATATTGAGTTGGTTACTGGGAAAGGCAAATTTCTTAAAGCGGAGGTCCACCCAAAAATAGAACTTCCGCTTTTCGGAAACCCTCCCTCCTCCGGTGTCACATTTGGCACCTTTCAGGGGGGTGCAGATACCTGTATAATACAGGTATTTGCACCCACTTCCGGGGAGAGACTCCTACGGGAGTCACTCCACTTCCCGCTACCCCTGCTGCCTTATGGGAAACACACTGATCCTAGGATACAGCGGGGACCACTGGGAAGGTGCCACGCTACTCGCGCATGCACAGTAGGGAAGCGGGCAGTGAAGCCGCAGGGCTTCACTTCCTGATTCCCTCACCGATTGCTCGCCTTCTGCTTGTGCTTTTTGGGGCAGATCCACAAAAGTATTACAAATTACAGTAATTTCAAATTTTGCACGTTGTATCTTTGTTTTGTATCTTCAAAACAAGATACGACGGCATCTCGGCTAGATCTAAGCTGCAATTCTTCGGGGGCCGCTAGGTGGCGTTTCTGTCGAATTCCGCATCGAGTATGCAAATTAGCTAGTTACGGCGATCCACGAACGTACGTCCAGCCGGCGCATTTTTTTACGTCGTTTGCGTTCGGCTTTTTCCGGCGTATAGTTAAAGCTACTGTTATGAGGCGTACTCAATGTTAAGTATGGCCGTCCTTCTTGCGTAGAAATTAGAAATTTTTACGCCGTTTGCGTAAGTCGTTCGCGAATAGGGATTTGCGTAGAATGACGTCACCGTCGCAAGCATTGGCTTGTTCCGGGTTAATTTCGAGCATGCGCACTGGGATACCCCCACGGACAGCGCATGCGCAGTTAAAAAAATAAGTTGTTTACGTCGGGTCACAACGTATTTACATAAAACACGCCCCCATCACAGCCATTTGAATTCCGCGCCATTAAGCCGCCAAAGATACACTACACCGCCGTAACTTACGGTGCGGATTCTTTGTGGATTAAAAAAAAAGTTACAGGGGCGTAGTGTATCTTAGATACGCTACGCCCGGCGCATAAATGCGCCGCTGTACGAGGCTCTGTCCCTTTGTTTATAGCGCAAAAAATAAAAAACACAGAGGTGATCAAATACCACCAAAAGAAAGCTCTATTTGTGGGAAAAAAAGGACGCCAATTTTGTTTGGGAGCCACGTCGCACGACCGCGCAATTGTCAGTTAAATCGACGCAGTGCCGAATCGCAAAAAGTGGCCCGATCATTGACCAGCAAAATGGTCTGGGACTGAAGTGGTTAAATACCGTTTTAAACTCTGTATATACAAAGGCAAATGAGAAAGCTCAACTCCTTGCCTCGTACAGACGAGGGGACAGTCCGCTGAAAACGGTCCGCCGGACCGTTTTCAGCGGACATGTCCCCTCGGAGATTTCTGTCTGATGGTTGTACACACCATCAGACAGAAATCCGCGCAGACAGACAGCGCGGTGATGTGTCCGCGCCGTCGCTGCGACGGTGACGCGGCGACGTGCGTGACGCTGGAAGGTCAATGATTCCACGCATGCGTCAAAGTCATTCGACGCATGCGAGGGATGGCGGCTGCTCGGACATGTACGGTAAGTCTGTACAGACGACCGAACATGTCCGACGGACAGGATTCCAGCGGGCATGTTTCTAAACAAGTTTAGAAATATTTGCCCGGTCGAAAAAGGCCCGGCGGGCAAATGTACGCTGGAATCCTGTCCGCTCGGCTGTACAGACGACCGAACATGTCTGGTGAAACTGGTCCGCGGACCAGTTTCAGCAGACATGTTCGGTCGTGTGTACGGGCCTAAATAGGGATATTATTGACATACAGTAGCACCAAATGATCCACAACAGTTTAACATTGACATGGTCCTGAAACATTTAGACAAAATAAAGGTTAATTAGCCCACGTTCACACTGCTGCAGGATTGAAATTGTGCGAGTTCAGCTGAACTCGCACAATTTCATACCCGCATGTCAGTCTGACTTTGGGGGCAATTTTAGAGACATCTGTGTGGGTTCCTGCACAGATGTCTATTGAAATCAAAACCAAAAGTAGTACAGAAACTACTTTTAGGAATCGGTGTGGTGCCACAAAGTTGGCATAGCACCGATTCGGATGGTACCATTGCCGGCAATGGCCTCCGATTTGGCATGCGATTTGACATGTCTGTCAAATTACTATCTGTCAAATTACTTTTTTCTGGGCTAATTGGCAAAGGGGTTTAAAAAAACATGGGTGTAGCCACTGCCCTGGGGAACATGTACCAAAATTCTGATGGTTGTGGGGATCTGCAGGTTGAGGGGTTTAGCAGAATTTGGAAGCCCCCTTTAACCAGTTGCCTACCAGGCACTTACACCCCCTTCCTGCCCAAGCCATTTTTCAGCTTTCAGCGCTGTCGCACTTTGAATGACAATTGCGCGGTCATGCTACACTGTACCCAAACACATTTTTTATCATTTTCTTCACAAAATAGAGCTTTCTTTTGGTGGTATTTAATCACTGTTGGGTTTTTTATAAAAAAAAAAAAAACACCAACATTTTTTTTAAAAAAATATGTTTTTTACTTAGTTTCTGTCAGTAAATTTTGTAACTATTCGCCTTCACTAATGTGCGCTGATGAGGCTGCACTGATGGGCACTGATAGGCTGAGTTGGTGGGCATTGATGAGGTGGCACTCATGGGCATTGATGGGGCGCCACTTATTGGCACTGATGGGGTGGCACTGATTTGGAGGCACTAATATGCCACACTTATGGGCACTGATAGGTGGCACTGATATGTGGCATTGATGGGCACTGTTTAGGTGGCACTAATAGGCGGCACTGGTGGGCACTGATAGGCGGCATGGATAGGCGGTACTGATGGGCATTGATGGGTGGCACTGATGGGCGACACTGATGGGCATTGATTGACAGCAGTGCTGGGCATTGATGCACTGATAGGTGTCACTGATAGCCAGCACTGACTGGCATTGATAATGGGCACTGATTGGTGGCACTTGTGGGCAGTGGTGGGCACTGATTGGTGCCACTGGTGGGCACTGATTGCTGGCACTGGTAAGCAATGGTGGGCCCTAATTGGTGATTTCTGTCCTCAAAGTTACTCTTGGTGGGCACTGGAACGCCCTGCTGTGAACTATTATAACATGAATTGTAATTACATGACCCTGTTGAACAGGGGCAGACAAATTGGGCCTTTGTTGGTGGTGGTGGTGCTGGTGCCACAACACTGTTAGCCCTCACAGTTACTCATGGTGGGCGAAGGAATGGACCCTGCTGTGAAATATTAGATCAAGAATTGTAATTACATGACCCTGTTGAACAGGGGCAGAAAAATTGGGCCTTAGGCTTTGGTGCTGGTGCCACAACACTGCAACCTCTCACCTATACTCTAGTTGGAGCGCAGGAATGAGCCCTGCTGCAAGGTACTGCATAAGAAATGGTAATTACACACCCCTGTTAAACAGGGGCAGAAAAATTGGGCCTTAAGCACTGGTGCTGGTGCCACAACACTGCAACCCCTCACAGATACTCTAGTTGGAGTGCAGGAATGAACCCTGCTGCAAGGTACTGCATAAAAAAATGTAATTACACACCCCTGTTAAACAGGGGCAGAGAAATTGGGCCTTAGGCACTGGTGCTGGTGCCACAACACTGCAACCCCTCACAGATACTCTACTTGGAGCGCAGGAATGAGCCCTGCTGCAAAGTATTGCATCAAAAATTTTAATTACACACCCCTTAAACAGGGGCAGAACAATTGGGCCTTAGCCACTGGTGGCGGTGCCCAGAACCAGAAATGTTCTTACAAGCTATCAGCATGATCATTGAGAAGGAAAAGGTGGAGAGCAAAATTGCATGGGGGGGCCCCAAGAAAATTTCCGCCCAGGGTCCAATCAACATTAAAGACGGACCTGCATCTAGCTGCAGCCATAACCCTGGTATTTAACATCAAAATCATGATGTACATTTACAGTTAGGCAGTGGGCAAGTGGTGTTAAGGATCCCACTTTTAAGGCCACTGGGAATTATGGGGTGAATCCTTGTCTTCAAGGGCATAAGTAGCCTGATTAGATTTTACCCTAATGAGGTATAGCACTTCTTTATTAAAGCAGTGATGTCACACAGAGGATGCTTCTCAGTGAACCCTGGATGACCGCATTTGCTGTGAATTCTGACTAACATGGTTGGATCTGTTCATACTTATTCACTGATGTACTCATTATGTTTTATTATGGTGAGGAAAATTTTACCATTGACAGTAATCTGTTTTCTGTGAGATCATTGACCAGCAAATTCGAGTTGACATGGACAGTTTCACTGTATTGCTTTTGCACACTTGAATAATTATCATCTTTCATCCTGTGTTCACTATGTTCCAACAACTGGAATAGATAGGATATTCAGCAGAAAAATAGAATGCATTTTAAAAGCAAACATATTATACATTAGCACATTGTAAAGCATCCTGTTACAGAAGAAGGAATAAAAAGCAGTGACTTGGGATCCCTGTCATTAATTGTGCAGAACAGATATAAAATGATATATAATTAATCTGAGTGGTGTTAGACATCCACATACATAATACAGTATTTCTCTAGTTATACAGGAACCTAATACAATAATCTGCAGCATAAAGAATGAGATATTCTAAAAAAAAATCAAGTATGAGACCCTACATAGAAGCATATTTTTATTATTAAATAAATAAGTGAATCCAAAGTAGATTTTGTGTGTGCCTCACCTTTAAAACGAATTGGTCCATAAATGGATTGGCAAGCTGATTGATGGCATACTTTACCTACTCTGTGACAAGAAGCAAATTCAGCAATACAAGATGGAATTAGAGGGAATCATTAATGTTGACTAAAACTAAGAGTGGATGGATGGAAAAATATTGGACCTTTGTAATGTCAGCTTCTTGCTATAAATCATCCACACATGCATTAAGCAAAATAATGCCATAACCTTTGGTACTGGTTTTAGAATCAATCATTTTTAGATGTATAGATGTCATACCCTACTTCAGTATGGCTCTAGTAACACAGAAATATTTAATGAATCACTTAAAAAAAAACAGTATAGTATTGTGACTAATCATTTATTGTTCTGAATTAATCAGCAACTATATCCTAATTGCACAAGTAACATACACCATTGTCTCCACAGAATTATTAGTTGAATATATTGTGGAATTTAGTACACTGATGCCCTTCCTTAATATATTCATATTGATCGATTTATTAGAAAAAATGCAGATCACTTTAACATGCACACAAGCTACTGGAAAGATGTCTCTATTGCTATGAAATATTATCCAAGAGCATAGCTTTAAGATTATGTGATACAAATCCCATGTACTTACAATGTGCCTCCTTTTATTGGAAAAGACTAAGCTGCTATCAAAAAACATGTTCAAAATAAGGCCCACATTTACCATAAAACAGGTATAAACTATAGCCTCAATCAGTAAAATAGGTAAGTACATAATAAATGTGTGTTCTTTGGGATTTTTGCTATCCAGACACTTTTACAGCTCCATGCCTGAGTTGGCTCACACACAATGTAGCTGGCTGCATTAGCAGTGGTAGCTGAGCAAATACCTACAATTCTTTTAACATGCCTCAGTCAAAAAAATCTTTTTCACTTCTTGTTCCAAGCCACAGTCTACCAGCGTTACCATTGGTCTAAAGTAGGAATTAACAAGGAAAATGTAATGTCTGGACACTCCAGTTAGAGTAAATAGCGCATGAAGGTAGCTTCACCTCTTTCACCTTTATTAGACTTGCTTCTCTTAAAGCAAGAAGGCCTACCGGCACTAGGTTGCCCCCAGGAGTTAACACACAAAACTATATACTCTGGCTGTAGAATGTCACTAGTGGACCCAAGATGGATAGAATAATTGTACTGCGCAGCTATGAAGTAAACAAGATGAGGGTCACGCTTCTAGAGTTAACTGAAGTGACAAACAGTAGGCATAGGTCAAGCTCAGGGCAGCAACAGACAGTAAAGGAATCTGTAAATACAGAAAAGGTTAGGGTAGGCAGCAGACAGTAGAGGAATTAGTACACATAGCAAAGGTTAGAAACAGAAACAAACTAATCAGGCGCACTTTGTCAGCAGGAAACCCTGTCACAAGCACTGAGGCACAGGCAGGTGAGGATCAAACAAGATGCCTCCTGCTTCAGGGACTAATCCTAGAACTGGGGGCACAATGCCACACTCATTACCCCAAATCTGATAAAGTCTGGAAATGTTTAAAGGGGCAGAAAGTAACTTCTCAGAGGAACTCAAAGGCTTCATCCTGCTGCCCTGCAAATGGGATGCTAGCCACGGAGAAAACGAGCAGTGCTTGCCTGCATGGCACTGTTGGGAGGATAGGCACTACATCCCATTGCTTTGCAAGCATGAAGTAAGCCATTACTGGCAGGAAGAAAAGCCTAGAGCCAACAGCAAAGGCCACCGGTGGGCAGGTAGGTATGCAATGTCCTTAACATTAGCCCCCTTTAAGCAGGGACCTCTGGACTCAGGAATAGATTTTTCTGGATGAGACTGGAATTTCCTTGTCAAATGTCTTGCATGAACTATGGTTGGCACTCAGGAATATTTTTCAAGACCATAGCCTTTCTAATGGATGAGGTACTAAAAGGATATCCTCCTAGTGTGCCCTATCCTTTATACTCCATCCTCCTCTTGACTGTCAACAAGTATTAGAGATCTGGAGGCTACTGTATTCCAAGGATGCTCCCATTCTAGCAAGGAGACATGAAACATATTGGGGATTTTCAAGGAAGGTGATAATTTGAAGAATGTGGATGATTATGAACAAATTGTGCCCAGGGCAAATGGGATGCCCATTCTAGTTGGTTATCAAAGACAAAGCACTGAAGAAAAGCTCCTGGGACTAATTAGTCATTTCAGTGTGGCAAATGGAGTAGGGGTGATAGTTGGATGAAAGGGATACAGAAATTTTAAGAGAGAGCAGAAGGCCAGCTCAGAAACAATGTCTAATGGGGTACCGTGCAATCTGAAAATGTGTTGTATTAACAAAGTTGCTGGTTGGTTAACTGAAGGTAACTAAGGTAAACCTACTGAAACCTATATGACTGTGCAGTCGTGGATTCTAGGAAGATCAACAATAAAATCAGGTGGATCCATGGACAGTTAGGGATGAAATGGAAAGAGGTAAAAGGAGATTGGAAGCTTGGTTCAGGAAGATTTTGACCTGGCATAGATTTCACAATATTGAAGGTACAGAGTAACATCTAATTAAGTAATATTTAATAATAGTTAAAGAATAGTCCCTACTTAATTTTCTAGATGTTGTCAAGGCCAATAAAATCTTGGGGTAGAGCCCAATAAAGAAGCTGAGAGCATGTCAGTGGAGTCCGAAGCTCTGTGACCGCGGCCGCGGGACCCGCGATCGGTCCCCGGAGCTGAAGAGCTGTGTGTAAACACAGCTTCCCCATTCTTCACTGTGGAGCTGTCATTGGTCATGTGTTCCCTGATATAGGGAAGCACGATCAATGACGTCACACGTCCAGCCCTGCCCTCCTACAGTTAGAAACACATACTATATGAGGTCACACTTAACCCCTTCAGCGCCCCCTAGTGGTTAACTCCCAAACTGCAATTGTCATTTTCACAGTAAACAATGCATTTTTATAGCATTTTTTGCTGTGAAAATGACAATTGTCCCAAAAATGTGTCAAACTTGTCCGATGTGTCCGCCATAATGTCGTGGTCATGAAAAAAATCGCTGATCGCCGCCATTAGTAGTAAAAAAAAATTGTTAATAAAAATGCAATAAAACTATCCCCTATTTTGTAAACACTATGGGCCGGATTCAGGTAGCCCAGCGTAATGATGTGCGGGCGTAACGTATCTCCGATACATTACGCAGCCGTAAATTAGGGCGCAAGTTCCGTATTCATAAAGAACTTGCGCCCTAAGTTACAGCGGCGTAACGTATGTGGGCCGGCGTAAGCCCGCCTAATTCAAATGGAGATGATGTGGGCGTGTTTTATTTAAATTAATGGTGACCCCGCATATTTTAACGTTTTTACGAACGGCGCATGCGTCGTTCGTGAAAGAATCCCAGTGCGCATGCTCGAAATTCTGCCGCAAATCGTCATTGCTTTCGACGTGAACGTAAATTACGTCCAGCCCTATTCACGAATGACTTACACAAACGACGTAAAAAATTAAAAATTCGATGCGGGAACGGCGTCCATACTTAACATTGCGTACGCCTCATAATAGCAGGAGCAACCTTACGCCGAAAAAGCCTAACGTAAACGACGTAAAAAAATAGCTCCGGGCGTACATAAATTTGTGAATCGCGTATCTAGGTCATTTGCATATTCTACGCCGAAAACGACGGAAGTGCCACCTAGCGGCCAGCATAAATATGCACCCTAAGATACGACGGTGTAAGAGACTTACGCCAGTTGGATCTTAGGCTAATGTCGGTGTATCTTGCTTTCTGAATACAGAAAGAAGATACGCCGGCGCAGCTTTGAATTTACGCGGCGTATATATAGATACGCCGGCGTAAATCCTTGCTGAATCCGGCCCACTAAATTTTGCGCAAACCAATCGATAAACACTTATTGCGATATTTTTTACCAAAAATAGGTAGAAGAATACGTATCGGCCTAAACTGAGGAAAAAAAATGTATATATATTTTTGGGGGATATTTATAATAGCAAAAAGGAAAAAATATTGATTTTTTTTTAAATTGTCGCTCTATTTTTGTTTATAGCGCAAAAAATAAAGACTGCAGAGGTGATTAAATACCATTAAAATAAAGCTCTATTTGTGGGGAAAAAAAGGACGCCAATTTTGTTTGGGAGCCACGTCGCACGACCGCGCAATTGTCAGTTAAATCGACGCAGTGCCGAATCGCAAAAACTGGCCAGGTCCTTTACCTGTATTTTGGTCCGGGTCTTAAGTGGTAAAAGCTGACATTTTAAGATGTTATTATTTTTTTAATAATAATGTCATATTACACAATTGGCAACTACTCTCCTGTATGCATTTTTTTTACATTTCAGAGTTTGCTTTGGAATACTGAAGTAGTGAATGTTATTTAAGGGAAATACATCTTACCCCAGAGAGTAGAAAAAGTGCATAATAATGTTTTGTGATTAAGGTCATTTGATTTTGGTGAGTTCACCTTAATGAGAGTGTTTACAGTGGCAGTGGGTGGGGTGGCTGTGAGTCAGTTTTGCACTGAAGTTGAAAGCTCATTCTGGTGGATTACACAGAAGGATATTGGAAATAAATATCACTACACTCATCACTTATATTTGGAGTTTAATGTGGCTGTGGAGAAAGGTAAATGCACAATTATTCACTTTTAATAATTGTTCTGATAATTTATTTATATTAGCACATTTTAGGTTTCATTAATATCACAGTTTATTAGTATTATTATTGAAAAATGTTAGAATATTTATTTAATATTTTAAGGATATACTGTGCAGGTCTCAATACAATGTGAAAAATCAATCAAAATTGAATAAATGTGTAAATAATGAAAAAATAATGCTGCTGCAGCTAAGATGTCAGATACAAACATAAATAGCAATTAAAAAAATTTAGACTGCGCTGCCTAAAACCATAAGTGATATAAGACAAAAATTAATACATCTGAATAGTACCATACATGATAATGTGCACAAATTATCACCTAAGTATATAATAAGCGTGAACCTAATAGTTAATAAAGTGATATGTGACAAACAAGTCCATATGAATTGAATTAGTCCCAAGAGGTTCAGAGAAATGAAGTAGAAGAGAGTGCAAACACGTCCAAACAGGTGCTGAACAGGTCCAAAGGGAATCATGCCAACCAGCAAGACAGATGAGAATAGCCTCCACCACTTATGTCTTAACTGCCTGGGAACTCAGACTTAGAGACTGAAAGAAGGAGCCAGCTATCAGAGCACATGTTGGCATACAAACTTGCATTTGTTTCATCCCCTAAACGCAGCACCGCTGGCATCACCTGCTTACACAAGTAATCACCAATGCATCCCACTGACTGTCAATATCAAGATATAGAGAAGGACTGCCGCATGACCACAGAAGGCGTTTGAAAGAAAGCACATTCTCTCGATATTTGCTAATTAAAGACCAGAGGAAAACTTGGGAAAGGCAGAAACAGCTGATACCACAGCTAGCTGCAAGTCGGAGACACGTTTGACTACATTAAAGATTGAATGCAAACACACACAGAGGATAAGGGATCCCAGGAAATCTTGAGCAGGGCTGCTGGCCACACGCACATACAATCTCCTTATCGAGATCAACTTGTTCTGGTAAGCAGTTAAGACATAAGTGGTGGAGGCTATTCTTATCTGTCTTGCTGGTTGGCACGATTCCCTTTGGACCTGTTCAGCACCTGTTTGGACGTGTTTGCACACTCTTCTACTTCATTTCTCTGAACCTCTTGGGACTAATTCAATTCAAATGGACTTGTTTGTCACATATCACTTTTTTAACTATTAGGTTCCCGCTTATTATATACTTAGGTGATAATTTGTGCACATTATCATGTATGGTACTATTAAGATGTATTAATTTTTGTCTTATATCACTTATGGTTTTAGGCAGCGCAGTCTAAATTTTGTTCAAAATTTGTCTTCCGTGTTCTGAATGAATTCCATGTTCCAAATTGCGTGTTCGGGATTCCAAATTCCAATCTCCGTGTTCCAAATTCTGTGTTCCAAATTCCGTGTTACAGATTCCAAATTCCTTCTTCCGAGTTACAAATTCTGTGTTCCAACATCTGAATTGAGTCAGACTTCCAAATTCCAAATTCCGTGTTTCGAATTCCGACTTCCAAATTCCGAGATCTGAATTCTAAATTCCTTGTTTCATATTCCAAATTCCTTCTTCCGAGTTACGAATTCCATGTTCCAACATCTGAATTGCAAATTCTGACTTCCAAATTCCGTGTTACGAATACCGGCTTCCAAATTTCTAGTTCCAAATTCCTAATTTCAAATCCCGTGTTCCAGATTCCAAAATTCCTTGTTCCAAATTCTGTGTTCCAAATTCAGACTTCCAAATTCCGAATTCCACATTCCGAATTCCGAATTCCATATTCCAAATTGCATGTTCCGAGTTCCACGTTACGATTTCCAAATTCCAAATTGTATGTTCCAAATTACGCGTTACAGATTCGAAATTCCTTGTTCCGAGTTACGAATTCCGTGTTCCAACATCTGAATTGCAAATTCTGATTTCCAAATTCCAAATTTTGAATTCGGACTGCTAAATTCCAAGTTCCAAATTTCTTATTCCGAATTCCAAATTCCACGTTTCAAGTTCCGAGTTCCAAGTTCCGAGTTCCAAGTTCCGAGTTCCAAAATCCGTGTGCCAAATTCAAACTTCCAAATTCCACGTTCCGAGTTCCGAATTCCGTATTCCAAATTCCATTTTACAGATTCCAAATTCATTGTTCCGAGTTACGAATTACGTGTTTCAAATTGTGTATCCGAGTTACAAATTCTATATTCAGAATCCCAAATTCTGTGTTACAGATTCCAAATTCCGTGTTCCGAATTCCAAATGCCAAATTCCGTGTTCCGAATTCCTTGCTCTGAATTCCATTTTCTGAATTGCAAATTCCGTGTTCAGTGTTACAAATTGCGTGTTACGAGTTCCAAATTCCATATTCCGAATTCCAAATTCTGTGTTACAGATTCCAAATTTCATATTCCGAATTCTAAATTCTGTGTTCCAAATTCCGTGTTACAGATTCCAAATTCCTTTTTCTGAGTTACGAATTCTGTGTTCCAAATTCTGTCTTCCGTGTTCTGAATTCCGTATTACAAATTGCGTGTTCCGAATTCCAAATACTGTGTTCCAAATTCTGTGTTACAGATTCCAAATTCCGGTCCAAACCAATGAAAACGGACCGAAGGCCAGTTTCATCGGTCCAAACCGACCGTGTGTACGGCCCATCGGACTTTTGTCCTTCAACCAAAGTTTTAGAACTTGCTTTAAAATCGAACCGATAGACGGCTGACCATCGGTCAAAACTGATGGTTAGTACACAAAAGCATCAGTTCAAAACCCGTGCATGCTCAGAATCAAGTCAATGCATGCTTGGAAGCATTGAACTTTGTTTTTTTCAGCACGTCGTGTGTTTTACGTCACCGCGTTCTGACCCGATCGGTTTTTGAACTGATGGTGTGTACGCACATCAGACCATCAGTCTGCTTCAGCGATGAACCGATTCTCATCGGATGGATCGACCGTGTGTACGCGGCCTTACAGATTCCAAATTCCTTGTTCCCAATTCCAAGTTCCAAATTCTGAGTTCTAAATTCCGTATTTCAAATTCCATTTTATAGATTCCGAAGAGTTCCGAATTCCATGTTCCAAATTGCGTGTTCTGATTTCCAAATTCCATATTCAGAATCCCAAATTTTGTGTTACAGATTCCAAATTCCATGTTCCGAATTCCAAAGTCCATGTTCCGAATTCCAAAGTCCATGTTCTGAATTCCTTGCTCCGAATTCCGTGTTCCAATATCTGAATTGCAAATTCCATATTCTGTCTTCTGTGTTCCAAATTGCATTTTCCGAGTTCTGAATTAAGTGTTCCAAATTACGTGTTCCGAGTTCCAAATTCCGCATTCCGAATTCCAAATTCTGTGTTACAGATTCCAAATTCCATGTTCCGAATTCTGTGTTCCAAATTCTGTGTTAGATTCCAAATTCCAAATTCCGAATTCTGTGTTCCAAATTCTAAATTCTGTCTTCCATGTTCCGAATTCCGTGTTACAATTTGCGTGTTTGGAATTCCAAATTCCGTGTTCCAAATTTCGTGTTCCAAATTCCATGTTACAGATTCCAAATTCCTTCTTCCGTGTTCCAAATTGCATGTTCGTAATTCCAAATTCCCAGTTCCAAATTCTAAATTCCGTGTTCCAAATTCCTTGTTACTGATTCCAAATTCCTTGTTCCGAGTTATGATTTCCTTGTTCTAAATCTGTCTTCCGTGTTCTAAATTCCATGTTCAGAATTCCAAATTGCGTGTTCCAAATTCTGTCTTCCGTGTTTCGAATTCTGTGTTTGGGGATTCCAAATTCCGTGTTTCAAATTCTGTGTTCCAGATTCGAAATTCCTTGTTCCGAGCTATGAAATCCATGTTCCAACATCTGAATTGCAAATTCCGACTTCCAAATTCTGTGTTCCAAATTCCAACTTCCAAATCCTGAGTTCCAAATTCCTAATTCAGAACTCGGAACAGGGCATTTCGAATCTGTAACACGGAATTTGGAATATGCAATTTGGAATTTGGAAATCAGAACGTGGAACTCGGAACATGGAATTTGGAATTTTGAAGTCAGAATTTGGAACACGGAATTTGGAATAGGGAATTCCCTGTTCCAAATTCCGTGTTCCAAATTCTGACTTCAAAATTCCAAATTCCATGTTCGGAGTTCCACGTTCTGATTTCCAAATTCCAAATTGCATATTCCAAATTCCGTGTTACAGATTCGAAATGCCCTGTTCCGAGTTCTGAATAGAGATGGATGAACATCTGACGGGGCGGTTCGCGAACGCTAACCGCAAACTTTCTCAAATGTTCGCGAACCGCAAGTTTGCGGCGGGCCCCATTGACATTAATGGCAGGCGAACATAAAAAACCTGCAGGTCATATTTGCAGCCAAAAAATACTTACTAGCTGTGCACAAATAGTCCCACAACATGGACACTGACCTACCAGAAGTATTAAGTGAAAAACTGGATACAGAAGTAAGTGTCAGCCATTACAAGCCCCAATCACTAGCCAACAGGCATTCACCTGACAGCAAACAACTTTGTATTCTGTGGCTGGAGGTACATTAAGCTATTCACCGGATACAGAAGTAAGTGTCGGCCAGTACAGGCCCCAAAAATTAGCCCACAGGCGTTCACCTGACAGCAAACAACTTTGTATTCTGTGGCTGGTGGTACATTAGGCATTCACCGGATACAGAAGTAAGTGTCGGCCAGTACAGGCCCCAAAAAATAGCCCACAGGCGTTCACCTGACAGCAAAAAACGTTGTATTTTGTGGCTGGAGGTACATTAGGCATTCACAGGATAAATAAGTGCAGGCCCCAAAAATTAGGCATTTAACGGACATAAAAGGCCTTTTATGCCGCTGTATTTACCTAAGACAGGGACCATGAATTGTTATGGGTGGTGGCGGATATTTGTGGCCTGTTATGAGGAATTTGAATCAAACATGGTCTACTGGTCACATGTGTTAAATTCCTCAGAGATCCATGCCTCATTCATTTTTAGAAATGTGAGGTAGTCAACACTGTTGTGAGCTAGACGAGTGCGCTTATCGGTCACAACCCCCCCTGCTGCGCTGAACGTCCTTTCAGACAGGACACTGGATGAGGGGCAAGCCAACAGTTCCATTGCAAATTGTGCAAGCTCTGGCCAGAGGTCAAGCCTGCCCACCCAGTAGTCCAGGGGTTCATTACTTCTCAGTGCGTCCGCATTGTAGTGATAATGTATATGTATAGTGCCCAGTACTCTGGTTAGATAATTAATATCTTAGATGTTAGCATGATGACTATAAATTACGTTGTTTCGCAGCAACACAGGTCCTCCAGAGAACGCAATTTTAATTAACTTCTAATAACATACAAAGTCCAAAGTCCACAGATGATACAAAAAAACAACAGAATATAATTCAGATCTCTTCAGAGACCTATGTCTCCATACCCATACAGAGAGAATACATTCTCTCTGTGACAAGACTGAACTTCCAAGATTTTTATTGCTTGTTTTACTGAATAGTTGAGCAATTTGATTGGTCATCTTTGATTTGAAAGACAGGAAACACATCCTGTCTTTTAGAGTGGCAGGTAAATGACTCCAGCCGAAGTCACTAATTAGTATGCATCCTTGCATACTAATAAGCCCCCTCTAATAAGTAATTAGATTGCATGTGATCTGAGTAATGATTTGATATGTAAAAACAACTCCATCCTGTCTCTGCCTATTTGACAATAGACAAACCTCTTTTGACTTGTAACATGTAATTACAGGTCTGATGTGTAAACTAGACTTATCATTTAATTTAATTCAACTGATTGAGTAATGGTTTGAGACCCTTCCTGTCTCCCCATCCATTGACAATGCACACGATTCTTTTGCCTTGTAACGTGTAATTACAGGTTACTGAAATCTGACCTGTATATGTTAGACTTATATAATATAGATACATATACTGTATATATAAATATACATATATATATTTATATATTTAACACCCAACATATTACCACATATACTACAACATATTCCCCCACTTGAATCGGTTCAAATTAGAATCGATTCACAACCAAACTGCTCAGACATCCCTGGCTCTTAACTAGTTGCCGACCAGCCGCCGTCATTCTACGGCGGCAGGTCGGCTCTCCTGGGCGAGAGCCCGTAGCTCTACGTTGGCTCTTTAAGCGCCCCCCCCGCTCGTCCGTGACTCCCGTGCGGCTGCCCGGCGGGCACAATCGCCGCCGGGCACCCGCGATTGCTTGTTACAGAGCGGGGACCGGGAGCTGTGTGTCTAAACACACAGCTCCTGGTCCTGTCAGTGGGGGAAATGCTGATCTTCTGTTCATACAACGTATGAACAGAAGATCAGTGTTTCCCCTAGTGAGGCCACCCCCCCCCCCCCACAGTAAGAACACACCCAGGGAACATACTTAACCCCTTCCCCGCCCCCTAGTGTTAACCCCTTCACTGCCAGTGGCATTTTTATAGTAATCCAATGCATTTTTCTAGCACTGATCGCTATAAAAATGCCAATGGTCCCAAAAATGTGTCAAAAGTGTCCGCCATAATGTCGCAGTACCGAAAAAAAATCTCTGATCGCCGCCATTACTAGAAAAAAAAAATATTAATAAAAATGCCATAAAAATACCCCCTATTTTGTAAACGCTATAACTTTTGCGCAAACCAATCAATAAACGCTTATTGCGATTTTTTTTTTTTTACGAAAAATATGTAGAAGGATACGTATCGTCCTAAACTGAGGAAAAAATATTTTTTTTATATATTTTTGGGGGACATTTATTACAGCAAAAAGTAAAAAATATAATTTTTTTTCAAAATTGTCGCTCTATTTTCGTTTATAGCGCAAAAAATAAAAACCGCAGAGGTGATCAAATACCACCAAAGGAAAGCTCTATTTGTGGAAAAAAAAGGACCCCAATTTTGTTTGGGAGTCACGTCGCACGACCGCGCAATTGTCAGTTAAAGCGACGCAGTCCCGAATCGCAAAAAGTGCTCTGGTCTTTGGGCAGCAATATGGTCCGGGGGTTAAGTGGTCAAGATTATTACCATCTCTAGGTTTTCCTTACTTTTCTGAATTATTCTTAATTGCCTTCTACCACAACAATATGAACAAACAAAAAACATATTAATACGAATTGAATACAAAAATTATGGAAAGAGTTCTCAATAGCGGGTGAGTAAAAGTGTTATTGGGTATGCTCCACCAAGGCTCCTGAAATTCCTTAGTAATTTTATTAGAACTGATGAGGTTTTCCTTCACCAGTTCTTGTAATTCTATAATTTTCCTACTATCCCTCTTAAATAATGTATCCAATTCAACTGTAAGTGGTGGTATTTTCTTAAATAAAGGAGAAATCATAGAGTCCCATTTGCCGAGATCAGTTCACTCAATGTCCATAGATACTTGGTTCATCTGGATATTAGCTCGAATGTCTTCCTCTCCAATTGTTAACAGTCCATCTGTGAGGTTCACACACCAGCCTGTGATAGGTGTCCGGCACTGAACTTGTTTCTGCCAAGTGAATGAGGGAACCCCTAATGCACAAACCCTCGAGTCCTCTCCATGAATAATTCTCTTCCAGGCCGGTTCAAATTTTTGCAATTGAACCATGCAGTTTCCATAGTGTGTAGCAGCACAGCCATCTATATACTCCAGCCGCTCAAAAGAACAGGAACAAAGCCAGGCCTGGGCACGTCTGGTACAGCAGTTGGGATCCATGGTTTTCCACACTTGGTTGTCCTTGACGACAAGTCTGCTTTGCGGTAGCAGTTGTTTCAGTATATTAGTGCCATTTTTCACCTCCACCTCACCAAGAACGATCATCTTGTATAAGGGTAAGGGTGCTGTTGACCATGTAGGGATGTCAACGGTCAGAGGTATTTCCTGCTTTCCAATGCGATCTTTATTGCTGTCATGGTCTTACCTCTCTCCTGTCTCCTTCGTTTGACATGTGCTGGCGGCCATCTTGGTTTCTAGGTCTCTTGTAGCCTCCCACCCTGCGGCTCCTCCTTCCCACTGGGAGGAGCTGGAGGCCTGGCTCACATATAGAGGAGGTCTGTGGCTTCAGTTCCTTGCTTGGTCCTCCTGTGTTCACATGCTTCTAAGACTGCTGCTGCTTCTGGTTCTGATCCTGGCTTCGTCTGACTTCCCTGCTGGTTCCTGATCCTGGCTTCGTCTGACTTCCCTGCTGGTTCCTGATCCTGGCTTCGTCTGACTACCCTTCTGGTTCCTGACCTCTGGTTCCACCATCTTTGGACTTTTGCTTTACAGCTTGATTTTCAATAAAGCCTTTTTATTTTCACTTATCTCTTGTTGCACGTCTGGTTCATGGTTCCGTAACATTAGGACCAAGCCATGAATTTTGACGGTACAGAGCCATCCTCGCTACCCACGCTGGTTGCCAGACTTGATCAGCTGGAGTCCCTGTTGGGTCAGTTCGCCGTGGCGTTGCAAACCCTGCTTGAACGCACGGTTCATTTCGCTCCCGTTGCCGATGGGTCGGTTGTCGCTCCTGGGCCCGCTCCTACTGCCGCTCCGGTTTTTACGCCAGAGTCTACCCCGACACCTGATGCGCCTGCGGTGTTTCGGGGTATGAGCGGTTCTGCCCCCCTTCCACAGCGATTTGGGGGAGAGCCAACTCAGTGCCGAGGTTTCCTTAACCAAGTGGGCATTTATTTCGAGTTGCTGCCACATGCCTTTCCCACTGAGAGATCAAAGGTGGGCTTCTTGATCTCGCTGCTCTCGGACAAGGCCTTGGCCTGGGCCAGCCCTTTATGGGAGAACAACAATCCGGTGGTTGCCAAGTTTTCCGGTTTTGTTGCTTCTCTTCGGAAGGTATTCGATGTGCCGGCTCGCGCCGCCTCTGCTGCGAAGCTCCTTATGTCCGTCAGACAGGGTTCACGATCCGTAGCCGAATACGCCATTGAGTTTCGTACCCTGGCAGCAGAGGTAGGTTGGAATAATGAGGCTCTGGTCGCTGCTTTCTCTCATGGTCTCTCGGATGCCTTGAAGGATGAGGTTGCAGCTAAGGACCTACCAGTGGAGCTCGAGGCTCTTATTTCTTTCCTGATTTTGATTGACACCAGACTCAGGGAGAGACCTTCCTTTAAGGAGCGCCTGCGGAGGCCTCCTAACAGTTTGACGCCTACGTTTGCTGTCCCACCCGTGCCTCCCTCTCCTCCCACGCCTCCTGGTGTTGACTTGTCTGGGGGTGAACCCATGCAGCTGGGGTTTGCTCGCCTGTCCGAGGGGGAGAGGGTACTCCGGAGACGCGAGGGCCGATGCATGTACTGTGGTCTCGGTGGGCATTTTCGGTTGGCATGTCCGAACCGTCCGGGAAACGCTCGCACCTGAGATCCTGTCGGGGGCAGATCTTGGGTGGAATCTCCTCGTCCCCTGTTTCCCGTGTTGATAAACCACTGATCACTGTTGTCCTCTCCTGGGTCGGGGGCTCGGTGACGACCCAGGCGTTGGTGGACTCTGGTGCTGGTGGCTTTTTCATTGATAGTGAGTTCGCTGCCGCCAATTCCATTCCTCTACAGGCTCGAGGTTCCCCGCTGGCTCTAGAGGCGATAGACGGCAGACCCCTCCAGCCGTCACACGTGACTCATGAGACCCTTCCAGTGGGGGTAGCCATTGGTGTCGCTCACAGAGAGTCGGTCTGTTTCCAAGTTATTTCGTCTCCACACTACTCGGTGGTCTTGGGGTACCCCTGGCTCCAGAAGCATAATCCGACTTTCGACTGGAGATCGGCCGAGATCCTCTCATGGTCACCACAGTGTGGGGCTAAGTGCATCCATGGGCCTGTCAAGTTGCTGTGTACTTCCTCGGACTCTCTGTTGCCTCCTGAATACGAGGAGTACCGGGATGTATTCGATAAGGTACGCGCAGTTGCCCTACCTCCGCACCGCCCATATGATTGTGCCATAGAGTTACAACCTGGTGCCGTTCCTCCTCGCGGCAGGGTCTATCCACTGTCGGTTGCGGAGAATGAGGCCATGGAGGAGTACGTGATGGAGGCGCTGTCCCGTGGTCACATTCGCAAATCCTCGTCCCCGGCAGGGGCTGGATTTTTCTTTGTGAAAAAGAAGGGCGGTGAGTTGAGGCCTTGCATCGATTACAGGGGTCTTAATCGCATCACGATCAAGAACGCTTACCCGATACCCTTGATTTCCGAGCTGTTCGATCGCCTGAAAGGGGCCACGGTCTTTACCAAACTCGACCTGAGGGCAGCATATAACCTGGTAAGGATCAAGGCGGGCGATGAGTGGAAGACCGCGTTTAACACCAGGACCGGTCATTATGAATCCTTGGTTATGCCCTTTGGGTTGTGCAATGCGCCCGCAGTCTTTCAGGAATTCATCAACGATGTTTTCCGTGACCTGTTGCAGCAGTGTGTGGTGGTCTATTTGGATGACATCTTGGTATATTCTGAATCCATGGAGGCCCACATTCTGGATGTCAAACGAGTGTTGCAACGGTTACGAGAGAACAAGCTGTTCGGTAAGCTTGAGAAATGCGAATTTCACCGATCCCAGGTAACCTTCCTAGGTTACATCATTTCCGCTGAGGGGTTCTCCATGGATCCTGAGAAGGTTTCGGCTGTCTTACAGTGGTCCCAGCCCAGTGGTCTTCGTTCCCTGCAGCGCTTTTTGGGCTTCGCCAATTATTATCGGAAGTTCATCAGGGACTTTTCCATGCTGGCCAAGCCTCTCACGGATCTGACCAGGAAGGGCAGTAATTCCCAGGTCTGGCCGCTCGAGGCCATCCGAGCTTTTGAGGCCCTAAAGTCCGCCTTTGTGTCGGCTCCGATTCTGTCGCATCCCAACCCTGGGTTGCCCTTTGTCCTCGAGGTGGATGCGTCTGAGACGGGAGTAGGCGCTCTTCTGTCTCAGCGTAGAACACCAGAGGGTCCTCTGCTTCCTTGTGGGTTTTACTCCCGGAAACTGTCTCCCGCGGAATGCAACTATCAGATTGGTGACAGGGAGTTATTGGCCATCGTGCAGGCCCTTAAAGAATGGAGGCACTTGCTCGAGGGCTCGGTGGTTCCGGTTCTCATCCTGACGGACCACAAGAATCTGACCTACCTTTCTGAGGCCAAGAGATTGACACCACGTCAGGCCAGATGGGCTCTGTTCTTGTCACGTTTTAATTACGTGGTCTCCTACCTACCCGGTTCCATGAACATCAGGGCGGATGCCTTATCACGGCAGTACTCCGAGCTGTCCAGGGAGGAATCGATTCCGACTTCGGTCATACCTCCGAATCAGATCCTGGCCGCCATTCGCACCAGCCTGACCTCTCCCCTGGGTGAGCAGATTTTGGCGGCTCAATCTGGTGCCCCCCCGGGGAGACCCAACGGGAGATGTTTTGTGCCTGAGGAGTTGCGCACTCGGTTGTTGCGAACCTACCATAACTCCAAAACCGCGGGGCATCCTGGAAAGAATCAGCTGTCCTGGGCTGTTTCACGTCTGTTCTGGTGGCCTTCCCTACGTTCCGACATTCCGTTCCGACATGGAGGCCTGGCTCACATATAGAGGAGGTCTGTGGCTTCAGTTCCTTGCTTGGTCCTCCTGTGTTCACATGCTTCTAAGACTGCTGCTGCTTCTGGTTCTGATCCTGGCTTTGTCTGACTTCCCTGCTGGTTCCTGATCCTGGCTTCGTCTGACTTCCCTGCTGGTTCCTGATCCTGGCTTCGTCTGACTACCCTTCTGGTTCCTGACCTCTGGTTCCACCATCTTTGGACTTTTGCTTTACAGCTTGATTTTCAATAAAGCCTTTTTATTTTCACTTATCTCTTGTTGCACGTCTGGTTCATGGTTCCGTAACAATTGCAAAGAGTATCCAGGCTCCTTACTTTGGCAAGGGCAAAGTTCCTACAAGTAACACCACTGTCTTTGATAAGATGGAATAATAAAGTTGAGTTCATTATCCTTGGCCATTCTCCTTGTTTGATTTCTCTAAGCCCTAGGCTCAGGTGTTCACTCAGCAAGTTTCCTACGATACCACAAACTATAGACTTGGATACATTATTGGTTTAAAGTGTCTTATTCAGTGCATTCACCGACATTTGAATATTCTGCAAATCTGCAGCAATGGTGTGAATGTTCTGAATATCTACTTTAGATTAAATCCACTTTTCCCCCTTTAAGCAGTATCTGCTGTAATCCATCCACAAAATTTAGTCCTCTTATATTCAGGCTGTCTATATCAACCCTATTCCAAATTGAACTACCCAAACTGAGGCCTGATATGATATCAGTACCCAGATCCCTCTTTGAGACTTTCTTAAAACGTAGCCCTTGTGTAGCATCCCAAAATACGTTTATATGTGTTTGAAAGACCGTTTTAAACCATAATCCCATTGATTTTGGGCAACTCTCTGGAATGTTAAATGACGTAAAATTCAACAATAATGGTACTGATAAGTATGAAACATCGCTATACACTAAAGTTTGAGTTCGCTCAAGGAAGAGTCCATGTTCTGGCCACGGTAAAATTGTAGGACAGTCTCTAGAATTTGTGACCATTATATTTAAGACTTTTGTGTAGACTCCATCCTTCGTATCATGAGGGCTACATGATATAATACCCTCCTTGAATATTGTAAAATTCCTTTCTAAAGTCATTTGCATTTGTGGTCCATTCTTTGTCTCCACTAAAATTATATTTGTACTCCTGTGACGATCGCTTCCTTCTGGGTAAGTCCAAACGGCATATTTCATAAGGTATTCAGATTTTGGCATCATGATCTCACATTTAACGGTTATCCACCCCCCGACTATGCCCTTGACAGTATCCCCATGTATCTGGATGCCTTCTGAGTTCTCTAAAACAGTAAGTTCTGTAGTATGATCCATTACACTTCTTTTATTTCGATCAGATTTCCCCAATGGTAAGCATTTGAATTCTTTAACTTGACACTTTTCCACTCTGATGTTTGTGATGCAAAGTAGTAGAGTGATTAACGCTGTTATCAACAAAATATGCTAATAGAGGCTTGTATTTGTCCAGGGGGGGTGCCTTCATTTTGGTGTAGTCTTCTGATATTCGCATTCCTCCTGGAACCTGAAAGACAATCTCGGGAAGAAAGTTAGACAATACTCTCATCCATAAAATCCATTTTTCCTTTAAATGCTTTTATCTGACATGCATGACTCCATCTTGACCTACCCTCTCCCAAATCTAACAAGTAAACAGAGGGTCCAATCTTGTCTATGACTGCATAAGGGCCCTTCCACTTTGCCCTAGGGAATGGGTGAAACCCAGAAAAATCCTGTAACATTACTCTTGTCCCAATTTGGTATTCACTAGTGTCACCCATTGCATCAAACCACTGTTGAGAGCTTTTATGAGTACATTCATCAGTGGCACACACAGCCTTATGTACTGTAATCACATGATCCTTTAAGATCTCTACCCATGATTAAGATAATGACAACGTTTCTAATGCTGCTGGGACCGGATTTATCAGATGTTCCCAGGTTCTCATTGTTCTGCTGAGCAGAGCTTCATAAGGGGCAAAGCCTATGGATCTGCACACTCTGGAACGAATAGTTGCCAGTACAAAGGGTCATTTTTCATCCCAATCGGTACCTTGCTCATTTACAACCTTTCTAAGAGCATTTTTAATTGTCCTGTTCATTCGTTCAATCTGTCCTGCAGACTCAGGGTGATAGAAGATGTGAAATTTTTAGACGACACCAAGGAGCCTACATGTCTCTTGCACCACTTTACCTACAAAGCCTGGCCCATTGTCACTGTCTAAAACTTTTGGTATCCCCCACCGACTAAATATTTCTTTGACCAAGATCCTTGCAGTAGTAGTGGCAGTACAGTTTTTGGTAGGGAAAGTTTCAACCCAGTGACTGAAAGAATCCACAACAACCAGAAAATATTTGTTCTGGTGTGCAGTGTTAGGTAATTCACCTGTGTAATCAATTTAAAATTCGCTTCCATGGTCCCATGGGAGCTTGTCTCATCAGTGCCCCTCCCCTTTTCCTATTTGCAGGATCATGCCTGGCACACATCAAACATGATAAGATATGGTCCTGCATGTGTTGTTTATTATTAGGCCACCATGCCACATGATCTAATCCCTCTAAAGCTAAAGGAAGTTTGGGGTGTCCACCAACAGGGGACTCATGAATTCATGTAAGAATGTCTTTCCTCACACCTTTTGGGGCAACCCATAAAGATAAATCATTTTTGTAGGTTATCAAAAGGCCTTCCTTCACCTGCACCTCTTGACCCTCAAATTGTATGGGCCCAGTCCCACACATTTCTTTTAGTTGAGCTAATTCCTCATCCTGATCTTGTATTTTACCCAACTCACATGTCCTTTCTTCAATTCCTTTTGCTTGAGCACGTGTAAGGGCAGACACTGGAAATCACAAAGTATGCTCTATATGAGGCCATTCGGGGGATGTTACTGCAGCCTCCTTTGCTAATCTATCTACAGTATTGTTCCAGTAGTGCTCAGTTGTTTGTTTTCTGTGGGCCTGTACCTTTCGGATACTAATTTTTGAAAATAATTGGGTTTCCTCCTCTATCATTTTCCATAAGGATGCATATCTTATTTCACTGCCATCTGTTCCTTTAAAGCCCATCACATTCCACCATGAAAGATAGACAACTGCACCCTTGCATACCTGGTCTGAGTCAGAAGCAATGTTTACAATTCCACCATCATCTCTTAACTCAATGAGAACTTGCAAAAATGCTGCTATTTCCACATACTGTGCAGAACGAGCTCTACATGAATATGAAAATTGTCTCTGTACCCTGCCATCTTTTACACAAACACCAGCAAATCCTGAAATTATATTTTCATCTTTATAGTAAGAAGAACCATCAATGTACCAGCACTAATTTTCCAAGTCAAAAGGTTTGGATACAGCGGTAAAAATTCTGTGCTGCAAACTATTTCCTTGCACCCGACATTCATGAGTTTCACCTTCAATCAACAATCCACCAATCAGGACACTAGGGGCCAGATTCACAGTCGAAATACGCCGGCGTATCTAATGATACTCCGGCGTATTTTCAAATTTGCCGCGTCGTAGCTTTAGTTTGAATTCTCAAACCAAGATACGACGGCTTCTGGCTTCGTACGCCTGTTCGGATCGTAGGTGTAATACTTCGGCGCCCGCTGGGTGGAGTTCACGTAGTTTTCCGCGTCGGGTATGCTAATTAGCTGTTTACGGCGATCCACGAAGCTACGCGCGCTCGTCGCATTCTCTTACGTCGTCGCTAGTCGGCTTTTCCCATCATAAAGTTACGGTTGCTATTTCATGGCTTATATTTAGACCAGCCATGTTAAAGTATGGCCGTCGTTCCCGCGCCAAATTTTTAAATTTTTTTTGCGTAAGTCGTCCGGGAATAGGAAAGGACGTAACGCACGTTGCCGTTCAAAAAATTACGTCGGTGCGACGTCATTTCGCGCAAAGCACGGCAGGAAATTACAAAACAGAGCATGCGCAGTACGTTCGGCGCGGGAACGCGCCTAATTTAAATGATACACGACCAATTTGAATTAGGCGGGCTTGCGCCGGACGGATTTACGCTACGCCGCCGCAAGTTTACAGGCAAGTGCTTTGTAAATCAAGCACTTGCGCTGAAAACTTGCGACGGTGTAACGTAAATGGGATACGTTACGCCGCCGGAATTGTACATGAATCTGGCCCTAGGTTCTTTTAACATCAAACCCTCAATATTTTCTGTCAACAAAGCCGAATGTCCACCTTGCCAGCCTTTTACAATTTACATCTGCTTCCTTCCATTTCCCATTTGCTAACATGACTATAGGAGTGTGATGACTAGCAATGATGACCCTTTGTGTACCTGTCAAGTACCCAAATTTGTTGATTGCCCAATAACAACACAGCACCATACGAGTACACAAAGGATACATTTATTCTACAGATGATAGTAAACGTGATGCATAGTCACAGGTCTTTGTTTTCCAAAATAATCTTGGGAAAGTGCAACAGACAAAGTACTAAGGCCCACATGTGGATAGAGTCTGAATTCTTTGTTGGGGTCTGGTGATGCTAATGAATGGGGCATTGCCTAAAGTTTCCTTTAATGCTTCAATAGCTTATGTGTGCTCTGATCTCCATTCCCATTCATCTTGCTTCAGCAGATTATACAAACATTCTGTTAATGATGCATAATGAGGCACAAATTCTCTGCAGAAACCTGTCATGCCTAGGAACTGCCTCAGACTTTTTTCATCAGTGGGCAAGGGTAGCTTACCTATCAGCTCAACCCTTTGCTCATTGATACTCCGCCCTGACTGTGCTACGGTAACACCCAGAAATTGAACTTCTTTCTTTCCCAATTGTATTTTCTTTGGATTAACTTTCAAACCTGCTTCTCTCAAAAGCAATAACATTTCACTCACATCGTTCACATGTTCCTCAATAGAGGCTGATCCAATCAAAATGTCATCAACATATGAAATTACTCTTTCAGGTTTTGAAAACTTATCAATCTCTTCTTTCATATGTGAGTGAAATATTTCTGCACTGTCTTTGTACCCTTGCGGAAGAACTGTCCAATAATATTGAAAGCCCGCCCAGCTTAAGGCTGTTTTATACTGACATGTTGGGTCAAGGGGTAAATTCAAATAACTGTTACTGATATCAATGACCTTTGATTTCAAGAAGGAAGGGAATAGATGAGGGGCAAAAAAGAAAATAAAAAAGAAGAAAGAGGGGGGGAAAGAAAAAAGGAAAAAAGGAAGAGGAAGTAAAAAAGAAAAAAGGGGGGGGGGGGGGGGGGGGGAAAGGGGGGGGGGAAAAGGGGGGGGGGAGGGAAAGGGGGGGGGGAAAAGGGGGGAAGAAGAGAGAAGAAAATTGAAAAAATGGGAAAGAACGTAAGGAAAGCACTCACATGGGCCACATCTGTAAAGTATTAAAGAAAAGAAACAATATCTAACGAGTGGACATTGATGGTCAGACTTTAAGGCCAAGGAAGTAGTTTAAAAAAGTTTTAATTGATAGCATATAAATACAAAAGCAGATACAAAAATAATACAAAGAATTGTTATAATTATTAGCCACTGTATATTCCTCAGAAGTCGCCAACGCACGTTTCGCCGTGGGGCTTCTTCAGGACGAAGACGAGGAATGCATGTTTAGCAGAAAAACAGATTTGTGTCTGTAATGATACAGTTTAAAGGGTTAATAACATATATATAGAAAAGAAAAATAAATAAAAAGAATGAATATCTAAGTGTATAATTACATGGCATATGGTCCTCAGTGGAAGTATTCATAGGGCATATATGATGCATAGTAAACGACAGCATTCGTCGAAAGTGCAATTTGGCAGAAGTTTTCAAGCGTAACACCAGGAATCTGATTTAGTGTAAACAAGATTATTATATACATATGCTGAGTAAGTGGTAATCAAGATCCACAATGTAAACACACTCATAGAAAAGAGAAAAGAAGACATATAATAGAGGTTAGAATATAGCCGAAGTAAGTATAGATACAAAAATAGAGAGAAATTATATAAGTAATAATAGAAATGTCCTTGATAATAAAGGTATAGCGTTTTTGACATAGCAACGCAGCAAATCACCTTTGGTGGGCCAATAGAGGTCAAAAGCAAAGGGTCCGTGGGTTGCAGGGCTAGAAAATCCCCAACAAGCTGCACAGCTCACAAAAGACTGTGTTTGCAAAGAAGGAGAAAAAATGCATAAATAAAGGTAAATAAATAAATAGAAAAGCGCCTCATGCTGAGCAGCTAAATAATAACCAGTATTGAAAACAAGAGGGAGAGCCTTAATTTACCTAATTGAAATGGTCTCAGGCTTGCTGGGACAACAGATAGTGGTCAACATGTACAGCATGTGAATCCGAATGTTCAGACCGGTAACGCCGCTGGTGAACATACACTGCAATTCAAACAGGGGGTCTATGAATAAGAGGGGATATAAGTGGAGGTGTAACAGATAACACTCTCAGAAAGCATCGAGGGACATCCGATGGCGCAAAAGCATAAGTACTTACCATAGAGCAGCGTAGTTAACGGGTATCTGCCCACTCAATACGGCGGCGCATAGACAGGTCGCGATCTGTCTATGCACCGCCGTATTGAGTGGGCGCATGCTAATGACGTCATACGTCGGACGCTGACGCAGGGATGTGCTCTATTTAAGGGAACAACAAACGCACTTGCCTTGTGTTGCCTCGTGTACACCCTGGGACACAGATACCCGTTAACTACGCTGCTCTATGGTAAGTACTTATGCTTTTGCGCCATCGGATGTCCCTCGATGCTTTCTGAGAGTGTTATCTGTTACACCTCCACTTATATCCCCTCTTATTCATAGACCCCCTGTTTGAATTGCAGTGTATGTTCACCAGCGGCGTTACCGGTCTGAACATTCGGATTCACATGCTGTACATGTTGACCACTATCTGTTGTCCCAGCAAGCCTGAGACCATTTCAATTAGGTAAATTAAGGCTCTCCCTCTTGTTTTCAATACTGGTTATTATTTAGCTGCTCAGCATGAGGCGCTTTTCTTTTTATTTATTTACCTTTATTTATGCATTTTTTCTCCTTCTTTGCAAACACAGTCTTTTGTGAGCTGTGCAGCTTGTTGGGGATTTTCTAGCCCTGCAACCCACGGACCCTTTGCTTTTGACCTCTATTGGCCCACCAAAGGTGATTTGCTGCGTTGCTATGTCAAAAACGCTATACCTTTATTATCAAGGACATTTCTATTATTACTTATATAATTTCACTCTATTTTTGTATCTATACTTACTTCGGCTATATTCTAACCTCTATTATATGTCTTCTTTTCTCTTTTCTATGAGTGTGTTTACATTGTGGATCTTGATTACCACTTACTCAGCATATGTATATAATAATCTTGTTTACACTAAATCAGATTCCTGGTGTTACGCTTGAAAACTTCTGCCAAATTGCACTTTCGACGAATGCTGTCGTTTACTATGCATCATATATGCCCTATGAATACTTCCACTGAGGACCATATGCCATGTAATTATACACTTAGATATTCATTCTTTTTATTTATTTTTCTTTTCTATATATATGTTATTAACCCTTTAAACTGTATCATTACAGACACAAATCTGTTTTTCTGCTAAACATGCATTCCTCGTCTTCGTCCTGAAGAAGCCCCACGGCGAAACGTGCGTTGGCGACTTCTGAGGAATATACAGTGGCTAATAATTATAACAATTCTTTGTATTATTTTTGTATCTGCTTTTGTATTTATATGCTATCAATTAAAACTTTTTTAAACTACTTCCTTGGCCTTAAAGTCTGACCATCAATGTCCACTCGTTAGATATTGTTTCTTTTCTTTGATATCAATGACCGTAAACCATATCATTTCTGGTGTTAATTTGGCAATCATTTCAGGGTAAGCTGCTACCACAGGAGCCATACTTTTAGCATATTTGTTTAAGGCACGGTAATCTATCGTCAGCCTGAATGACCCACCAGGTTTGATGACTGGCCAGGCTGGCGAATTGCATGTTGATGCACCCCTTTTTAATGTACCTTGCGTCTCCAATTGTTTTATAGCTTCTGTTATAGGTTTAATGGCGTCTTTTGGAACAGGGTATTGTTTAAGAGGTGCTGGATCAAATCCTTCCAATAAAATCAATTAGTTAGATTCACAGAGATTGCCTTAACTTTAAGGCGGCGTAGCTTAGCGTGTTTAGGCTACGCCGCCGTAAGTTAGCGAGGCAAGTACTTGATTCTCAAAGTACTTGCCTGCTAAGTTACGGCGGCGTAGCCTAAAGCGGGCGGGCGTAAGGGCACCTAATTCAAATTTGTCTGAGGGGACGTGTTTTATGATAATGAGGCTTGACCCGACGTGATTGACGTTTTTTTTTAACTGCGCATGTGCCGGGCGCCTACATTTCCCAGTGTGCATTGCGGCTAAGTCCGCCGCACGGGCCTATTGATTTTGACATGGACGTAAACAATGTAAATCCCTATTCACGGACGACTTACGCAAACGACGTAAAATTTTCGAATTTCGACGTGGGAACGGTGGCCATACTTAACATTACTATTCCATCTATTTGATTTGAGTATTTGCGTCGGCCGGGCGTACGTTCGTGAATAGGCGTATCTACTGATTTACATATTCTACGCCGACCGCAATGGGAGCGCCACCTAGCGGCCAGCCTAAATATTGCACCCTAAGATAGGTTTAAGTGTATCTCTGTTTGAGAATACACTTAAACTTAGGTGGGCGTAGATTCCGAGTTAGGTCGGCGTATCTACTGATACGCCAACCTAACTCTACCTAAATCTAGCTAATTGTATTCATCCTACCACAATCTTGTTTATGCTTAGCCATTATGTCATCAAATTCACACATCAGACTATCCCAACAGGGATCCCAATCTCCTTGTAACACACCAACGGGTTTTACTGCTGCTGTCACCAATTCCATGGGAGGATGCCACACATGACCCAATCCATCATTTCTAGGCATCATCCACAACTTCATGTTTGCAAGATCAACCACCAGACCCTGCTGTACACAGACATCAGCACCAATTATGTCCTGATTCTGACAAACAACGTCACACTTCCACTTCTCTCCCCCTATTTGCATCTCAACACCACGCACAAAAGGAGCTTCGATGGAATGTCCAGTGACACCTGTTATTCTAATTTTCTCATTTCCAGGGACAACAGATTTACCAAAGCTAACCGCAGCTCCACTATCGAGCAAAGCGTTTACACGAGTTCCCCCTAATGTTACATTAACAGTGGGCCGCCCCCAGGTATCTAATGTTAAATCAGTTAAAAATCGGCAGGAAGGGGCGTGGTGGGGCTCCGAACCCCTAACAATGACTGGTAGAGGGTGGCACAGCACTTTCCATTCCTATTGCTGCTAGCTTGACCCATCCTGCTTTTATTCTTTCCATTTCTTCCTTTATCTTGTATAGCTCCTCCTGCAAATGATCTCTCTCACTTCTCATTTCACTAAACGGCACCCAAGGCTGTTTACTAGGCTTCTCTCTGGGTTCTGGCCTTCTGTAACTACCTGTATTGTTATAAGATCTTCCTCTCCATGGCCCATAATCCTCTCTATTTTGCTGTCCCTCGACTCTAAAAACTCTAGCTGCATCAACCGCAAGACTGTCTTCTCTACACCTTCTCCTCCACAAATTATCCGCTCTTAGCAAAATATCATTATAATCACTAGGATCAGGTGTAACAGATAATATGCCTTTCCTGACATCATCATCCACTGCTTCCAATAACATTGACCTATGAACCAGACCACCAGGTTCAAAACAAGGATTCCCAGTTATCACATATTCCGTCACACTGCTAATTCTATCTGCAAGTTCATACGGGCATTCATTCTTCATTTGCTTAATTTTTCCTGACAAGGACACATTTGTCATCACACCATACAATGCTTTCAATAATTCCCTTAAAACATCCTTAGTTTTATGACGCTGGCCACAATTTTGCAAAATCCGTGCCCACAATCCATTGCCTACACTTTTCTGCAAAATTCTAGCTAGGTCCTCCACATTCAAGTTATATGTGTCTCTGACTCTCTGCAAATCACAAAACCATTTCATGACCCTTTTTACATCATAGCGGGGTACCTGACCTACCTCTCTTATAATAGCTTTCATCTCCTGTGGCTTTAATTGTTTTGTGATCAATTTAATTTCACTTGTATCGTCAGTGTTCAATACAGTTGTTGTAGTGGTAGGAGCTGCTGGTATGCATGGGGCTGCATGTAACTCACCCCAGGGATATATTGGCTTATAATCTTTGGTATCAAGCTGTATTTTAGAAGTATCATTTTGATGCGTGTGACTTGATTTTTCTGTCAATTTATCAAAAGCAATGTTCGCAGCATGTTTACACTCCTCCAACTGTTTCTCAACAATTTGTATTTTCACTGACAATTCCTCATTTACCCGACTTAAATCATCACATAATTTTGCCTTCTCAATCAGTGCCTCCCCAGTAGTGATGGCATGTAACCTGAGATCTGACATCCTCTCATTCTACCCTTTTTCCATAACCTCATAGCTCTGAGTATGTTCTAGGATTTTCTGCTTTTTCCCTTTAATCTCCTCTATTAATTCTGTACAACAAGACAGTAGTCCCTGAATAATGATACCCTTACGTTTCTAACACCCTAACAGCCATATATTCACATTCTCTCCTTTAGGGCTATTGTCACCACCAGACAAAGCCAAAGCCATTGTGAAAAATACAATGAGAGAGAAGAAGAAAAAAAAATATTTTAAAAAAAAATAATAATAATGAATAAGGCACACTTACCAATTGTTAGGTTTCTTGGAACTTCCTTCCTGGGTCCTCACGGTCTTCTGTCACCTCACAGATTGTGAGATCCAGTCTCCAGAAAATAATTCTAGGCTTTCAAACTTGTCTTCATCAGGAAGAACCAAGTCATCACTGGCTTCTGTTACTAAGTCCTGAAAATGTGCTTCTAGTCACTTGAACGACACCAATGTAGTGATCTCATATAAGGTATCCAACACAGAACCATAAGATCCAATGCACTGAAGTCAGAGAGTGCATTTGGTTGACTTCTAATAACAAACAAAGTCCAAAGTCCACAGATGATACAAAAAAAAAAACAACAGAATATAATTCAGATCTCTTCAGAGACCTATGTCTCCATACCCATACAGAGAAAATACCGTGAATACATTCTCTCTGTGACAAGACTGAACTTCCAAGTTTTTTTTTGCTTGTTTTACTGAATAGCTGAGCAATTTGATCGGTCATCTTTGATTTGAAAGACAGGAAACACATCCTGTCTTTTAGAGTGTCAGGTAAATGACTCCAGCCGAAATCACTAATTAGTATGCATCCTTGCATACTAATAAGCCCCCTCTAATAAATAATTAGATTGCATGTGATCTGAGTAATGATTTGATATGTAAAAACGACTCCATCCTGTCTTTGACAATAGACAAACCTCTTTTGACTTGTAACATGTAATTACAGGTCTGATGTGTAAACTAGACTTATCATTTAATTTAATTCAACTGATTGAGTAATGGTTTGAGTCCCTTCCTGTCTCCCCATCCATTGACAATGGACACGATTCTTTTGCCTTGTAACGTGTAATTACAGGTTACTGAAATCTGGCCTATATATGTTAGACTTATATAATATAGATATATATATATATATATATATATATATATATATATATATATATATATATATATATATATACATATATATATATATAACACCCAACATATTACCACATATACCACAACACACATCAGCCGTTAACCCGATGTAGACGGACAGCTGTCGATCTAGGCGTTCCCTGATGCTGGATCCGGAGGACAGCTGTCGATGGGTTGGCTGAAAGAATTATCTCATATCATTAGTGACCAACACATCTTCAAACCGCCCTCTTCTTGCAGGCGCTGTTGGATTGGTACCCACAACTGTTTCTCTGTGAGTGTAAATTTCTCTGCCAGCGCACGCAAAAGCAGAATGCAGCATTTTTCGAAGCAAGGCCTGGAAGTGCTGCATTCTGATACCCTTTTGTGATGGTGGTAAAATTTCTGCCATTTTCTGTTTGTACCGGGGGTCTAAGTACGTTGCCACCCAGTACTGGTCCTTGCCCTTTATGCTTTTTATACGGGGGTCCCTCTTAAAACACTGGAGCATGAAGGCCCCCATTTGCACTAAACTGGAAGCGGTTTAGTGGCCTGGCTTCTGCTCACCATCCAGGATAATGTCGTCCTCATTCTCCTCCCCCTATTCACGGACAACACCAGAGATCCCAGTAAGGTTTAAAGCATGCTCTTCTTGCTCCTCCTCATCCGCCCCGGCACCATCATCCTCTGACTCCTCTTCAGACTCCCGTTGTTGACTTGTCTCAGGTGGAGTAGCCCCCCCTGGGAATTCATCCAGCATTGCGACTTCTTCATCTTCCTGCTCCTCGGCGGCTTGATCAATGACACAACGCAATGCATGCTCCAGAAAGAAGTTGTAAGGTACGATGTCACTAATGGTGCCCTGGCTGTGACTGACCAGTTTGGTGATCTCATCAAATGGCTGCAGGAGTTGCGCATGAGCAGACACTGGCGCGGTGAAAAAAAAACAAGCTCCCCAGAACCTGTCCTGCCGCAGGGTTCGTACAGGTAGTCGTTAACTGCACGTTTCTGCTGGAGCAGCCTATCAAGCATATACAAGGTTGAGTTCCATTGCGTCGGGCAGTCACAAAAAAGACGTCTGACGGGCAGGTTGTGTCGCTGCTGAATGTAAGATCTTCTGAAATGACCCGAGATTTTCCTAGCCTGCCACAAAACGTCCTGGAGCCCAGGGTATTTGGCAACGAATCGCTGCGCGACCAACTTCAGGACATGTGCCATGCATGGCACGTGTGTAATTTTGCCCTGTTTCAGCACGCTCAGCAGATTGGCAACGTTGTCGCACACCACTTTACCAACTGTCAAATTGAGCGGTGTTAGCCACTGATCTGCCTGTGAACGCAAAGCTGAAAGGAGTGCAGGACCAGTGTGGCTCTTGTGTTCCAGGCACAACAGACGCAGCACAGCATGGCAACGTCTCACCTGGCATATCGAATAGGTTCTGGGGATCTTGGTGGCGGAAGAAACGGTAGCATTGGAAAAGGAGGAGTCAGCCGAGGAGGAGAGGGAGGATGGAGTAGGAGGAGGCGAAGAAGAGGCAGGCCTGCATGCAATCTGTGGCGGTAAAACCAAATATACATGGGTGCCACGGGTTACATGCTTGACGGCCATCATAAGGTTCACCCAGTGGGCTGTAAAAGTTATATACCTTCCCTGCCCGTGTTTGCTAGACCACGTGTCTGTGGTCAGATGTATCTTGGCACCGACACTGTATGCCAGAGATACATTCACTTGCCGCTGAACATGGCCATATAGCTCTGGGATGCCCTTCTGTGAGAAATATTTCCTTCCTGGGACCTTCCATTGTGGTGTTCCAATGGTCACAAATTTTCAAAAGGCCTCCGAGTCCACCAGTTTATATGGCAGTAGTTGGCGGGCTATCAGTTCCGACAAGCCAGCGATCAACCGTTGGGCAAGAGGGTTATCCGGCGTCATCTTTTTTTTATGATCGAATATTTGGGCCACAGAAGCCTGCTTTTTTGCAGAAAAATGTGAGGACGGCATGATGGAAGGTGGAGGACAATTGTGAGTATAGAGGAGAAGAAGAAGAAGAAGGAGAAGGAGAAGAAGAAGGAGAAGAGGCTGGATGGTGAGAGCCTGGAGTGTGGCTTTGTGGGTTCTGATGGCGTTGCTCCCACTGGGCTCGGTGATGGGAGGCCAGGTGCCTCCTTAAGTCGGTCGTCCCTAGGTGAGTGTTGGGCTTACCGTAACTTATGTGTTGACTGCAAAGGCTGCAGATGGCAACACGATGGCTCACTCCTGATACATTAGCAGTCTGGTTTGTCCCTCCTGTGCAATGTAAGTTCGGCCTGCTTCTCTTCCCTATCTGCTGGTCCATCTCTCCCTCTGAACTCCCCTCCTCTTCCTTTCTTGTGGGCACGTCTGTAGACACGTCATCATCGACGTCACCTTCCCCACCACTAACATTAGAGATCTCGGAGTAGGCAGCAACAGTGGGGACCAACCTCCTTGGGCTGATCTGGGTACTGTCATCAGACTGCTGAGTGGCGGCTATTGCTACCTCCTCTTCCTGATCCAATGCCAAGAATGGTTGCGCATTGCAAATGTCTTCTGATGGATCGGAAAAAAATTCCTGTGACTCATGCGGAGGGTATATGATGGTGGTGGTGTTGGTGGTGAGCCACTCAACCAAGTCTGGTGCGTCCTTTGACGTAATGAACGCACCTTGTGCCACTTCCCACTTTGGCTCCGGCCTGGTGCTCCTCCCCTACCCCTACCACCCCTGCGTAAGGGCCTGCCTCTTCCTCTGCCTGTCATTTTTAGAATGACCCTGTGACAAAAGTCTCTAGAGAAGCACAGTATATGTGGAAGAAGGTATACAACACCCTGCTTCAATCTGTCGTTTTGGGGGCCACTGGTTTATCGCACCAGTTATAAAACTTTTTTTTCAGTAACTTTTGTCTCTGTGTGTAGCAGAGGTAATGCAGTGAAAGATGCAAAAATTCTGCAGTACCCAAATACATTATTATGAAAGTATATTTTTATATAACACCCCGATTCAATCTGTAATTTTGGGGGGCCACTGGTTTATCGCACCAGTTATAAAAAAAAAAAAAATTCTGCAGTACCCAAATACACCACCAGTCACAATGCTGCACAATACAAATCCACTATAATATGCTTTCTATATTAGAAAGTATATTATAAGTGTATTACACCCCTATATACTGCACACCAAACAATAGTACACCTATACCAGTCCTTAAAAGGACTTTTGTGGACCTGTTAGCTAACGATTTGTGTCACTACAGTCTGTCCCTGCTCCACACAGCGACCTCTCCCTACACTGACAAAAAGCAGAATGTATCACACCAGTTATAAAACTTTTTTTCCAGTATCATTTGTCACTGTGTGTAGCAAGAGGTAAATCAGTAAAACAGAAAAAAAAATCTGCAGTACCAAAATACACCAGTCACAATGCTGCACAGTGCACAATACAAATCCACTATAATATGCTTTCTATGTTAGAAAGTATATTATAAGTGTATTACACCCCTATATACTGCACACCAAACGATAGTACACCTATACCAGTCCTTAAAAGGACTTTTGTGGACCTTTTAGCCAGCGATTTGTTTCAATACAGCCTGTCCCTGCTCCACACAGCAACCTCTCCCTACACTGACAAAAAGCAAAATGTAAAATGGCCACCAGATCAGGTCTATTTATAAGGTAGGGTGTATGTCCATGTGCTGAAATGTCTCAATTGGCTGTCCTGTACCACCTGATGGATGTGTCATGGGTCAAAGTTCTTCTCAATGTAAAATTGCGGACGGGCGCAAATATCGCCTGATGTCCGCCTGTTCGGCAAACCGCGAATGAGCAAAGTTTGCTGTGAACCGACCGCCGGGTGACCTGCCAGGCCATCTCTAGTTACGAATTCCGTGTTCCAACATCTGATTTGCAAATTCCAAATTTTGATTTCCAAATTCCAAATTTTGAATTACGACTGCTAAATTCGGAGTTCCAAATTCCTTAATCCGAATTCCAAATTCCACATTTCAAGTTCCGAGTTCCAAGTTCCGAGTTCCAAATTCCGTGTTCTGAGTTCCAAATTCCAAATTCTGTGTTAGGCTGGGTTCACACTACGATTTTCCCGTCTGTCAGCCGCATACGATTTATATGAAAAAACGTATGCGGCTGAAACGGACGTAAACGTATGGAACCGCACATATGTGCGTTTTCCATTGACTTTAATGTTAAAAAAAACGTATGCGTTTGCCATACGGTTTCAAAAACGGCCGCAAAACCGTGGTTGAACACGGTTTTGCGTACTGTTAAAAAACGTTTTGCCAGCAAATCGTACGCACCCGGATGCATCTGAGTGCATACGATTTGCAATGCATTGTCTATGTATGCGTTTTCCCGTACGGGCCCGTACGTTTTCAATACTGAAATCGTATGCGGCTGACGGACGGGAAAATCGTAGTGTGAACCCAGCCTTACAGATTCCAAATTCCATGTTTTGAATTCCCTATTCCAAATTCCGTGTTTCAGATTCCAAATTCCTTCTTCTGAGTCGCAAATTCTGTGTTCCAAATTCTGTGTTCAAGGTTCCAAAGTTTGTGTTTCAAATTCTGTGTTCCAAATTCCTTCTTTCGAGTTACGAATTCCATGTTCCAAATTGCGTGTTCCAAATCCTGTGTTAGGCCTCGTACACACGGCCGAGGAACTCAACGTGCCAAACACGTCGAGTTCCTCGTCGAGTTCAGCCCTGAAGCCGCCGAGGAGCTCGGCGGGCCGAGAGCTCCCATAGAACAACGAGAAAATAGAGAACATGTTCTCTATTTTCTCGACGAGTTCCTCGGCGGCTCCAACGGGCCGAAAGTGTACAGACGACAGAGTTTCTCGGCAGAATCCGGCTCTGACCGAGTTTCTCGCTGAATTCTGCCGAGAAACTCTGTCGTGTGTACGAGGCCTTACAGATTCCAAATGACTTGTTCCGATTTATGAAATCCGTGTTCCAACATCTGAATTGCAAATTCCGACTTCCAAATTCCGTGTTTCAAATTCCAAATTCCGACTTCCAAATTCCTAATTCCAAATTCCGTGTTCCAGATTTCAAATTCCTAATTCCAAATTCCGTGTTCCAGATTTAAAATTCCTTGTTCCAAACTCCGTGTTCCAAATTCCGACTTCCAAATTCCGAATTCCACATTCCAAATTCCATGTTCCGAGTTTCACTTTCCAATTTCCAAATTCCAAATTGCATGTTCCAAATTCCGTGTTACAGATTTGAAATTCCTTGTTCCGAATTACGAATTCCATGTTCCAACATCTGAATTGCAAATTCCAAATTCTGATTTCCAAATTCCAAATTTTGAATTCCGACTGCTAAATTCCGAGTTCCAAATTCCCAATTCCGAATTCCAAATTCCACGTTTCAATTTCCGAGTTCCAAGTTCCAAATTCCATGTTCCAAATTCCGTGTTCCAAATTCTGTGTTCAAAATTCTGTGTTCAAAATTCTGTGTTCTGTGTTCCAAATTCCAAATTCTGTGTTACAGATTCCAAATTTCATGTTCTGAATTCCCTATTCCAAATTCCGTGTTCCAAATTCCAAATTCCGAATTCCAAATTCTGTGTTCGGGATTCCAAATTCCGTGTTTCAAATTCTGTGTTCCAAATTCCAAATTCCTTCTTCTGAGTTACGAATTCCGAGTTCCAAATTCCTAATTTCAAATTCCGTGTTCCAGATTCCAAATTCCTTGTTCCAAATTCCGTTACAAATTCCCACTTCCAAATTCCGAATTCCACATTCTGAGTTACAAATTCCTTATTCCGAGTTCCACGTTCCGATTTGTAAATTCCAAATTACATGTTCCAAATTCCGTGTTATAGATTCGAAATTCCTTGTTTCGAGTTACAAATTCTGTGTTCCAACATTTGAATTTCAAATTCCAAATTCTGATTTCTAAATTCCAAATTTTTAATTCTGACTGCTAAATTCCGAGTTACAAATTCCTTATTAAGAATTCCAAATTCCATGTTTCGAGTTCCAAGTTCCAAGTTACAAATTCTGTGTTCTGGGTTCCAAATTCCAAATTCTGTGTTCCGAATTTCATATTACATATTACGAATTCCGTGTTCCGAGTTCCAAATTCCTTCTTCCGAATTTCAAATTCTGTGTTCCAAATTCCGTGTTACAGTTTCCAAATTCCTTTTTCCGAGTTATGAATTCCGTGTTCCAAATTCCGTGTTGCAAATTCCAAATTCTGTCTTCTGTGTTCCAAATTCCATGTTACAGATTCCATGTTCCGAATTCAGTGTTACAAATTGTGTGTTCCGAGTTCCAAATTCCGTATTCCAAAATCTGTGTCACAGATTCCAAATTCAATGTTCTGAATTCCGTGTTTCAAATTCTGATTTCCAAATTCAGTGTTCCGAAATCCAAATGACTAATTCCGTGTTCCGAGTTTCAATTCCGAGTTCCAAATTCCGTATTCCGAATTCTAAATTCTGTGTTCCAAATTCCGTGTTACAGATTCCAAATGATTTTTTCCGTGTTCTAAATTCTGTCTTCCGTGTTCCGAATTCCATGTTGCAAATTCCGTGTTCCTAATTGCGCGTTCGGAATTTCAAATTCCAAATTCCGAGTTCCAAATTCCGTATTCCAAATTCTAAATTCCGTGTTCCAAATTCCGTGTTAAAGATTCCAAATTCCTTTTTCCGTGTTCCAAATTGCATGTTCCGAGTTCCAAATTCCGTATTCCGGATCCCAAATTCTGTGTTACCGAATTCCAAATTCAATGTTCTGAATTTTGTGTTCCAAATTCCGACTTCCAAATTCCGTGTTCCAAATTCCTTCTTACGAGTTCCGAATTCCGTGTTCCAAATTGCGTGTTTGGAATTCTAAATTCTGTGTTACAGATTCCAAATTCCTTTTTCCAAGTTACGAATTCCGTGTTCCAAATTCCAAATTTTGTCTTCTGTGATCTTCGTGTTCCGAATTCTGTTTTCTAAATTCCGTGTTCCATACTCTGTGTTCCAAATTCTGTGTTACAGATTCCAAATTCCTTCTTCTGAGTTCCGAATTCAGTGTTCCAAAATGTGTGTTCCAAATTGCTTGTTCCAATTTCTGTTACAGATTCCAAATTTCTTGTTCCGAGTTATGGATTCAGTGTCCCAAATTGCGTTTTCCGAGTTCCAAATTCCTTATTTCAAATCCAAAATTCTGTGTTACAGATTCCAAATTCTAAGTTCCGAATTCTGTGTTCCAAATTCCGAATTCCAAATTGCGTGTTTCAAATTGCGCGTTACAGATTCCATATTCCTTGTTCCAAATTCCTTGTTCAAAAAATCTGTGTTCCAAATCCCGAGTTCCAAATTCCGTGTTACAGATTCCAAATTCTGTATTCTGAATTCCAAATTCCGAATCCCAATTTCTGTGTTAAAGATTCCAAATTCCATGGTCCAAATTCCGACTTTCAAATGCATGTTCTGAAGTCCAGATTCCAAATTGCATGTTCGAAATTCCAAATTCCTTGATCCAAGTTCCAAATTGTTCTGTGTTCCGTGTTACAGATTCCAAATTCTGTATTCCGAATTCCGAATTTCGAATCCCAATTTCTGTGTTAAAGATTCCAAATTCCATGGTCCAAATTCCGACTTTCAAATGCATGTTCTGAAGTCCAGATTCCAAATTGCATGTTCGGAATTCCAAATTCCTTGATCCGAGTTCCAAATTCCGTGTTCCAACATCTGAATTGCAAATTCCAAATTCCAACTTCCAAATTCCAGTTCGAATTCCAACTTCTAAATTCCGAGTTCCAAATTCCGAATTCCAAATTCCATGTTCCAAATTCCGTGTTACAGATTCCAAATTTCTTGTTCCAAATTCCGTAGTCCAAATTCTGTATTCAAAGTTGTGAGCTCCAAATTACAAGTTCCAAATTCCGAGTTCCAAATTCCAAGTTCCAAATTCTGTGTTACGGATTCCAAATTCCTTGTTCCGAGTTCCAAATTCCATATTCCGAATCCCAATTTCTGTGTTACAGATTCCAAATTCCATGTTCCAAATTCCATATTCTGAATTCCAAATTCCATATTCCGAATTCCAAATTCTGTGTTACGAGTTTCAAATTCCGCGTTCCGAGTTCCAAATTCCTTTTTTCGAGTTCCAAATTCCTTCTTCCGAATTCCAAATTCTGTGTTCCAAATTCCGTGTTACAGATTCGAAATTGCTTCTTCCGAGTTATGAATTCCATGTTCCAAATTCCATGTTACAGATTCCGTTTTCTGAATTCCAAATTCCGTGTTCCAAATTCTGTGTTCCGAATTCCAAATTTCTAATTCTGTGTTCCGAGTTTCAAATTCTGTATTCCGAATTCTGTGTTTCAAATTCCGTGTTCCGAATTCCAAATTCCAAATTCCGTGTTCTAAATTCCAAATTCCGAATTCCGTATTTGGAATGCCAAATTTAAAATTTTGTATTCCAAATTCCTTCTTACAAGTTCGGAATTCTGTGTTCCAAATTGGGTATTCAAAATTCTGTATTTCGAATTCTAAATTCTGTGTTCCAAATTCCGTGTTACAGATTCCAATTTTTTTTCCAAGTTACGATTTCCGTGTTCTAAATTCCGTGTTCCAAATTGCGTGTTCGGAATTTCAAATTCTGAGTTCCAAATTCCGAATTCCAAATTCTAAATTCCGTGTTCCAAATTCTGTGTTAAAGATTCAAAAATCCTTTTTCCGTGTTCCATATTTTTCCGAGTTCCAAATTCCGTATTCCGAATCCCAAATTCTGTGTTACTAAATTCCAAATTCAATGTTCCGAATTCTGTGTTCCAAATTCCGACTTCCAAATTCCATGTTCCGAATTCTGTGTTCCAAATTCCGACTTCCAAATTTCAAATTCCGTATTCCGAATTCCTTCTTACGAGTTCCAAATTCCAATGTTACAAATTTCGTGTTTGGAATTCTAATTTCTGTATTCCAAATTCCGTGTTACAAATTCCTTTTTCCAAGTTACGAATTCCGTGTTCCAAATTCCAAATTCTGTCTTCTGTGTTCTAAATCCCGTGTTCCGAATTCCGTTTTCTAAATTGCGTGTTCGGGATTTCAAATTCCATGTTCCAAATTCTGTGTTATAGATTCTAAATTCCTTCTTCTGAGTTCCGAATTCCGTGTGCCAAATTGCGTGTTCTGAGTTCCAAATTCCTTATTCCAAATCCAAAATTTCGGTATTCCGAATGCCAAATTCTGTGTTACAGATTCCAAATTCCAAGTTCTGAATTCTGTGTTCCGAATTCCAAATTGAGTGTTCCAAATTGCATGTAAAGCCTCGTACACACGATCAGTCCATCCGATGAGAACGGTCTGAAGGAGAAGAAGGCACCGGACAGCTGGAGAAGAACCGGGGTGCGCCGAGTCAACAGCGGAGAGCGGCGAAGATAGAAGAAGACCCCCGGAGAGCGGAGAAGACCCCCCCGGAGAGCGGAAGAAGAAGACCCCCCCGGAGAGCGGAGAAGACCCCCGGAGAGCGGAAGAAGAAGCCCCCCCCGGAGAGCGGAAGAAGAAGCCCCCCCTGGTATTAGAGCTAAAGAAGACAGGGGGGCCTCCGGAGCAGACTAATAAATGATTTTAAAAACCCTTGTGTTGTGTGTTTAATAACTATCACTTTGCCTCCAGGTGAATGGGTAGGGGTACGATGTACCCCATATCCATTCACTTAGGGTGGGGGGCCGGTATCTGGGGGCCCCCTTATTTGAGGGGACTCCCAGATTCCGATAAGCCCCCACCCGCAGACCCCGACAACCAACGGCCAGGGTTGTCGGGAAGAGGTCCTGTCCTCATCAACATGGGGACAGGGTGCTCTGGGGTGGGGGGGCCCGCAGTGTGCCCCCCTGCCCCAGAGCACCCAACCCCCCCATGTTGAGGGCATGCAGCCTGGTACGGCTCAGGAGGGGGGGGGGGCGCTCGCTCGTCCCCACTCCCATTCCTGGCCGGCCGGGTAGCGTGCTTTGGATACGGGTCTGGTATGGATTGTAGGGGGACCCCCTACGTCGATTTTTCCGCGTAGGGGGGTCTCCTTACAACCCATACCAGACCTAAGGGCCTTGTATGCTCCTGGGGGGGAACCCATGCCGGTTTTGATTTTACAAATTGCTGTGGAGTTCTCCCTCAGGAATGCATACCAAATGCCGTCGCTTGAATGTGCTTTTACATGGTGTTACTAACTTTACACTTTGTAAAAGCAGCCCTAATTTTACACTTGCAAACTAAAACTTACGGCGAAAAAACGAAGCTGAAAAGCTTTGTGGATCGCCCTAAGTGCTAATTTGCATACCCGAAGCGGCATTTCGACTCGAAATGCCCCCAGCGGCGGATGCGGTACTGCATCCTAAGATCTGACAGTGTAAGTCCCTTACACATGTCGGATCTTCTGCCTAACTTTGGAAAACTGATTCTGTGGATCAGTTCCAAAGTTAGAACCAGGGATACGACGACTTACGCCGGCGTATCCCTTTTGAGGATATGGCCCCATGTTCTGAATTCTGTGTTCCAAATTCCGACTTCCAAATTCTGTGTTCTGAAGTACAGATTCCTTGTTACAGTTTCCAAATTCAGATTTCCGTGTTCCAAATTGTGTGTTCGGAACTCCAAATTCCGTGTTCCAAATTTGTCTTCTGTGTTCCAAATTCCGTGTTCCAAGTTCCGTATTCCGAATTCTGTGTTCCGAATTCCAAATTCCGTGTTCCAAATTCCAAATTCCGTGTTCGGAATTCCAAATTTTATGTTCCAAATTCCTTCTTACGATTTCCGAATTCCGTGTTCCAAATTGCATGTTCGGAATTCTAAATTCTGTGTTCCAAATTCCGTGTTATAGATTCCATATTCCTTTTTCCGATTTACGAATGCTGTGTTCCAAATTCTTCTGTGTTCCGAAGTCCATGTTCCGAAGTCCATGTTCCGAATTCCGTGTTCCAAATTGCGTGTTCAGGATTCCAAATTCCGTGTTCCAAACTCTATGTTCCAAATTTCGTGTTACAGATTTCAAATTCCTTGTTCCGAGTTCTGAATTCCGTGTTCCAACATCTGAATTGCAAATTCCAAATTCCAACTTCCAAATTCCAAAGTTTGAATTCCGACTTTGAAATTTTGAGTTCCAAATTCCATGTTCCAAATTCCATTTAACAGATTCCAAATTCCTTGTTCCAAATTCTGTGGTCCAAATTCTGTTTCAAATTTTATGTTATGAGTTCCAAATTCCGATTTCCGAGCTCCAAATTCCTTCTTCCGAATTCCAAATTCTGTGTTATAGATTCCAAATTGCTTCTTCCGAGTTACGAATTTCATGTTCCAAATTCCAAATTCTATCTTCCGTGTTCCAAATTCCATGTTACAGATTCCGTTTTCTGAATTCCAAATTTTGACTTCCAAATTCTGTGTTCCGAATTCCAAATTTCTAATTCTGTGGTCCGAGTTTCAAATTCCGAGTTTCAAATTCTGTATTCCGAATCCTAAATTCTGTGTTTCAAATTCCATGTTCCGAATTCCAAATTCCAAATTTCGTGTTCCAAATTCCGAATTCCGTGTTTGGAACTCCAAATTTAAAATTTTGTGTTCCAAATTCCGAATTCCGTGTTTGGAATTCCAAATGAAAAATTTTGTGTTCCAAATTTCGTGTTACAGATTCCAAATTCCTTTTTCCGAGTTACGAATTCCGTATTCCAAATTCCAAATTCTGTCTTCTGTTTTCCGAATTCTGTGTTCCAAATTCCTTGTTCTGAGTTCTGAATTTCGTGTTCCAACATCTGAATTGCAAATTCCAACTTCCAAATTCCAAAGTTCGAATTCCGACTTCTAAATTACGAATTCCGAGTTCCAAATTCCATATTCCAAATCCCAATTTCTGTGTTACAGATTCCAAATTCCATGTTCCGAATTCCAAATTTCAACTTCCGCGTTACGAGTTTAAAAATCCGTGTCCTGAGTTTAAAATTCCGTGTTCCGAGTTCCAAATTCCGATTTCCGAGTTCCAAATTCCTTCTTCCGAATTCCAAATTCTGTGTTCCGTGTTCCAAATTCCATGTTCCAAATTACGTGTTCGGGATTCCAGATTCCATGTTCCGAATTCCATGACTCCATGACTTCCAAATTTCAAATTCTGTATTCCGAATTCCTTCTTATGAGTTCCAAATTCCATGTTACAAATTTTGTGTTTGGAATTCTAAATTCTGTATTCCAAATTCCGTGTTACAAATTCCTTTTTCCAAGTTACGAATTCCGTGTTCCAAATTCCAAATTCTGTCTTCTGTGTTCTAAATCCCGTGTTCCGAATTCCGTTTTCTAAATTGCGTGTTCGGGATTTCAAATTCCGTGTTCCAAATTCTGTGTTAGGCCTCGTACACACGACAGAGTTTCTCGGCAGAATTCGTCGAGAATCTCGGTGAAGAGCCGGATTCTGTCGAGAAACTCGGTCGTGTGTACATTTTCGGCCCGATGGAGCCGCCGAGGAACTCGTCGAGCAAATAGAGAGCAGGTTCTCTATTTTCTCGATGGCAGTGGATTTTGGCTCGACGAGTTCTTCATCGGGCTGTTTTTTAAACGAGAAACTCGGTCGTGTGTATGCTAAGAAACCTGTCAAAAACGTAGACACTGGAGACCAACATAGGTAAAACTAGCGTTTGGAATGGAGATAGCACATTCGTGTCGCTTCCAACATTATTTTATCGTTTATTTGCAGCGCTTTACACAATTTTTTCTAAGGGCACAAAACAGCAATATAATAATTTTTTTTTACGATATTCACACAGAGTTCCTTAAAATTAGGTGGAACCTTTTTCTTACTGGACTCAATATTTTTTTTTTTTTTTTATTGTCACCTTATTTTGGTCGTGTGTTTTAAATCCTGCTTTTAATATTCACCTTAATTTTAAATTTAAAAAAAATGCAAATACTTTTTTTTTTTGTAATGTCAAGTTCCCCCCATAGAAACCTTATTGCTTTGTCTTATCTCATGTGTCCCTTTCAAATTACACCTTATATCCAATTTTTAAAAAATAAGAACCTGCCTTCTCACTTGCAAAATTGAAATGTAAAAAAATACAAGGACAAGTATGAACTGTAAAAAAAAAATGTACCATTTATTTTGGTAATAAAAATAAATTTACTATGCAAAAGTCAGCACTGGAGAGCTTGCTGCCATTTGTGCACAGCCAGGTGTGGCCTGATGTGACTGGTGATCAGTTGGAGGCCAAAATGGGGACTTGAGAGGTTCATTCAGGAAGTCACGCATCAAGGTCTTGGACTCCCCGAGGTCAGAAACTGGAGCAGGGCAGGCAGATGTCACCAGGTTGTGGTACTACAGCAGCCTGAACTCTGGTACACCACATGGAAGTAAGGGAGTCACTTTCTGGATTTCTTCAAGGCCTTCCTTGGTGGCTTCCCTGCAGCCTGCTCTTTCACCTTCTCTGCAGCCTTCTCAGCAGCCTTCCTCTTCTGCCTGGCTGGAGGTGGTGCCACAGGGGTAGTACTCATGCCAGGAGGAGGAGTAGACGAAGGTGGTGGAGGATGAGTAGCCGACGGTGGTGGAGGAGGAGGTGGAGGAGGAGGAGGAGCAGTAGAAGGAGGAGGAGTAGTAGAAGGAGGAGTAGAAGGAGGAGGAGCAGTAGAAGGAGGAGGAGTAGAAGGAGGAGGAGTAGAAGGAGGAGGAGCAGTAGAAGGAGGAGTAGAAGGAGGAGGAGCAGTAGAAGGAGGAGGAGTAGAAGGAGGAGGAGCAGTAGAAGGAGGAGGAGTAGAAGGAGGAGGAGCAGTAGAAGGAGGAGGAGTAGTAGAAGAAGAAGAGGAAGCAGAATGTTCAGATGGAGCAGGAGAAGAAGAGGAAGAAGAATGTTCAGATGGAGCAGGAGAAGAAGAGGAAGAAGAATGTTCAGATGGAGCAGGAGAAGAAGAGGAAGAAGAATGTTCAGATGGAGCAGGAGAAGAAGAGGAAGAAGAATGTTCAGAAGGAGCAGGAGAAGAAGAGGAAGAAGAATGTTCAGGTGGAGCATGATAAGAAGAAGAAGGTGGGGGAGCTTGAGAAGGAGCATGAGAAGAAGAAGAAGAAGAAGGTGGGGGAGCTTGAGAAGGAGCATGAGAAGAAGAAGAAGAAGAAGGTGGGGGAGCTTGAGAAGGAGCATGAGAAGAAGAAGAAGAAGGTGGGGGAGCTTGAGAAGGAGCATGAGAAGAAGAAGAAGAAGGTGGGGGAGCTTGAGAAGGAGCATGAGAAGAAGAAGAAGAAGAAGAAGAAGGTGGGGGAGCTTGAGAAGGAGCATGAGAAGAAGAAGAAGGTGGGGGAGCTTGGGAGTTATGTGGTGTGTGAGGATGGGGATGGCGGCAAATCACAGTGTCCTCCGTGAGAAGACCCCTCACCCCCTGATTTGCGAGGGTGATGAGGAGGCCCTCAAAGAGGAGGCGTTGGTCTAATGTCATTTCTGACATTTTGGCCAAAACCACTGTTACAAATCCCTCCTGAGCAGTGGGAGGCTGTTGCAGGGTTGCATGGGCGTCCCGAATGAGGGCTAGTGAGGCGTCACGCACCCTTGTACCCCTCACCTGCCTTCTCGGACGCAGACGAAGAGGAGACACCTGGCATCTTGTGCTTGGCCCAGCAACCTCGTGCAACCCACTTGGGCCTGCCACCTCATCCGCTCCACTTGGGCCTGCCACCACGTTACAGATACTTGGGCCTGCCAACACGTCCAAGATACTTGGGCCTGCAGCCTCCTCCAAGCCACTCACCCTGTCCTCCTCCTGCCTGGCATTTTCCTGATCCTCCTGCTGCCTGGTCTCGTCCTGTGTATGGAAAAAAAGTAAAGTTTTACTATTTTAAAAAATTTTTGTTTTATTTATTTAAGCTCCTGACTGTTGCATTTTTTTTTGTCACGACTTAGCTAAGCCAATCATTCTGACCCATGTTTTATGGTCAATCACACCACAAAAATTCATGGCCAATACTGACAAATTTTAGGAATAACACTTTTAGATCTAATTTTTATTTACCTTTAATATCTTAATTTACATCTCTTTAACAACATTTAAACACCACACATTTGCACATTGAAAGTACTATATACCTGGCTCCAGCTGGGCAAATCCGGATCTTCATCCAGGATGGAAGGCTGCTGAGAGGGTTCATCTGCAGAGGGAGCAGCAGGTTGGCTGGAGGGAAGGCTGGACCTTCTGTGGCTTCTGGGGGGAAGGCTAGAAAGTGACTCCCTTACCTCCAGGTGTTCATCCAGGAAGCTCAGTTTGCTGTAGTACCACAACTTGGGTTTAAATACCCGCCCTGCTCCAGCTCCAGACCTCATCGAAGCCAAGACCTTGTTGCGTGCCTTCCTGTAGGTGCCTCTCAAGGTCCCAATTTTGACCTCCAACTGGTCAGTTGTCACATCAAACCCCACCTGTCTCCGCACAAGTGGGAGCAGGCTCTCCAGTGCAGTTTTGCGCAATTCTCTATTTCTAGATATGGGGTCTTTGGTGGCCCACAGAACAGGAAGTTCTTGCCACCGATCAATGAAGATCTCCAAGAAGTCGGGGTCGGTTAAAGAGATTCATCTTTTCCTGTCCAAAACCAAGGATAAAAAAATAATGTCACTTCACAATCTATAAAGTCAATTACTCTTTCTCACAAGCTAGCCCTTAAAGGGTCACTAATGGATAACTATATTTTTGGAGGAAATGACTGTTTACAGTGTCTAGAGACATACAAGTGCATACATATAATGTGCCTCTAGTTTCACTTTTGGTTTTAAATGTATTTAATGTTTCTGTGAAGTAAAGAGACACACAGAACCCAAAAAAAATAAAAGCAGGGCATATTTTAATTTCTAAAATTATTAGCATTGTTTTGGTGGATTTTTAGACACACAGCTTAGACCACAGTGACAAGCTCCCCTGATAAATTTGAGAGGGAGCCAGAGAACCAGGAAGTGATGATTTATGCAAATGATTACAGCTGCTTAAAAGCAAAAAGGGACAATGAGGACATGAAATCAAGACTGATATAATGTAAAGTTAGTTATTTCTGCCCCAAACAATTTTGGCTTATTGCTCCTTTAAATGTCTGTCTTTCCTGAATATGCCACTGCTGTCCCAAGTTCGAAGCATACCTACACGCTTGTCGTTCAAACGTCTTTCTTACGCAACCCGGTCGTATGGACGCTACATGTGTTCGAGCCTTATATACACTCCGCACACGACATCCGCCCATGCTTAAAAAAAATTGATGTTTCCCCCCCGCCCCTTATCTTCCGTCGCAAAAACGACAAGGAGGAATTGGCAGCAGATCATGTTGGGTCAGTTCCTAGGAAACAGATGACCAGTTGTGTCGAACTAATAAGCCAGATCTCATCCTCATTTGTGTATGAAACGTTAGTTAGAGAAAAGCACTCCCGATATAGTTTGGTCAAGACATAAAAGCGACCATTTGCATCATGTTTAAACCGACTTGTTTTTAGAAGACATCCTGATGAGAACCGAGATTGCCCACACAACAGTAGTTGGATCAAAATGCATAATCAAAGCGTTGTTTACGTACGACGGCACTATAGCGGACCATTACCTTCAAATTTCAAACTGGCTATGTTTTAATTTATGAACCTAAGATGTAGGCCACAAAATCATTCAATCAAGAAAAACATGTAAAATGTAGTTACATACCGGTCTTTGACCCGATCGTTATCTCCGCCGTCTTCCACAAACTGTGAACGCCCCTTTTACTCACGTGGTAGCCCTTTATACACGCGCATGTGGGACTTTACGCACGTCTCCCCGCCCCTGACGTTCATGGTGTCGTATTTTCCCCGCCCCTTTTCCATCTTTTTTTTGTTGGAAGCACATGGAGAATATGGCAGCACGGCGAATCCGTTGTAAGGCCTCCAACATGACCTTTGAGGAAATGGTGGAGATGGTCCTCATCCTCAAAGCAGAGGACTACGATGGGAGGCATGGGCCATATAAGTACCCTAATAAGGTCAAGGCCCAAATAATGGAGAAGGTGAGGAGGAGTCTCCATCAGAAATTTGGGGTGAAAAGGTCAAAAGAACAGATCCGGAAAAGGTGGTGTGACCTTAAAAAACGTGAGCCGGAACAAATGAAGAGGATCAGGAGAGTGATTAGAAGAAGTAAGTTTGTTATATATTTTGTAAGATTTGTTCCGCGCCATGTGTTTTTTATTTCAGGTTGTACTGTAATATTTTTTTATGCACAAGAATTTGTCGTCAAACTGGACGTCCATTCGGAACGACTAAATATTGTGTTTAAAATCCTACAAATTATGACATTTTTTTAAAATTGTGGTGAGATCAATCGTGAAAATTATGTAGATGTGCTATTAAAACCACAAAACTTTTTTTACTAATTAAATATACAGTAAAAGGAGAGTCTGCTCAGCAGTCGGTGACACATGTGGACTCATTTGCATAATTGTTGTCCCCTTTAATAACCCATTTTGGGCTTCACACAGAACTGAGGTGATCCAGTGTATACTTGGTTGGCTTACATGTTTAAAAGTAGACCAAAGCTACAAGATTTGTCAGGATCTTTGTGAATGCCTTCAATCCTGTGTTTTGCCCTGAGGGGTTTTTCTAAACATCAATAGTCCCAGAAATTGTATAAAGTGAATCATATTCCTCTTTCAGGCCTATAAGCTATAAAAATCCTGTTTCCATTTTCTTCATTCTCGTAGGGCGTCATGAAGCAAGAAGGGAGCAAGAAGTCCAGCAAGCCACACCCCCGAGGGATGGTGATGATGCGCAGCCTGCCACCACATCAGGTAAAGTAACATATAACTAACCCAGCTTCAGGTAATGTAGATGTAGGCCTGCCTAATTTAAAAAAATTGTTTTGTCCCACATTTCAGGATCAGGTGGTGGCTTGGACAGGCATACTAAACAGATGCTGATCTCCGAAATATGGGCCTGCAGAGAAGAGGTGGAGGAGATACATCTGGCCAACAGAAAAATAAACGAAAGAGCAAGGAGGGTGGAAACTAAATTAAAAAATTTACTAGATGTTTTGGGGAGAGTCTGAATCAGAAAAAAATACAAAAAAAAATTTAAAATACCAGATTTTGCTGTTTATTTAATTAAAAAAAAAAACAAAAAAATAATATAACCAGATTTAGCTGTTTATTTAATTAAAAAAAAAAAAAAAAATAATATAACCAGATTTTATACTTTATTTAATTAAAAAAAAATTAATATAACCAGATTTTATACTTTATTTAATAAAAAAAAAAAAAAATAATAATATAACCAGATTTTATACTTTATTTAATTAAAAAAAAAAAATAATATAACCAGATTTTATACTTTATTTAATTAAAAAAAAAACAAAAAAAATAATATAACCAGATTTGACAGTTTCTTTAATAAAAAAAATAACAAAAAAATAAAATAACCAGATTTTAATGTTTATTAAGAAAAAAAAACAAAAAAATTACAAAAATGATTGTATATTGTATGAGAAAAATCACCCACAAAAATACAAAAATGATTGTATATTGTATGAGAAAAATGACCAACAAAAATACAAAAATGATTGTATATTGTATGAGAAAAAAAACCAAAAAAATTACAAAAATGATTGTATATTGTATGAGAAAAATGACCAACAAAAATACAAAAATGATTGTATATTGTATGAGAAAAAAAACCAAAAAAATTACAAAAATGATTGTATATTGTATGAGAAAAATGACCAACAAAAATACAAAAATGATTGTATATTGTATGAGAAAAAAAACCAAAAAAAATACAAAAATGATTGTATATTGTATGAGAAAAATGACCAACAAAAATACAAAAATGATTGTATATTGTATGAGAAAAAAAAACAAAAAAATTACAAAAATGATTGTATATTGTATGAGAAAAAAAACCAAAAAAATTACAAAAATGATTGTATATTGTATGAGAAAAATCACCCACAAAAATACAAAAATGATTGTATATTGTATGAGAAAAATCACCCACAAAAATACAAAAATGATTGTATATTGTATGAGAAAAATCACCCACAAAAATACAAAAATGATTGTATATTGTATGAGAAAAATCACCCACAAAAATGATTGTATATTGTATGAGAAAAATGACCAACAAAAATACAAAAATGATTGTATATTGTATGAGAAAAATATACCAAAAATTTTTGTAGGGTATTTTGGAAAAAATAAAAATAAAAAAATTAAGAAAATAAAGAGCTTTTGAACATCAAAAAAGTGTGTGGTGTTTTTCCTAAAATACGTTAAATTTTCTATGTGTTTGGTTTGGGGGTCACCTGGGAAATGTTTGCTAGTTGATAATGAAAATACACTTAGTTACACTTAGTAAAGAACTCCAAACAACACAAGCAAGACATAACAAGTTTAGAAAAAAGATTATGATTTATTTTGGTGAAAGCTACAATTATGGCAAATTTGATTGAGATGGTATTGCCCCCCTACCCATGAAATAGTCCATGTATTTGTCCCGGACTTCACGGGCACTCTGGGGGGGCAGTCCTGTGTGGCCAGCTTCAAGGCCCGCCAAAGTTTCTGCAGGGGTCAAATGTTGTGCCTCGGGCCCAACCAGGGCCATATAATTTGGAGATTGTCTCCGCAAAAAATTGTGGAGAATGCAGCAGGCAAAAATAATTGTATTCCACTTATATTCCGCCATGTGGAGAGAGGTGAGGAAAAGGCGGAACCGGCTGGCCATGATGCCGAAAGCGTTCTCAACCACTCTACGTGCTCGGCCCAGCCGGAAATTAAAGACACTCCTCTCTGGGGTGAGGGTGCGCTGAGGGTATGGCCTCATAAGATGGGGTCCCAGGGCAAACGCTTCATCAGCCAGGAAAACAAATGGCAGGCCTTCTACATTCTGGTCATCCGGTGGCAATGACAGATCATCATCCTGAAGGCGAAGCGCGAACTCCGTCTGCCTGAAGGCTCCCCCATCCGATACCCGTCCATTCATCCCGACATCCACAAAAAGGAATTCATACTGTGCTGACACCACCGCCATCAGCACAATACTGTTGAACCCCTTATAATTAAAGAACTGGGATCCTGAACGGGGTGGAGGCACGATGCGGACGTGCTTCCCGTCGATGGCTCCCCCGCAGTTGGGGAAGTTCCATCGGGTCTGGAAGTCCAAAGCCACAGACTGCCACTCCTGTGGTGTGGACGGAAGCTGGGGAAGAAAAAAAGAAAAAATTAGCCACATAACCTTGCAAGCAGATTATACAAAGACATTATAAGCATTATAACATTTCTGGGAACTAGCATATTATATCTAAATATATTTAGACAATTAACACATTAAACACCCCCTCTGATGGGCCAGTGCCCAAGTTTGGGGGAGGGCTAGATGAGTTTGGGAGTACTAAAAAAAAAAAAATTTGATTATTGGTGAACATAGACTTTACAACACATTTGGGAGGGGAGGGCTAGATGAGTTTTGGAGTCCTAAAATATAAAAAAAATTATATTTAATATTGGTGAACATAGACTTTACAACACATTTTGGAGGGGAGGGCTAGATGAGTTTGGGAGTACTAAAAAAATATAATTTTGATTATTGGTGAACATAGACTTTACAACACATTTGGGAGGGGAGGGCTAGATGAGTTTTGGAGTCCTAAAATATAAAAAAATGTATATTTAATATTGGTGAACATAGACTTTACAACACATTTTGGAGGGGAGGGCTAGATGAGTTTGGGAGTACTAAAAAAATATAATTTTGATTATTGGTGAACATAGACTTTACAACACATTTGGGAGGGGAGGGCTAGATGAGTTTTGGAGTCCTAAAATTTAAATAAAAAAAAATTAAATATTGGTGAACATAGACTTTACAACACATTTTGGAGGGGAGGGGGGGGACATTACAATGGATATAACACAATACATTGGGAAGTGACTAGACTAGGTAGGTTGGGGCCCAGGATAGCATGCTGGGGAGGTAAGTGATGGGAAATATGCATGTAGGCCAAAAAAGGGGCATCAAAGTTTACATCATGCATGGGGGCAAAGGGGACATTCACAGCATATTCCAGACATGGTAATTAGGGAAGGAGGAGATAACTACAAGACATTAGCATACATTATAGACATAAAATGTGAGATTAAAGGAGAAAACTTTCCCTCATATATTCCTCCTGCAGAACCTGGATGATGGCAGAGCAGGTGTCAGGAATGATGAGGCCCAGAGCCTGGGGGGAGATGCCCGTCGAGAACTTTAAGTCCTGAAGGCTTCTCCCAGTTGCCAGATAACGGAGGGTGGCAACTAGCCTCTGCTCAGCACTGATGGCTTCCCGCATAACGGTGTCCTGCCTGGTAATATAGGGGGACACCAAAGCCAACAGGTGCTGAAAGACGGGATCAGACATCCTCAGGAAATTCCTGTAATCAACAGGATTATTTTCCTGAAGCTCCCGCAGCAAAGGCATGTGAGAGAATTGGTTCCTACGGAGCAACCAATTCTGTGTCCTCCTCCTGTTCATGAACTCCTCATCGTCTAGGTCATAAACAAACAGACCTATACTCAGAAGATGCTTAGCACTAAGTCGGCGACGACTAGGTGCCTGCAACATGGCTACAAGGCTAGTTACGAACGACAAATCAGAATTGCACTAAACAGACCGCAGTGAAGAACAGCAAGACCTATGAAGAACGACCCTGACAATGAAAAACGCGGGGACAGGACCGCAATGTAAAACAATACGACCTGACCGCACGTCTCGATTGCCTAGATACGACCCCCACAAGTACAAACTGAACGGCAGAGATCAATCTGAAAGCACAAAGACTGAAAAGCACGAATCGTCACTCACCAAACTTTTACTAACACGCGTAAACACGGAATCAGCAAAAGGAGCCCCAAGGGTGGCGCCAACAAAATCAAACCTCCCCTTTATAGTCGCGTCATACGTCGTGAGCGTCATCGCGCCGGAGAACGACCAGATTTTGGTATGTTACGTGTGTACGCAAAGCAAGCCTGCCGAGCTTCTCGACAAGTTCAACAAGGAACTCGACGAGGAACTCGACGGGCTTGGCACGTCGAGTTTCTCTGTCGTGTGTACGAGGCCTTATAGATTCTAAATTCCTTCTTCTGAGTTCCGAATTCCGTGTGCCAAATTGCGTGTTCTGAGTTCCAAATTCCTTATTCCAAATCCAAAATTTCGGTATTCCGAATGCCAAATTCTGTGTTACAGATTACAAATTCCAAGTTCTGAATTCTGTGTTCCGAATTCCAAATTGTGTGTTCCAAATTGCATGTAAAGCCTCGTACACACGATCAGTCCATCCGATGAGAACGGTCTGAAGGACCGTTGTCATCGGTTAACTGATGGTCCGTCGCACCCACACCATTGGTTAAATAAACGATCGTGTCAGAACGCGGTGATGTAAAACACAACGACGCGCTGAAAAAAATTAAGTTCAATGCTTCCAAGCATGCGTCGACTTGATTCTGAGCATGCGTGGATTTTTAACAGATGGTCGTGCCTACTAACAATTGGTTTTGACCTATCGGTTAGGAATCCATCGGTTAAATTTAAAGGAAGTTGGCTTTTTTTTAACCAATGGTTAAATAACCTATGGGGCCCACACACGATAGGTTTTGACCGATGAAAACGGTCCATCAGACCGTTGTCCTCTATTTAACCTATCGTGTGTACGAGGCCTTACAGATTCCATATTCCTAGTTCCAAATTCCGTGTTACAGATTCCAAATTCTGTGTTACAGATTCCAAATTCCATGTTCTGAATTCTGAGTTCCAAATTCCAACTTCCAAATTGTGTGTTCTGAAGTACAGATTCCTTGTTACAGATTCCAAATTCAGATTTCCGTTTTCCAAATTGTGTGTTCGGAATTCCAAATTCTGTGTTCCAAATTTGTCTTCTGTGTTCCGAATTCCGTGTTCCAAGTTCCGTATTCCGAATTCTGTGTTCCGAATTCCAAATTCCGTGTTCCAAATTCCAAATTCCGTGTTCCGAATTCCAAATTTTATGTTCCAAATTCCTTCTTACGATTTCCGAATTCCGTGTTCCAAATTGCGTGTTCGGAATTCTGAATTCTGTGTTCCAAATTCCGTGTTATAGATTCCATATTCCTTTTTCCGATTTACGAATTCTGTGTTCCAAATTCTTCTGTGTTCCGAAGTCCATGTTCCGAATTCCGTGTTCCAAATTGCGTGTTCAGGATTCCAAATTCCGTGTTCCAAACTCTATGTTCCAAATTTCGTGTTACAGATTTCAAATTCCTTGTTCCTAGTTCTGAATTCCGTGTTCCAAAATGTGTGTTCCAAATTGCATGTAAAGCCTCGTACACACGATCAGTCCATCCGATGAGAACGGTCTGAAGGACCGTTGTCATCGGTTAACTGATGGTCCGTCGCACCCACACCATTGGTTAAATAAACGATCGTGTCAGAACGCGGTGATGTAAAACACAACGACGCGCTGAAAAAAATTAAGTTCAATGCTTCCAAGCATGCGTCAACTTGATTCTGAGCATGCGTGGATTTTTAACAGATGGTCGTGCCTACTAACGATTGGTTTTGACCTATCGGTTAGGAATCCATCGGTTAAATTTAACCACTTAAGCCCCGGACCTTTAGGCAGCTTAATGCCCAGGCCAGGTTTTGCGATTCGGCACTGTGTCGCTTTAACAGACAATTGCGCGGTCGTGCGACGTGGCTCCCAAACAAAATTGGCGTCCTTTTTTCCCCACAAATAGAGCTTTCTTTTGATGGTATTTGATCACCTCTGCGGTTTTTATTTTTTGCGCTATAAACAAAAATAAAGCATCAATTTTGAAAAAAAATCTATATTTTTTACTTTTTGTTATAATAAATATCCCCCAAAAACATATATACATTTTTTTTTCCCTCAGTTTAGGCCGATACATATTCTTCGACCTATTTTTAGTAAAAAAAATCGCAATAAGCGTTTATCGATTGGTTTGCGCAAAATTTATAGCGTTTTCAAAATAGGGGATAGTTTTATTGCATTTTTATTATTTTTTTTTTTTTTACTACTAATGGCGGAGATCAGCGATTTTTTTTCATGACTGCGACATTATGGCGGACACTTCGGACAATTTTGACACATTTTTGGGACCATTGTCATTTTCACAGCAAAAAATGCATTTAAATTGCATTGTTTATTGTGAAAATGACAGTTGCAGTTTGGGAGTTAACCACAGGGGGCGCTGTAGGAGTTAGGGTACACCTAGTGTGTGTTTACAACTGTAGGGGGGTGTGGCTGTAGGACTGACGTCATCGATCGAGTCTCCCTTATATAAGGATCACTCGATCGATACTCCGCCACAGTGAAGCACGGGGAAGCCGTGTTTACACACGGCTCTCCCCGTTGTTCAGCTGCGGGGAGCGACCACGACGGAGCGGCTATAAACAAATAGCCGCGCCGTCGTCCCGGAACGCTCCCCGATGGAACCGGACCACCGTATGTAGCGGGGGGGTCCCGATCGGACCCCCGACCCGCGGAAAGGCAAGGACGTACATGTACGCCCATTTGCCTGTACGTGCCATATTGTGGACGTACATATTCATGCAGCCGTCGGGAAGTGGTTAAAGGAAGTTGGCTTTTTTTTAACCAATGGTTAAATAACCTATGGGGCCCACACACGATAGGTTTTGACCGATGAAAACGGTCCATCAGACCGTTGTCCTCTATTTAACCTATCGTGTACGAGGCCTTACAGATTCCATATTCCTAGTTCCAAATTCCGTGTTCCAAATTCCGTGTTACAGATTCCAAATTCTGTGTTACAGATTCCAAATTCCATGTTCTGAATTCTGTGTTCCAAATTCCGACTTCCAAATTCTGTGTTCTAAAGTACAGATTCCTTGTTACAGATTCCAAATTCAGATTTCCGTGTTCCAAATTGTGTGTTCGGAATTCCAAATTCCGTGTTCCAAATTTGTCTTCTGTGTTCCGAATTCCGTGTTCCAAGTTCCGTATTCCGAATTCTGTGTTCCGAATTCCAAATTCCGTGTTCCAAATTCCGTGTTCCAAATTCCAAATTCCGTGTTCGGAATTCCATATTTTATGTTCCAAATTCCTTCTTACGATTTCCGAATTCCGTGTTCCAAATTGCGTGTTCGGAATTCTAAATTCTGTGTTCCAAATTCCGTGTTATAGATTCCATATTCCTTTTTCCGAATTACGAATTCTGTGTTCCAAATTCTTCTGTGTTCCGAAGTCCATGTTCCGAATTCCGTGTTCCAAATTGCGTGTTCAGGATTTCAAATTCCGTGTTCCAAACTCTATGTTCCAAATTTCGTGTTACAGATTTCAAATTCCTTGTTCCGAGTTCTGAATTCCGTGTTCCAACATCTGAATTGCAAATTCCAAATTCCAACTTCCAAATTCCAAAGTTTGAATTCCGACTTTGAAATTTTGAGTTCCAAATTCCATGTTCCAAATTCCATTTAACAGATTCCAAATTCCTTGTTCCAAATTCTGTGGTCCAAATTCTGTTTCAAATTTTATGTTATGAGTTCCAAATTCCGATTTCCGTGCTCCAAATTCCTTCTTCCGAATTCCAAATTCTGTGTTATAGATTCCAAATTGCTTCTTCCGAGTTACGAATTTCATGTTCCAAATTCCAAATTCTATCTTCCGTGTTCCAAATTCCATGTTACAGATTCCGTTTTCTGAATTCCAAATTTCGACTTCCAAATTCTGTGTTCCGAATTCCAAATTTCTAATTCTGTGGTCCGAGTTTCAAATTCCGAGTTTCAAATTCTGTATTCCGAATCCTAAATTCTGTGTTTCAAATTCCATGTTCCGAATTCCAAATTCCAAATTTCGTGTTCCAAATTCCGAATTCCGTGTTTGGAACTCCAAATTTAAAATTTTGTGTTCCAAATTCCGAATTCCGTATTTGGAATTCCAAATTAAAAATTCTGTGTTCCAAATTTCGTGTTACAGATTCCAAATTCCTTTTTCCGAGTTACGAATTCCGTATTCCAAATTCCAAATTCTGTCTTCTGTTTTCCGAATTCTGTGTTCCAAATTCCTTGTTCTGAGTTCTGAATTTCGTGTTCCAACATCTGAATTGCAAATTCCAACTTCCAAATTCCAAAGTTCGAATTCCGACTTCTAAATTACGAATTCCGAGTTCCAAATTCCATATTCCGAATCCCAATTTCTGTGTTACAGATTCCAAATTCCATGTTCTGAATTCCAAATTTCAACTTCCGCGTTACGAGTTTAAAAATCCGTGTCCTGAGTTTAAAATTCCGTGTTCCGAGTTCCAAATTCCAATTTCCGAGTTCCAAATTCCTTCTTCCGAATTCCAAATTCTGTGTTCCGTGTTCTAAATTCCATGTTCCAAATTACGTGTTCGGGATTCCAGATTCCATTTTCTGAATTCCGTGTTCTGAATTCTGTGTTCCAAATTGCTTGTTCAGAATTCCAAATTTTGAGTTCCAAGTTCCAAATTCCATATTCCGAATTCTAAATTCTGTGTTCCAAATTCCGTGTTACAGATTCCTTTTTCCGAGTTACAAATTCCGTGTTCCAAATTCCAAATTCTGTCGTCACTGTTTTTCCGAATTCCGTGTTACAACTTGCGTGTTCAGAATTCCAAATTCCGTGTTCCAGATCCCAAATTCCTTATTTCGAGTTTCGAATTCCGTGTTCCAAATTGTGTGTTCGGAATTCCAAAATCCAAATTCAGAGTTCCAAATTCCAAATTTCTTCTTTCGTGTTTCTTCATCCCTGTTCCAAATTCCGTGTTCCAATTTGCGTGTTCCAAATTCCGCTTTACAAATTCCAAATTCCTTGTTCCGAGTTACGAATTTCATGTTCCAACATCTGAATTGCAAATTCCAAATTCTGAGTTCCAAATTCCGTGTTCCGAATTCCAAATTCCATATCCAAATTCCGAATTCTGCGTTCCGAGTTCCAAATCCCGTGTTCCAAATTCCGCATTCTGAATTCCAAATTCCATGTTCCAAATTCCATGTTCTAAATTCCAAATTCTGTGTTCCAAATTCTGTGTTCTAAATTCCAAATTCTGTGTTCCAAATTCTGTGTTACAGATTCCAAAATCCTTCTTCCGAGTTACAAATTCTGTGGTACAGATTCCAAATTCCTTCTTCCAAGTTCTGAATTTATTTTGTGTTCCAAATTCTGTGTTCCTAACTCCAAGTTCCAAGTTCCAAATTCTGTATTCCGTGTTCTAAATTCCGTGTTACAGATTTCAAATTCCTTGTTCCGAGTTACGAATTCCGTGTTAAAAATTGTGTTTCGTAATTCCAAATTCTGTAATTCCAAATTCCTTGCTTCAAATTCTACGTTCCAACATCTGAATTGCAAAATCCGAATTCCGTCTTCCATGTTCCAAATTCCGTGTTCTGAATGACAAATTCCATGTTCCAAATTCCGGGTTCCAACATCTGAATTGCAAATTCCGAATTCCATCTCCCGAATTCAAAATCCTGCAATCCAAATTCCGAATTTCATGTTAATTATTTTCACAAAGGAAATGAAGCTGGATACATTTTTTTTGCATATCCTTTATTTTTATTTTTATATCCAAGTCAACAAAGAGGAATTATCATGGTAAAAAAGAGATACATAGTCATATTCATATTACCGCCCAAGAAAAATATCTATATCTCTCTTTTCCTATGGTGTTATACTGGGGGAAGAAACATCTTAAACCACCTTACCCACATCTCTAAACTTACTTTTATTATTGTCATTCACCCTAACCTCTTTATTTCCCCTTCCTTATATATCCCACCCTGTCCTCCCCTTCCCTCCCCCCCCAAAAAAACATATCCCCTCTACCCCCCCCAAAAAAACCACTCAAGAGATGGAGGGACTATCTTCTTGTTACTGTAACTCACATACAGGGACAGGCCCCCTGCCGGGGGTTCCTCACTCCATACTTTCCTCAGCTAGCATTCTCTTCCCCTCCTCAGAGTACATGAATAGATTCCATCCTGTCCATGTTTCAACATACTGTTCTCTTTTATGTCGAGATGAAAGGACCAGATCTTCTATTGCTCCTATCTCTCGTAGTCTGTTAAGCCATCTCACAATGGAGGGTGTTCTAGTATCTCTCCACTGTAAGATTATTCGACTTTTAGCAGCATTAATCAGGTGACACAGCACCGTTTTTTTTATAGGTTAGCACCGGAATCTGTGAACAGCGGAGCAAGAAAAAAGCAGGATCATCTGGTATGGGAAACTCTGTAAATTTTTGGGAAATTCTCTGGACCTCCAGCCAGTATTGTCTTACTTTTTCCCAGGACCAGAATATGTGCAGCAAAGTTCCTCGCTCCACTCCTGGTATAAAACCTGGGTTCCCCATTATAGGGAACAGGGGTGATTGGCCCGTTGAGAACTTTGGGTTTCGGCAGACCTTAGCCGCAATTCGCAATGTTGGACCAATTGTAAGATGTTTCTTCAGCGAGCTTGGTAATACATTATAGCACCAAGGAGCTCTGCGTAATGGGATCGGACTGATCTGTTGCTCCATATCAACCCAACGTTTGTAATTACCATGCCTGCACAAATCTACCAACCTTGTCAGGTGGGCCGCATGGTAATATTTAGCGATGTCTGGTACTGCCATCCCACCAAAGCCCTTGGGTAAAATCATCAACTCTTTTTTTATTCTTGGTCGTGTTCCTGCCCATATGAATTTCATAAGGTGGGTGCTCATTTGTCGGAGGAAAGCCACTGGGATGGTTATCGGCAATGCCTGAAACAAATACAAAGTTTTTGGCAAAATACTCATCTTAACTATGTTGTTTCGGCCAAACCATGAGTGTAATCCATGCTGCCATTTGTCAAGAAGAATTCTTACAGAGTTATAGAGTGGTGGAAAATGTATTTTAAAGATTTCCTTTAAGTTTGATGGAATCAGTGTACCCAAGTACTTTAGCACAGTCTTCCACTTAAATACATTTAACCTAAATTTAGGATGATAGATGTTTTTATTTGCAATATTTTATAACAAACTAAGAAAAATTCACTTTTTTCAAACTTTTTTGTAATTTGTTGTTTACTTAGCAAAAAATAAGAAACATAGTGATTATTAAATATCACCAAAAGAAAGTTCTATTTATGTGAAAAATGACTGTGCATTTGTAATTCAAAGTGGGACAGCACTGAAAGCGTGAACGTTCCCAAGTGCGCATGCTCCAAATTACGCCGCAAACTGTCAATCCTTTTGTCGTGAACGTAACTTACGTACAGTCCTATTCGCGAACGACTTACGCAAATGACGTAAAATATGACGCTGTTCGTTCGTTTCCAACGTCCATACCTAACATGACTTACCCCTGCTTTATGAGGGGTAACTTTACGCCGGAAAAAGCCTTACGTAAACGACGTAAAAAAATGCGCCAGGCAGACGTATCTTAGTAAAATTCTGGCGTATCTTGCTTTCTGAATACAGAAAGAAGATATGCCGGCGCTTCGTAGAACTTATGCGGCGTATCAATAGATACGTTGACGTAAAGGCTCTCTGAATCCGGGCCAGGATCTTCAAATAAGAAACTTTGCAACAGATTAAGAAAAAGGGATTAGCTTAAGAAAACTGCATACAATGAGACATGATACCAAACTTATGGAAAACTACATTTTGGGTTTGCATAGACTTTAAGCACTAAAACTTGAATCTACCTCTAAGGCCGGGTACTCACGACCAAACATGTTCGCTGGAAATGTCCGACGGGCTGTTTCCGGCGTACAAGGCTGTTTTTTCATTTGGCCCGCTGGCTTGTACACACCAGCGGACCATATTTCCCTGCGGACCTGAACGCGTGCACGTAATCCACGTTTGACGTCACTATAAAGGGAAAGGCCAAAGTCAATGGCGACGCCCTCTGTTCCGCTTTTGCTAGTTACGGCTTTGCTCGTGTTAGTGAAGGTTTGGTTAGAGCTGATTCGCGCTTCTCGGTCTCCAGGCTTTAGCAGGTAGTATTTTCTCGTTCAGTGCGTGTGCTTGTGGGTACGTAGTTGGCATTCGGGTACAGGCGTGCAGTTCGTTCTGCTTTGCAGATTCGTACTGTGCGTTCGTATCTGTGTGTCGTGGTGTGTTTGTATCTGTGTTTTGCAGGTACCGCTGGATTTGATTGTGCTTTCTGTTGGAGTGTGTTCTTGACTGACCAGCCGGCCGGTTTGAAGCCATGATGGAGCAGCAGCGTCAATTTTCGCGAGTTGGTGCTGTTTATGGGATGGCTGCTGGATATGTTCATTATTCCAGTACTTTGGCCAGAAACAGGGGGCGGAGGCGTTTCTGGACCAAGAATTGGTTGCGCCAGCGTGACCAGTTCTCACATATGCCTCTGCTTAGGGAAATCCAGGAGAATAATCCTAATGACTATAGGAATTTTCTCCGCATGACGGACCCCGTATTCAACAGTCTGCTGGATCTTCTGTCCCCCTATATCATGAGGCAGGACACTGTGATGCGCCAAGCCATCACGGCCGAGCAGAGGCTTATTGCCACGTTGCGGTACCTGGCGACTGGGAGGAGCCTGCAGGACCTCAAGTTCTCGATAGGCATCTCTCCGCAGGCGCTTGGGGTCATCATACCGGACACGTGTGCTGCCATCATCAAAGTTCTGCACGAGGAGTATATTAAGGTAAGTTCCCTCATTTGAACCTCACAATGTGCCTTTAATAATGTTGGCAACTAACTTTTTATTTTATTCCCAGATATGCTGTGTGTTTAACTAACGTTCCATTTTCTCCCTATGCATGTTGATATCAGCTTTTACATGTTCTTTTTATTTTGGCCTACCTGCATCTTTGGATCTTACCCAATATTAACCTGTCCAGCATGCTATCTTCGGGCCAACCCCCACCTTGCCACTTTATATATTTTGGGTTTTGTTTTCTAAAAACAGTTTAAACACCCCCCACCCCCTTAAAAGTGTTTTTGTCCCCATCAGAGGGCTGTGGAGTCTCTTATTAATTAAGTGGGCCTATCTATTTGTGCCCCGAAATTCTCCCTTCATAATTTGCAAATGCTATTTTAAAAATGTAAAGTTGCACAAGGATGCTTGTAGGATTATGTTTGCTATGTTTATGTGCCAAAGTACTAAATCTCTTTTTTTGTTTGTCCCCACAGCTACCCTCCACACCACAGGAATGGCAGTCTGTGGCTTCCCAATTTGCCGAGCGGTGGGATTTTCCTAACTGCGGTGGAGCAATAGATGGGAAACACGTCCGCATTGTGCCCCCACCCCACTCGGGGTCCTACTATTATAATTACAAGGGTTATCATAGTATCGTGTTGATGGCGGTGGTGTCGGCACAGTATGAGTTTCTATATGTGGATGTGGGGAAGAACGGCCGGATGTCAGATGGGGGAGTGTTCTCACGGACTGATTTCTATGATCGTCTCCAAACTGGTGGTCTGGCATTGCCACCAGATGAAGATAATGTGGAAGGACTTCCGTTTGTGTTCCTAGCGGACGAGGCTTTCGGGCTTGGACCTCACCTAATGCCTTTTCCCCAGAGGACCCTCACCTTAGAGAGGAAGGTGTTCAATTTTCGGTTGTCCAGGGCTCGGAGGGTAGTCGAGAATGCCTTTGGGATCCTCTCCAACCGGTTCCGCCTGTTCCTGACATCGATACATTTGGCGGAATATAGATTGAACACCATTATATTTGCCTGCTGCATTTTGCACAATTTTCTACGCAGGCACTCCCAGACGTACCTAGCCCCCATGGGCTCTGAGGCAGGACTACCCTCAGAGAACATTCCTGGCCTGGACACTGGTCGCGCTGGCTTGGCCCCCCAATCTGCTCGTGAGGTACGCGACAAATATGTTGAGTACTTCATGGGTCGGGGGGCCATTGCTATGCCAGATCATATTTCTTTCTAATTCGGCCCCCAAAGAAAGGAATATTCTCAGAACTAATAAATAATTAGACCATTGGACTTTATACAGTTGTTTGTCATTAATGCTTTTTCTCTATTTTTCTGTCTTCCAGGTTCTCTCAAAAAATAGTGCACTTCTAGTGCCAAATTTACTTACTCAGATGTATTAACTAACCACATTTGCACATTATTCACTCATCTACAAACTGGGTATTCAGTCTAGAAATAAGAAGCCACTCATGTTTCTGCTTTTGATGTCACAACTCTATTTTTTTATTTTAGTCATTTTTCTACAAGAAATGTGTATTTTTTGGCAGAAAACATTTTTGACTAATATTTTTGAGAAAATATTGGCTTACAATTTTTTATTTTTTTTCTTTATTGACAGTGATTAGCAAGAATACAGATCGAAACACAATGTAAGAATAATTTCACTGAAACTATACGCCAGTATTTTTTGGCTTGTCTCATATATATCTATCTCTATATATATATATATATATATATATATATATATATATATATATATATATATACACATTTCTAAACATATATTTTTTCTACTTTTGTTCAAAATTAAAGGTTTTCTTTATTTTGTTTTTCAATAACCCAGAATAATGTATATGTTTATTTTTTTTTGGTTATATTTTCATTTTTTTTTATTTTTTGGTTTTAAAATTTTTTTTATTTTTTAGAAGACATTTATTTACATTTAGAAATGTTTGGGTATTGTTTTTCTACAAAAATATTTTTTGCTTTGTATTTGTTTGTGTATATTATTTAAAAAAAATTTTTAACACAACAAAAAATTATTACATTTTTTATAGATAATTAGTTAACGTATATCTTTAGGTGAGATTTCTTGTTCGTTTTGTGATCTGAAACTGTAAACATTTACAAACAAAAAAAGATCAACACCAAACAAAAATATAAAAAAATAACAGCAGTCAGTCATGGATGGTGTGCTTTCACACTGGAACACGCCAAAATTTCGAAATGCACACATTCAGTGAAAAATCGCCAAATGTCATTGGTTAAACAGACAAATGGCCACATGTGCTATCTGACATCATGGGTGATCAATGTCTGTGTTTTGTGGGAGCAAACCCTTCTTCCTCTCAACTACTTGAGGATCGAGGAGGGGTTTGTACCCACAAAGCACAGACAATAGATATTCTGTGATGGCAGATAGCACATATTGGCACACTGTGCATGCATTTAGAAATTTTGGCGTATTATAAAGTACAAAAATTAAAAATTGTTGTGTGGGCGGGGGATGGGCGGGGGATGGGCTTTTGTGTTTCAGTCTTTGACACGGCCCATCATGTCAATGATATTTTTGTAATTCTGTTCGATGACTAGCATCCTTTGGCGCATGTTGTCCATTTCCGTGCTGCACTCTGAAATTACATTTCGCACATTCTGCTCCATGACTAGCATCCTTTCCCGCATATTGTCCATTTCCGTGCTGCACTCCATTACTTGCTGTACAATTATTGAAGCACTTGCACGTGAAAAATGTGCTACACCATCTTCATCCCCTAAAAACAAACAAATTGGCATTCAAAATATGTAAATAGTTTCCGGCCTATCTGCATATGTTTGGCCCTATTAATGTTGGGGTGACACTGACCTGATGGCCTGATAATTTCTACATCCCCTATTTCTTCATCTTCTATCACTCCTCCTTCTTCCACCACCTCAGCCTCATCCTCCACGACTCCTCCATCTTCTTCCAGAACTCCTTCTTTATCCATCACTACCCCTTCAAAATCACGCAATTCTGCTTCGTCAAGTTCCGCCTCATCTTCCCCGAATTCTAAATCCAGAGTTAAGTCTTCCTCCTCTCTTCCTTCCACATCCTCCTCTCTTCCTTCCACATCCTCCTCTCTTCCTTCCACATCCTCCTCTCTTCCTTCCACAGCCTCCTCCTCCTCAACATGTGGAGGTGTTTGATTTTGGGGGTGTCTGGCCCTCTCTGCCTCCTCCAATTGCTGGCGTCTTCTTTCCCCTATAAGAAATAAGAAAAACCAAAAGGTATACTCATCAGCACACTGATCTAGGATATCATAAATCGCACACATTGCATAGACGATACATTTATGATGATTTTTGTTTGTTTATTCTTTCAGCAATCCTCCATTTTTGGCGTAGTTCTAGGCCAAGCTCTGATCCTGCCCCTTTTTTGCAAAGAAGTGACACAAATGGATGTCCCCCCAAAACATTAATTCTCGTCGACCCTCCAAATAAATATCCTTTGATTGTTGAGACACAGGTGCTTTGCATTTCCAGATGTTAAAACATCAGCTTTATTTGCATTTTGGAGAATGAATCTTGTTTGCCTGTCACATTCACTCAATTTAATTTATGTGATTTTGCTATTCAACAATGTTGGAAGACAAAGTTTGTGGCCAGTCAGCCATGTCCAGGTGTGTTGTTCCTTGACTCACCTCGTTTTTTTTCAAAACAATGTCATCTTACGCGTGTTTACTATTTCACAAAATTTGTTAAAGGTTGTTATTTTACATAAACACAATACAGTATCTACACGTGTTCAAAAGTATAAGCATGCCAAGGAGGCAGATGTCAAAAAAGACATGTCAACACATTATTGCAGACATTCCCCCCCCCTTAAATAATATGGACTTACTTTTACGCAGAATTTTGAGGATCTTCTTCATGTGATGTGGCTCCCTCAATTTTAAATCGGACCAACGCTTCCGGAGTTGCTCCTTGGACCTGGTGACACCAAACATTCTCCTCATTCTCCTTGCCACCTTGTCCATTATGTGTGACTTTCTACGGTTTGGTGTTTTATAGGGCCCACATTCACCATCATAATCCTTCCTCCTCATGATGTAAACCAACTCCACCATTTCTTCGAAAGCCATATTAGTGGCTTTATATCTTTTGGGCCTGGATCGGGACGGTCCTGCCTCTGTCCCTTCACTTGCGCCATGAGAGCTCCGTGCCCGCTCGTGTGACATCGCCATCTTTCCTTCCCACAGAGATTAGGGGCGTGGAAACGAGGAAATGTCCCGTCAGGGGCGGAGATGAGGGCGGGGATTCTTGCATATGCGGAGTGTCGCGAATGCCAACAACGTATTGACGTAGGTTACACGGAGAATATTCGCGCGATTCCAAAACCTACACAGTTAACGCCATATTTACTTTTTCAATTGATTAGGGGCATGGCAAAGGTGACGAGGGCGGCGTTTCATACATACGCGGAGTGGATAAAAGGCGCTTGACGTGATTACGTAGGTTACGTGTTAATTAATCGAGCGTAACAAACGAGGATTTGGAGAGAGGCAGGTAAGAAATTTAAACATGGGATCAGCAGCGGGCTATAAAATGTAGAGCCATGGGATGGGGGTTTGGTCTGTTGGTTGCACAGTTTTATTAAGCTATTATGTCTCTTGGATACCAGAATGTGATTTTCGTACCCAAATGCTTTTGGAGACATCACAAAATAGAGATGTCAAAAATGATGTGACTCATTAGCAATTATGTAGGGTGTATTCAGATCAGGCCAAGTATTGTGCTGTGTTGGTTGGACAGAGGTCATTAGGAAGTTTCTTTCAGGTAATCAATGCTGAGGGGCAGGATATCTACACATGCAATAGTGCCTTGATGAATGCTGTCATTTGTAATAATTGTGTATGGTTGTACATTTCTATTATTTCCTGCAATGTAACCAAAGGGGCGGCATGTTTTTAAAAAATGTTAGCTACAACCAACCAATGGGGCAGAGCTGGGCAGCATTTTGGAAACAAGAGACACTGTGTTTGTATTTCTATATAGGTCCTACTTTTTTAACAACATATTCTATCAATGTAAATGCGGAGCATTTTTTAAATCGTGTTTTTGGTTTCTTGTTATTTTTGTAATCTAGAATAAAATTATAACAATCAAGATTGAACAATGGATCTCCTGCAGACCCAAGAGATTATCCAGCACTTGCTGGATAAATTTCAGGAAATGCCCATCCTGTGGGATTCAAAGCAGCCCACCTACCATAACAAGGACGTACGAGCGGCAGCACTTGAACAGCTAGCAGCATACATGAGGACATGGGTGCCAGAATGCAGTGCCAACATGGTGAAGGATAAACTTGCCAACCTCAGGGGCACATATAGGAGAGCATACAAAGCTCACCAAAAGCAGCTAAGATCTGGAGCAGCAGCAAGACCACCAAAGGAACCCAAGCTGTGGTATTACAGCCAGATGTCATTTTTGCGGGATCAACTGGAAGGCAGGCCATCTATGTCAAGTCTGAATCCCAACCTTCCCTCCACGCTACCTCCCAGCGGGACTTCCCCAGATCACCACAGCCCTGCAGAGTCGGATGAAGAGCGCCTGGCTGACAGAGAGGCAGATCTGCGCCTCTACGATGATGAGGTATAGTAGTTTCCTAACTATTTATGGAATAATATTAATTATTGTTTGATTCTTGACTTGATATTGGTTAATAAAATACAAGCTGTGAAGCAAAAATGAAAAGTCGTGGGCAAACAAATAGGTGTCAGGGATGACAACTGCAAGGGTCAGAGGGTCAGTCTGTTTTCAAGTTTAAATTCAATGCAAAAACTAAGATTCAAGCATGAAAATGTGAGTGATTATATTTATAAATATATTACATGTCCCTTTTTTTTACACAGGAAGAAGAGACCAGCCAGGAGATGGCAGATCCTCTCCTCACTGACAGCCAGGCCGAAGGGGTCAGTGGCAGCCAGGAGGAGGCCGGGCCCAGTGGCGTTCAGCAGCTCCCCAGGAAAACCAGCACCAGCCAGGCTCCTCCCCTTTATATTAGGCCACCAGGCCGTAAGAAGAAATTGGGGGCAGTGGAGGAAGCCAGCCTCCAAATGATTAGGGAGGCGAGTGCCATCATGAGGGCCCCCCTCAACCCCACTGAGGCCTACAGTGCCTCCGTGGCACATGATCTGAATAAAGGCACGGAGGAGCAGAGGCAATTGGCCAAGGGCATCATCAACCAGGCCCTTTGGTGGATGGAGAGGGAGCTGCTGACCAAAGACACTGGGCTATGTGACCCGGCCCGGCTTGCTGAACATCATACTCCTGCTGCCACATCATCCCCACCTGCAAGGGCCCAGGGAAGACCCGCTGGAAGGCAGCCTGGAAGGAAGGTTGCAAGGAAGAGGAGACGTTGATGCCCTGCCATCCATTTGATCCCCCACAAATGGCATCTTGTTTGGACTATCACAGCTTGGGTTCCTTTGGTGTTATGTGCTGCTGCTTCAGATTTTATTTTGTGTGCCTCCTGAGGTTGGCTAGTTTAGCCTTCACCATGTTTGACAATGCAAGTTTGCATGTATTTTGCTAGCTGTTCAAGTGCTGCCATTCTGTTTTTGTTCCTTTTTATCATTTGCTAAAATAAAAGCCTTTTTGTTGAATTTAAAAACGTGCCTATTGTTTGGAATACTGTGGGTATTATTTTAGGCATAAAACATTACAAACAAATGAAATGTTTCATCAAAAATATTCACTAACTCATGTGGGGGGGGGGGGGGCATTTGGTGTGCCAACATGGTAGACAATTTAAACAACCTTCAAAAAAATCCAGTTAAATATACAAACAAATGCAAAATCATAACAATTTGCTAATAAAAATTTATAAATGGTGACATAACTATAAACACATAAATAAAGTGGGAAAGATAAACATTAAACATTAAAAGCAAAAAATTATACATGTGGAGGACCACTAAAAAGATTGCTAAAATCTTACTACATCACAGCTAACAAATGTCACTTTTCAGTATGGAACAACTCAGTTGAAATAACATGAGCTAAATAACTGATTATTTCTAGCAAGAGAAGAATGAATAAAACGACGGCATCAAGTGTTGTTTATTGTGTGGTTTGCTTCAGTGTTCTATTGCTAGAATTAATCTTTCTAGTGACGAATGTGCCATATCCCAAACAAACGTGAGTTTTACCTGAACGAGCGCTCCCGTGGCCTCATTTAGTCTGAGCATGCGCGGGGTTTTTGTACGTTGGTTTTGTGTACTCACCACCAAACATGTCCGTTCGGACAGGATTTGAGCGGACGGTTTTAAAACAAGTTTGCAAATAAATGTCTGCTGAAAAACGGCCCGGCGGGCAAATGTACGGTGAAATTCTGTACGCTCGTAACTACACACGACCAAACATGTCTGCTGAAACTGGTCCGCGGGCCAGTTTCAGCAGACATGTTTGGTCGTGAGTATGGGGCCTAAACTAAGTACTTAAACTAATTAACTCCTTCTTTTAAATAATATTCTGGGCTTGTGCTAGAAGCCTATTTTCTAAATTATATGCCCACACAAATCTTTACAGCACTGATTTTCTAGTGCTGAAAGTAAATTGTTCAATAACAAATACAATAAAATTTACATAAAGCACATACGATAGAAAGACGTGCACAGACAATTTTTTGAGTTGTTTTCTCAGGTTGTCATTATTTCGTCTTAATAACAACAGGAAAATCAGAGGAAAAACATTTTCTTTTCTTTTTTTTATGGATTTTAACTGTATTTTGTACCTAAAAGAAAAAAACAATATTGACTGCACAGTTCTGATAAAAGAAAGCCACTTCTACAGTATATTTAAAAAAAGCAAAGAGATTTTGAAAAACATATTTTAAGATAAACTGCTTCGGGGCACAACTGTGCAATTTGTTCTAGCCGTGAAGGGATAAATTACTTTCAAACTTAAAGGCATAGTTCACCTTTTCAAAAAACAGTTTATGTTGGTGTGGGGGTGTCTGGAGACAAAAAAACAAACAAACTGTGAGGTTTTGGCAAAAGCTGAATAATGCCCTTGCTATATGCATAGGCCATTTACGTATCCCATGAAGCCTGACATCTCCCAGAGATTGTATCATCCCGTCCTGCCTTGTTGCTAGGATGTTGCTAAGAGGATGGAATGATGCCATCTCTACAAATTTTTTTAGTCAGGCTTCCGGGGAATATGTAAATGGCCTACACATATACCAAGGGCACAATCCAACTTTGATCAAAGCTGCACAATGGGTTTTTATCTACAAATACACTTTTTTTTGGTAAAGGTAAAACAAATTGAACTATTTGCCTACCCTCCACTGTATATATTCTGCAGCGGGGCGGCACGTGCAGGCCGCGCAGGCACAATAATCTACATGTATGGCATTATGCCTGTTCGGACTAAAGGGGGCCCCCCTGCGATTGCAATCATGATGTCGGACTGCTTTGAGCATCTCAGGCATCATATGTGATCACCATGCGATCATATGATCACAATGTCAACAAAGCTGTTATGAATAAATATCATTGATGCTTCCATTAATGTTGCAACCACTCTGACTCCCAGTTACTATTAGGCAGTTTTACAAATTCACACACTAACTATAAGTCACTATATTTACAGCCATCATCATAAAACTCTATAAGATCTGTTTAAAAAGCAGATACAATTTGTTAGGCCTTGTACACACGAGAGGATATCTGATGAAAATGGTCCGCCGGACCGCTTCCAGCGGATAAATCCGCTGGCGGATTTTGATCTGATGGCTGTACACACCATCAGATCAAAATCCCCGCGAAATACATCCGCGGAGACGTGGCCACGCCGTCGCGGCGACGATGACGCGGCGACGTGCGCGACCCTGGAAGGTAAATACTTCGACGCATGCGAGGGATGGGGATCGGGCGGACTTATCCGGTGAGTCTGTACAGACGACCGGATAAGTCAGAGGGACTGGATTCCAGCGGATAGATTTCTTAGCATGCTGTCCGCTCGGGCATACACACGACCGGATCTGTCTGCTGGAACTAATCCGCGGATCAATCCCAGCGGATAGATCCGGTCGTGTGTACGGGGCCTTAGAGGAATAAAATAGATTTTAGGGAAGGTAATAGATTTTTTTATGTGGAGATCACAAAAATGCTTCCATAACCTGTAAACTGCACATTTAAAACAAGAGAGTTTTTCTGTTTTACAACTACCTATTAAAATCCCATTCAAACAGTGTTCATTGGCCTCCATTGCTCAACCCAGGCCCCAAGCAATAACAAGTCAATATCCTTCGTTTCCAGAAGGATCAGTTTAAAGTAAGCATTGTGTTGTTGTGCACTTTTAAAAATGGAAGATGATGAGTTTAAACACTTCCCGACGGCCGTACGACTTTATACGGCCGCAGGGTGGTTGTAATTCTCTGACTCGCCGTCTTTTTACGGCCTCCACTCCTCCTGGCCACTGGGGGGCGTGCGAGCGCGCCAGCAGCGAGCACGCGTGCCCGCCGCATCACTGAGATGCCAATGCGCGTGCCTGGCGGCCGCGATGTCTGCGATTGGCGGTTACAGAGACAAGGACGTGGATCTGTGTGTGTAAACACACAGATCCACGTCCTGTCAGGGAGAGAGGAGACCGATCTGTGTCCCTTGTACATAGGGACACAGATCGGTCACCTCCCCCAGTCAGTCCCCTTCCCCCGCAGTTAGTAACACTAGGCAGGGTACACATTTAACCCCTCCCTCACCCCCTAGTGTTAACCTCTTCAATGACAGTCACATTTATACAGTAATTAGTGTATATTTAAACGCACTGATCGCAGTATAAATGTGAATGGTGCCAAAAATGTGTCAAAAGTGTCCGATGTGTCCGCCATAATGTCACAGTCCCAATAAAAATCGCAGATCGCCACCATTACTAGTAAAAAAAAATAATAATAAAAAATGATAATTCTGTCCCCTATTTTGTAGGCGCTATAACTTTTGCGCAAACCAGTCGCTTATTACGATTTTAATTTTTTTCATCAAATATATGTAGAATACGTACCGGCCTAGACTGAGGAAAAAAAATAAAAAAAAATTGCGCTATTTATTATAGCAACAAGTAAAACATTTTTTTTTTCAAAATTGTCGCTCTATTTTTGTTTATAGCGCAAAAAAAAAACGCAGAGGTGATCAAATACCATCAAAAGAAAGCTCTATTTGTGGGAAAAAAAGGACACCAATTTTGTTTGGGAGCCACATTGCACGACCGCGCAATTGTCAGTTAAAGCGACGCAGTGCCGAATCGCAAAAAGTCCACTGGTCAGGAAGGGGGTATATGTTCCCAGTAAGCAAGTGGTTAAACAAAGTGCAAAATGATGCTATGCCATATAGCCAGGTGCTTGGTTAAGAATGGATAATGAGAGAAACACAGGCTGCAGCTGCTCTCTGTAGCAGTGCTATATCAAGGAGGAAGCTGTTGAGCAGGAAGAATTCACTAGAATAAGTCAGGCAGCACTGCACTCCTGGCACTGTAGTTCTGTAAACCAAGAGTTTTTTAACTCACATTCCCAGAGAGAGATTGTCAGGAGGAGGGGAAAGAGCTGCATCTTCCAGAGTCATCTGGGTGAACAGCAGACAGTGGACTAATCGATGTGCGTGACCAGATGTTGAGCTGCAATGTTGCTGGGATTGGCAAGCTGCTGCTATGGGGATTTACTAGCTTGCTGCTAGACAGATTGACCCCTTTAGGAACTGACGACATAGCCATGTAGTAGCCTTTTGCTGCCTGCAGTCTTGACTGGGACTATTCTCATGTGCAGCAATGGTACAGCTAGGCCCCAATGCCAGCCGGCTCCAGAGTTAGGACTAAAGACTGTCTCCTTACATTTGTTACACAGAGATCTTCAATTATTGTTAATGCTAAGAGGTACCTCTCAGTAGGGATGAGCCGAACACCCCCCTGTTCGGTTTGCACCAGAACCTGCGAACACACCAAACGTTCGTGTGAACTTTAGAACCCCGTTAAAGTCTATGGGACTCGAACGTTTGAAATCTAAAGTGCTAATTTTAAAGGCAAATATGCAAGTTATTGTCCTAAAAAGTGTTTGGGGACCCGGGTCTTGCACCAGGGGACATGTATCAATGCAAATAAAAGTTTTAAAAACTGACGTTTTTCCAGGAGCAGTGAATTTAATAATGCTTAAAGTGAAACAATAAAAGTGAAATATTCCTTTAAATTTCGTACCTATGGGGGGGGGGTGTAAAGTAAGCATGTGAAATAGCGCATGTTTCCCATACTTAGAACTGTCTCTGCACAAAGTGTCATTTCTGAAAGAAAAAAAGTCATTTAAAACTGACTTGCAGCTATAATGAATTGTCAGCTCCCGGCAATTCAGAGAGAATTCATTCATAAAAAAATAAATAAAAAGTGTGCGGTCCCCCCAAATTCAATTACCAGGCCCTTCAGGTCTGGTATGGATATTAAGGGGAACCCGCCATCAATTTAAAAAAAATGAAGTAGGGTTCCCCCCAAATATTCATTCCAGACCCTTCAGGTCTGGTGTGGATTTTAAGGGGAACCCTCATCCCCACAATCCTTGCCCGGTGGTTGTGGGGGTCTGCGGGCGGGGGGCTTATCAGAATCTGGAAGACCCCTTTAACAAAGAGGACCCCCAGATCCTGACCCCCCTATGTGAATTGGTAATTGGGTACATTGTACCCCTACCATTTCACGAAGGAAGTGTAAATAGTTGTAAAAACACACACACACCGTGGAAAAAAGTCCTTTATTAAAAAATAAAAAGGTGGCGGGGTCACGTGACGGGTGGCCCCGCCTCACCAATGTAAGAAATGTCACTAGCTTCAGCAGCATCATTCAACAGGATGTCGCTGGTGGAGACAGGCAGCCGGCGATGCTGCGCTCTGGATCCCGGACAATCTTCTGCTGGACCGGAGAGGAGATCACCCGTCGCTGGATACCGAGAAAGTTGGAGTGGGAAGCGGGGACCGAGAGTGGATTACCACCACTGGATTATTATTATTTTTTTTTAATAAAGGACTTTTCTCCACGGTGTGTGTGTGTTTTTTTACAACTATTTACACTTCCTTCGTGAAATGGTAGGGGTACAATGTACCCCATTACCAATTCACATAGGGGTGGCCAGGATCTGGGGGTCCCCTTTGTTAAAGGGGTCTTCCAGATTCTGATAAGCCCCCCGCCCGCAGACCCCCACGACCACCGGGCAAGGGTTGTGGGGATGAAGCCCTTGTGCCCATCAACATGGGGACATCCTCCCCATGTTGAGGGCATGTGGCCTGGTACGGTTCAGGAGGGGGGGTGCTCTCTGTCCCCACCCTTTTTTCTGCGGCCGGCCAGGTTACGTGCTCGGATAAGGGGTCTGGTGTGGATTTTTGGGGGAACTCCACGCCATTTTTTTTTAAATTTGGGGTGGAGTTCCCCTTAAAATCCACAGCAGACCTGAAGGGCCTGGTAATTGAATTTGGGGAACCCCACGCTTTTTTTTTTATGAATGAATTCTCTCTTAATTGCCGGGAGCCGAAAATTTATTATAGCCGCAAGTCAGTTTTAAATGACTTCTTTTCTTTCAGAAATGACACTTTGTGCAGAGACAGTTCTAAGTATGGGAAACATGCGCTATTTCACATGCTTACTTTACACCCACCCTAGGTACGAAGTTTAAAGGAATATTTCACTTTTATTGTTTCACTTTAAACAGTTTTTAAAACTTTTTTTGCATTGATACACGTTCCCTGGTGCAGGACACTTTTTAGGACAATAACTTGCATATTAGCCTTTAAAATTAGCACTTTAGATTTCTCAAATAGACTTTAACAGGGTGTTCCGCAGCTTTTCGAATTTGCAGCGAACACCCCAAATTGTTCGTTGTTCGCCGAACAGGCGAACAGGCAATGTTCGAGTCGAACATGAGTTTGACTCAAACTCGAAGCTCATCCCTACCTCTCAGGGGACATTGCACCATATCCTAGCTATTCTCCTGGGGTGCACTAAACTAGTTATGGTATTATTATACACATTGGGCCAGATTCTCAAAGGGCTTACCACGGTGCAACGCCATTTGCGCCGTCGTAAGTCCTAATCTGGCCGGGCGTATCTATGCGACTGATTCTTAGAATCAGTTACGCATAGATATCCATTAGATCTGACAGGCGTAAGGCTCTTACGCTGTCAGATCTTAGATGCAATTTTTTTCCCGCCGCTAGGTGTCGCCGGCGTCGTTTTCCCGTCGTCTATGCAAATTAGCTATTTACGCGAGATTCCCGAACGTACGCGCGGTCGACGCAGTGAATTTACGACGTTTCCGTAGCATTTTCGACACGTAAAGTTTCCCCTGCTATATGAGGGGCAACCAATGTTAAGTATGGCCGTCGTTCCCGCGTCGAAATTTAAAAATGTACGTCGTTTGCGTAAGTCGTCCGTGAATGGCGCTGGACGCCATTTACGTTAACGTCTAAACCAATGACGTCCTTGCGACGTCATTTAGCGCAATGCACGTCGGGAAATTTTAGGAACGGCGCATGCGCAGTACGATAGGCGCGGGAACGCGCCTAATTTAAATGATCCACGCCCCCTACCTGGATCATTTGAATTAGGCGGGCTTGCGCGGGAGGATTTACGCTACGCCACCGCAACTTTACAGGCACGTGCTTTGTGAATCAAGCACTTGCCCGTAAAACTTGCGGCCGCGTAACGCAAACGAGATACGTTACGCCGCCGTAGTTTTACTCCATTCTACGAGAATCTGGCCCATTGCAGTTAATGCTTTTATGCACTGTTTATTGCTGAATTTGTTGATTTATGTGTTGCCCAATGGTGTCTAGCCAAGTGGTACAGAATTATTTTTTAAGTTACTTTAACATAGTGATTTTGTTTGAACCTAGCTTCTCTATACTCATTTATGCTCAAACCAGCATTCATTCTAACCCGTACCAATATATTACCACTAGATGGTCTTGTGTCTATTTCCTGGTACTATATACTAAAAATCTTCTGGCTCATATATAATCCATGAAACAATAATAAGGTGAAGCTGCAGCACTCCAAGTTAACAAACCTTCTATATAAGCTACAGTACATTCAACAAATGTGCCAGTCTAAACTATCAAACATATTTGAATTTAAAAAAGGGGTGAGTGCGCTAATATGTATTAAATAAAAATAATAACTATGATAGAAAATAAATGAATAAATAAATAAATAGCAAGTGATGCACCAGCCTACCTAATATAACCTAAATAACACAAAAAAAAAACACATTAACATCTAGACCCCAACGTGACAGGTGCCTAATAGTTACACTTGATAATTGGTGGTCATTAGGTGAAAATAAATGAATATAAAGACAATATTCCATAAATAATCACAATAACATAGATTTAATAAATACATGTGCTGTTAATATGAGTCCATAGAACTGTAGTGTCCTGCAAGATCCACAACAATTGCCACAAACATCCAGTGAAATAATATCCAGTGATAGAAACTGTTAATGGTCCACCTTCACTGACTCTAATAAGGACACCCATAAAAGAGCTCAAAAGATGGCAGCTTACCACAAGTAGTTGACCCTTTTACTGAAAAAAAGTAGTCAAATGCGCTTCATAGCAAGTTGAACTTTGCTATTAACAGATGAATAAGCAGATAATGGAACAACCTCTTAGCCCAAGGAGACTCAGAACGGCATATGCAAATAAGAAGATAAGGTCCAAAATAGGGTTTAATGCCGTTTATTGTACTTAAACATTTTCAAATAAAAAGCCAAATGGCTGCTTACTTAAAGAGTGCCCAAGGCCCGGCACTGAGGTGGATGGCATAGTATCAAATAGGTGGACATGGTCCCGACTCATGTGCGCTGGCGTGCGTTCCACCCTGCACCGCAGTGAGCCAAAGGGAACCGGAAGTAACCTTGGTACGTGACCAGGTGATACCTCTACGTCCGTTTCGTTTGACACGTCTTCAGGAAGCATGCCTAGTCACTGTCAGGAAAGGTTCCTCCCGCTGGTGATACTGCCTGGTATTTGGCGTGCAGTACTGTGGTCCACCACCAGGTGTCTCCTGGCAGTCTGGAACTGCCAGATGAGCTCTCCCCTGGTGGTATTATGTGATCCTTGGGCTGCAGTACTGCCGTCCACCAGCGGGGGGTTCTTGGCAGTGTGGGGCCGACATCTCCTGCGATCAGGCATCACCTGAGCCTGATTGCAGGAGATGTGTATAAATACCTGGCAGTGACAATTAGACCTTGCCTTGATATCTTTCTTGAGCCCTGAACCTGAAACCTGTACCTGTACCTGAACCTGAACCTGTACCTGAACCTGGAATCCTGGAATCCTGTGATCCTGTACTCTTTGCTCTGTACCTATACCTGTTCCCCCTGTGATCCATCCATCCCCTCCTTGTCCTGTTTGTGCTCCCTTTCCCCAGCTGCTGACCTCCCGTTGACGATCCTGGCCTGGCCCTGTTGTGATTCCGATTTGTCCCTATTACTTGTACATATTGGTCTATTACTGTTATTATTTGTGGTTTCTGTTGGTGTTGGTTGGAGTGTTTTTGGAGGTTGTTATTTTAATATATTATTTCACTATCCTTAATAAACCATATTTTCACTTAAAACACATCTGGGTTCCCTCTGTTGCAGTCCACACAGTTCCGATCACATCTGATTCATGACAGTCACTGAATGTACTAGTTTATATGTGCCTATCAATTAGGCCATCAGCAGGTGAAAGAATTTGGCAATTACCACAGCCTCAGTCCCAGTCTGAACGGCGTAATTATACTGACAGACAGCTAGTAGTGTTGCTCACGAATATTCGCATTGCGAATATTCGACTCGAATATAGCATATTCGAGAAATCGCGCTATATTTCGAATTTCGCGGTGAATATTCGCAATTCCGAATATTCGCATTTTTTCAATTTGATTTTTAAAACAGATCACATCCTATCGACGTCTAAAAGCATTGCTGGTATGATTAGAGACCCTGGGCCGAGTAGCTAAGCTGAGGCGATCCTTTTATGTTGCCAAATTGAAAAAAAAAAAATTGCGATTTTTCGCTATTGCGAATGCGAAAATGATTGCGAATTTTCGATAACTGTGGTAGGAGAACTCTGATTGTCTCTGATGCAAAAGGGGGGGGGGGCTTTGTGTATGTGTATGTTATGAATATTTGTATGTTTGATATTATTATTTTTTGTAAGAAGGAAAAAATTGCGCATACCTTAAAAAAGGGGAGAATACAGCAGCAACTCAAAAATGTTATACAACATAAATTAATACAAGACAGAAAATGGAGTCGCTCTACAAGAATAAAAAATATGTCTAGTGACATGACATGTGGGCAAATTATAAAATAAGCAAGCGCAAATAACTTGTGAAATACACAGTGAAACAAATATATAAAGAAATATAGTCCCAATAATAGAAAAATAATCTTTCATAAAAATGTCTTTGATATGTGAAGTGAAAAAAAGTCCAAAGCATGCAGCATGAACGTGTTCAATCTTTAAGGTGTTTGATTGACAAACGGCTGTGACAGATGGATAGAGTAAAGAATCACCACCAATGCAAAACACTTTTTATTTTCTATTGTAAAATATCAAGAATATTCTGAGCCAATCAGAGTGCTCCTTCCACATTTGCCGAATATTCGCAATTATTTTGTATTGTAAAATATCAAGAATATTCTGAGCCAATCAGAGTGCTCCTTCTGCATTTGCCGAATATTCGCAATTATTTTGTATTGTAAAATATCAAGAATATTCTGAGCCAATCAGAGTGCTCCTTCCGCATTTGCCGAATATTCGCAATTATTTTGTATTGTAAAATATCACGAATATTCTGAGCCAATCAGAGTGCTCCTACAGCATTTCTCGAAATTGCGCAATAAATATCGCATTCGCATGTTGCGATATTTCGATAAAATATCACGAATATTCTGAGCCAATCAGAGCGCTCCTCCAGCATTTCTCGAAATTGCGCAATAAATATCGCATTCGCATGTTGCGATATTTCGATAAAATATCACGAATATTCTGAGCCAATCAGAGTGCTCCTACCGCAGTTATCAAAAAATCGCAATTATTTTCGCATTCGCAATAGCGAAAAATCGCAATCATTTACTTTCGATAAAATATCACGAATATTCGAATTTAGCGAATATATCTCGAATATTCGAATATATATTCGAGATATATCGCGAAATCGAATATGGCATATTCTGCTCAACACTAACAGCTAGTTAAAAAATACATGGAATAAATAAAATTCAAAAACAATACATCAAACCATAGAATTACATAATATTATTACTCGGTCTATAGGTAAGTATCATTGTTGTTATGAACGAGATCAATTCAACAACTATAAATTAAAAAATATATCAAAAAATGTATTGATACTAAAAGTTATTTCTAAAATCCCAGTAGGGTGTAAATGAGGTGTGGGAAACCCTTTATGATAACATGTCAAGTATCATTGTTGCTATGAACGAGATCAATTCAACAACTATAAACCAAATTATTAAAAAAGACATCAAAACATAAATTGATACTAAAAATTGGTACTAAAATCCCAGTAATGTGTAAAAGAGGCGAGGGAAACACTTTATGATGACATGTAACCAATAGGCAGAAAATTACATTAATCATTGGTCAAAAAGCAATTAAGGTCCAGATCTATGTTGAGACCCAGCGGCTGCATAGTTCTTAAATGATACAGCCACCGAGTCTCATTCTTAAAGATGACCTTCTTCATGTCCGTACCTCTCCAATGATATTTAACTCTATCTATTCCATAGAAGGTCAAATAGCGTGGGTCCCTGTCATGGAACTGGAGAAAGTGTCGTGAGACACTATGGTTAGGAAAACCTTTCCTTATATTTGCCACGTGTTCATTTATCCTGACTAGAGTTGAGCGGACACCTGGATGTTTGGGTTTGACGGGTTTGGCCGAACTTCGGGAAAAAAAAGTCCGGGTTTCTGGACCCGAACTTGACCCCGAACCCCATAGAAGTCAATGGGGACCCGAACTTTTCAGTACAAAAATGTCTCTAAAACACGAAGGGAATGGGGTTGGGGGCTGCAAATGGCAGCAACATGTCGGTAAGAGCATGGCAAGTACTCTGAAAATAAATGTGGATAGGGAAATAACTTAAAATAACATAAAAAAATAATAAAAATAAAATAATAATCTTGACCTAGGAGGACGAGGTCCATATGGAGTAGGAGGTTGAGGTAGAGGTGGATGTGGCGGTGTAGGTGGAAGCAGCGGTGGAGGAGGACGAGGTAGCCAACACAGCAGGTTTTGGTTTTTAATTGATTTATTTTTTAAATTAGGGTACACCCCAAAAGAGTGAGAAAGATCTAGGGTTGCCACCTCATCCCTTTAAACCGAACACATAGGCCCAGATTCTGAAAGGGCTTACGACGGCACAACGCAATGTGCGCCGTCGTAAGTCCTAATCTGGGCCGTCGTATCTATGCGACTGATTCTTAGGCCCCGTACACATGAGGAGACATGTCCGATGAAACCGGTCCGCGGACCGCTTTCATCGGACATGTTTTCTGGGAGCTTTTGGTCTGATGTGTGTACACACCATCAGACCAAAATCCCAGCGGACAGAGAACGCGGTGACGTAGACACCGACGTTCTCAAACACGGAAGTGCAATGCTTCCACGCATGCGTCGAATCAATTCGACGCATGCGTGGGATTTCGGGACGCTGGTTACACGTCATAACCAGCGGACATGTCCGATTAGGTGTACTAACCATCGGACATGTCCGACGGACATGTTTCCAGCGGACAAGTTTCCAGCGGACAAGTTTCTTAGCTTGCTAAGAAACTTTTGTCCGCTGGAAACCTGTCCGCTAGGCCGTACACACAGTCGAACATGTCCCCGGAAACTGGTCCATGGACCAGTTTCAGCGGACATGTTCGACCATGTGTACGCGGCCTTAGAATCAGTTACGCATAGATAACCATTAGATCCGACAGGCGTAAGGCTCTTACGCTGTCGGATCTTAAATGCAATTTTTGGATGAGGAGGCGGTAGAGGATGAGGAAGCGGAGTAGGAGGAGTTAGCAACAGGAGGTAAACTGAAGCGCCCTGCAATCCTCAGAGCTGGAAGAACATGCGCCAAACTGCTATCCGCCGCAGGCCCAGCCGCCACTGCATTTACCCAGTGCGCTGTTAGGGAGATATAGGCCCAGATTCTCAAAGGAGATACGACGGGGTATCTCCAGATACGCCGTTGTATCTCTGAGTCTGAGCAGTCGTATCTACAGTACATGTTGCCGAGAATGTGTTTCTAGCACGACAGCATCGCGCTGATTCTCGGCGACATGGTGCCGACATCTCGCACTCGCTGGAATAGACAAAGCACATTCCAGCGAGCGCGTCATAGAAGCGACGGGAGATCCGACTTGGATTCCCGCCAATTCTAGCTGCGGCATTTGGTATGCATTCCTGAGAGGGATAACTCCATGCCAAAATTTAAATAAAAAACCGACATGGGTTCCCCCCCAGGAGCATACCAGGCCCTTAGGTTTGGTATGGGTTTTAAGGCGACACCCCCTACGCCCAAAAAACTACGTAGGGGGTCCCCCTACAATCCATACCAGACCCGTATCCAAAGCACGCTACCCGGCCGGCCAGGAAAGGAGTGGGGACGAGCGAGCGCCCCCCCCCTCCTGAGCCGTACCAGGCCGCATGCCCTCAACATGGGGGGGTTGGGTGCTCTGTGGCAGGGGGGCGCACTGTGGGGCCCCCCACCCCAGAGCACCCTGTCCCCATGTTGATAAGGACAGGGCCTCTTCCCGATAACCCTGGCCGTTGGTTGTCGGGGTCTGCGGGCGGGGGGCTTATCGGAATCTGGGAGCACCCTCAAATAAGGGGGCCCCCAGATACCGGCCCCCCACCCTAAGTGAATGAATATGGGGTACATCGTACCCCTACCCATTCACCTGGAGGCAAAGTGTTAAAGTAAATAAACACACGACACAGGGTTTTTAAAATAATTTATTAGTCTGCTCCGGGGGCCCCCCTGTCTTCTTTTAGCTCTTTTAGCAGGGGGGGTTTCTTCTTCACCGCCGTCTGGTTCTCTTTCGCTCTCCGGGGGGTCTTCTCCGCTCTCGGGGGTCTTCTCCGCTCTCCGGGGGGTCTTCTCCGCTCTCGGGGGGTCTTCTATCTTCTCCGCTCTCCGCTGTTGACTCGGCGCACCCCGGTTCTTCTCCCGCTCTCCGGTGCCTTCTCCTTCAGGGCTTCAATTACTAGCAGGCGGCCAGCCCGCTCTTCTGTGATGTCTTCTTCTTCTCCTCTCTTCTGCCTTCTCCCGATGTTGACACGACGCCTCTTCTCGCTGCAATGACGGGTGCGCAGTTTGCATCCGATTTATATAGGCCTCTCTTATGATGTCACAGTCCCATCATGCTCCGGTACCTACCTACATGGTACCTACCCTAAACTATATAATGCAGAGTATCTCACAGAAAGAAATACAGTGCTGCTGCAATATGCCGAGTATCTCACAGGAACAGATGCAGTGCAGCTACAATTTCATTTGTGAACCAGGACTGACTCCTATAAAATTCTCTCCCTATAAGAACAAGCAGGAACCTTGCCCAAAACTATCTAATGCAGAGTATCTCACAGAAAGAAATGCAGTGCTGGTGCAATATGCAGAGTATCTCACAGGAACAGATACAGTGCAGCTGCAATTTGATTTGTGAACCAGGACTGACTCCTATATAATTCTCTCCCTATAAGAACAAGCAGGAACCTTGCCCTAAACTATCTAATGCAGAGTATCTCACAGAAAGCAATGCAGTGCTGCTGCAATATGCAGAGTATCTCACAGGAACAGATGCAGTGCAGCTGCAATTTGATTTGTGAACCAGGACTGACTCCTATATAATTATCTCCCTATAAGAACAAGCAGGAACCTTGCCCTAAACTATCTAATGCAGAGTATCTCACAGAAAGAAATGCAGTGCTGGTGCAATATGCAGAGTATCTCACAGGAACAGATGCAGTGCAGCTGCAATTTGATTTGTGAACCAGGACTGACTCCTATATAATTCTCTCCCTATAAGAACAAGCAGGAACCTTGCCCTAAACTATCTAATGCAGAGTATCTCACAGAAAGAAATGCAGTGCTGGTGCAATATGCAGAGTATCTCACAGGAACAGATGCAGTGCAGCTGCAATTTGATTTGTGAACCAGGACTGACTCCTATATAATTCTCTCCCTATAAGAACAAGCAGGAACCTTGCCCTAAACTATCTAATGCAGAGTATCTCACAGAAAGAAACAGTGCTGGTGTAGATTTCTGAAGCAGGATAGTCCTATTTAAATCTCTCCGTCAGATCAGCAGGAACCTTGCCCTAAACTATCTAATGCAGAGTATCTCAAAGAAAGAAACAGTGCTGGTGTAGATTTCTGAAGCAGGATATTCCTATCGAAATCTCTCCCTCAGATCAGCAGCAGCCTTTCCCTACCCTAGCTAAAGCAGAGTGACAAGCTGTGCTATGTGCCTCTAGCTTATATAGAGGCTGGGTCACATGCTGGCCAATCACAGCCATGCCAATAGTAGGCATGGCTGTGATGGCTTCTAGGTAAAACAAGTAAAACAAATTGGTGATTGGCTGCCCTGCAGCGCACCATTACATTGCCGAACACTGGACCCGAACTTTCAGCAAAATGTCCGGGTTCGGGTCCGGGTACAAAAAAAACAAAGTCTGTACCGAACCCGAACTTTACATTTCGGGTTCGCTCAACCCTAATCCTAACCCTTAATTCGCGGGTGGTACGACCCACGTACTGCAGGGAGCAAGGGCATTCCAAGACGTATTTGACGTGTTTGGAATAACAGGTAATTAAAGATTTAATATTAAATTCTTGTTGTGTTACATGTGATTTTAATTTCGTGACTTTCTTAGTATGTCTTAAAGTGGTGCGACAAGATTTGCATCTTGTGCAGTAATGAAACCCTGTTTCATCCAAAAACTTAGGGAGCTTTTTTGGGGGGTCTGGGACATTAGGGGCAATAATGTTCCTCAGTCCCAAGGCCCTCCTGTAAATAAATTTGGATTTAGAAGGTAGGACAGTTTCCAAATCCCTATCCTTCAAAAGGATCGGCCAGAACTTTTTAAAAACGTTCTCTACACTCTTGTACTGCTTGTGAAAACCAGAGATGAAGGCTAATTCTTTCTGGAATGGGTTTTTCTTCTTATTCACCAAAAGGCTTTCCCTATCCATGGTGGCCACCTCCTCTCTGGTTTTGGTAAGCATCATTGGGCAATAGCCCTTTTCACTGAATCTATCTGTAAGAATGGCCGCCTGTGTGTGGAAGTCTGTCATGCTATCACAAGTGCGCCGGATACGCATGTACTGACTTTTGGGTATTGACCCCAACCACCGGGGGTGGTCACAACTATTCATCGGCACAAAGGCATTCCTATCGGTGGTCCTAAAGAAAGTCTTTGTGCAGATTTTGTCACCATCCTTAACTAAAGTGAGATCCAAATAGTTGACTGTATTCGGGCTCCATTCTGCTGTGAATTTAAGTCCATATTGGTTGTCATTCATAGATGCTATAAACAACTCCAATGATGTCTGGGAACCCTCCCATAATAAAATCACGTCATCAATGTATCTTTTAAATTACAATAGAGTAGGGCCAAAACAACTAATCGATTGACAACTAATCGATTATGAAATTAATCGATTACAATTTTCATGATCGATTAATCGGCCAGTAACATAACGAGGGTTAAAAAAAACTAAAATTAGCCTTTTATAGTATAAAAAAGCAAATCACTACTGTAAATATTACTTTCACTGTCCCACAGTAAATAATGAACCCCTTACAGTAGCGATTATTTGCTCTTTTTGTACTTATTTTTGTTTTTTTAACCCCATTATGTTACTAAACATCTCAGTCCTGGGTTCACACCTCTGTTTTTTGGTGCTTTTTGCAGAAACACACTACAGTTCATTTATATGTTTTCCTATGGGACACATTCACATCCATGATTTTTATTCAGCTGCTGCGTATTTGGAAAGGCAAGGACTTCTTAACGCAAAACGGTGCTATTTTTTTTTTGTTCAATATACTTCAATGGAGAAGATGCAGAAAAGCATGTAATGTGATTTTGCAGCAATTTGTGTTTTGTAATCTGCCCAACAACAAATTGGCCAAAAAAAATGCTATTTTTTTTTAAAGGCTATTATCCGACAAATCGATTAATCAAAACAATAATTGGCCAACTAATCGATTATGAAAATAATTGTTAGTTGCAGCCCTACAATAGAGCCGGACAATCAACTTGAAAAATGGTCTCTCCTTTCCAGATTCGCTACACTGGGGGCATAGCGAGCCCCCATTGCCGCCCCTTTATTTGATTATACAATCTATCCTGTGCCCAAAAGTAATTATATATCAGACAGGAGGCTTCATATCTTGCATTAATCTTTCTTTTTAATGCTCATAGCAGAAAACATAAACATTTGTTTCTTTAAATTTTTGAGAAAAAACTTCATAGAACTACAGTACCCAGATGCCCCATGGACCCCTCCCTCATGTCCTTGACTCTATATAAGGGGCTGTCTGGGTCTCCTCCTCCTCTTTCTTTCTGCTCTGGCATAGAGATAAGTACAATTTTTCTTTGTGTCATATTGATTGTCATTATTGATTTAATTATTGATTTATTTATTTATTAATCCTATATATGTGTATTGGATGTAAATTTTGGTATAGGTCTATTATGTAATTCTATTACAGGTTGCCGCGGGAATCCCGCGATTCCGAGCCGTGTATTACCCTGATTGACCTCCTGGCTTAGTCAGGCTCCATAATACACGGCCCTCTCCTCATCCACCTTCCCCCCCCTTCACTTAGCCGCGCTTCGCGGGCTTTTTCTCCTGCACGGGGGCGTGGCCGAGCGACGAGTGTCCTCGACACGCCTCTGCACCGTCAGCCGACCTATCAGAACACTCTCGGCCGTAATCTCGCGAGATTACGGCCGAGGAGTTTCTAGCAGCGCGCCGTCCCCTGACTCTCACTGTACGGACGGAGAGCACAGGGGAGCGCTGGGCGATACGGCTGCTGCTAGATAACCTCGGTCAGGTACCTTACTAAGCTTGGGGGGAACGATTAGACACACTATCCCTGACTAGACCAATCGGGAATAGAGTGATCTAACCCCCCCCCTCCCTGCCTATTAACTAATAGTGGGAGAGTGTCAGTGATTTATCCCTGACAAGCTCTCTGGATCCAGAAATATTGTAAAAAATATATATATATTTAAAAATTTAGAAGAGGTAAAAATGGCAAATACTGATGGACTGGCAAAAGAGGTAGTGGATATGGATGCGACGCATCTGCTATCCACAGCCCAAATTCAGGAACTGATTTCAAAATCAATCCATGCAGCGCTGACAGCCAATGCAAAACACCAGTTACCAGTGCCATCCACCTCGGGCTGCCCCCCTACTAAGGGCAAGGCATCCCAAAAGTTGAAGCACTTGTCAGTGCACCTCGACTCCCCGGCAGGGGAAGTTTATAATGTGCCCCAAACAGGATCTGACCAGACCTGCCAGGCCTCACACAGGCCAGACCACATGCGACCCTTGGGCCCCAAGGAGATTATAAAAGGGCAAAGAGCCGCTAGGCGCATTAAACCAAATTCATTTGACACGTCTGAAGACGAATCTGAATTGTCTGACAACGCCGAGACCTCTGACTCTGACATAAGTGAGGAAGAGGAGACGGGGTTTACGGCGGATGCCAACACTCAAGTGTTGCAAAATGCCATATTGGATGCCCAGGGGCAATCCCTGTTTAATCCGGACGAGATTTCACATCCTCGTTCAGGGGACTGGACCCCATTACCTCATGTGGCCCAATATCTTGAATTATGGACCAGACGGTCTTTAGATAGAGGCAACCGCAATAAATTGCGGGCAGAATGCCCCAGACCTCAGGTGGCAAACAAAGTGGCTATCACCCCAGAGATAGACCCGGTATTACTTAAATATCTCACGAGATCCGGGAAATACGCCAAAAAAGGCATCGAGCGGTCCTTTAAAGTCATTCAAGACCGCATTTTGGACCTCCTTGGTCCGCTCACCAAAATCTTAAACTTGTCAGAACAGGCGGCGTCAGCAGCCCAACCTGTTGACCTGACACAGCTTAGAGGCTGGGCGCAACGGGCTATATGCCTGCTGGGCACTGCCAACACGACCTGCTCAGTGGAGCGCCGACGTTCCATACTGATGAAGTTGGACCCCCAACTAAGCCATCTCGCTGAGAACGAACCGGGACCATCCGCCGATGGCCTTCTATTCGGTGATGACCTAATAAAGAATATAAATAAGTTTGTCAGCTTATTTTCAAGCCTAGACAAGGCACAGACCTCGCTACGGAAATCTCAACCGGGCAAGGTTTTTGGCAAGGCCGGTAGAGGCAGAGGGCGATCTACCGGCCGCATGGCTCAGTACAGGCCCTATGCAAGACCAAACCAGCAGTATGCTCCTGCTCCACAGCCGTACACCATGCCTATGGCTCAACCACCACCCTTCTTCCCTCCTCGCGGACGCCCCTGGAGAGGACGCGGAGGACGTGGATTCCCCAGATCGAGACCACCGACTGGTGAGTTTATCTCTACATACGATTCCACACACACAGGTGGGGGGGAGACTGATGTATTTTTCCCACGCCTGGTCCACGATCTCGGCGGACGCATGGATCCTCTCGACGGTAACGGGTTACCGGATAGAGTTCGTGTCTCCCCCAACACTGAATGTCATACCCCCTCCTATTCATTTTGCTACTCAAAACGTAGAATTAATAGACGAAGAACTCAAAGAACTGCTGGCCAAAGGAGCGGTTCAGGAGGTAGATCCCCTCTCCAATGGCTTCGTCAGCAACATCTTTCTAGTAAAGAAGAAAGACGGCGGCTACCGCCCCGTCATAAATCTGAGGGAACTCAACCAACACGTGACCTACCGCCATTTCAAGATGGAAGGTATTCACCTGTTACGAGACCTCCTGTGGCCGGGAGACTGGCTAATAAAAATAGATCTAAAAGACGCATACCTTACGGTCCCTATGCACAAGCAATCTCAATCTTTCCTAAGATTTCTGTGGCGGGACCGAATGTGGCAGTTCACCTGCCTTCCATTCGGATTGTCATCAGCCCCCTGGTGCTTCACCAAACTACTCAAACCAGTAGTAGCTGCTCTGAGGAGCAGGGGGGTACGCCTAATCATCTACTTGGACGACATGCTGATCATGGCACGTTCCAGAACACAAGCGACCCTACACAGCCAATGGGCGGTGTCCTTGCTGAGGGAACTCGGATTCCTTATCAACTACAAGAAATCCGTTCTGGTACCATCTCAGGAGATGGAATTCTTGGGTTTTCTGGTAGACACCAAACAGGCTTTGCTCCTCTTACCGAAGGCGAAACTAGCTCTGATTCGCAAAGAAATCAGAGCCACGTTGCGCAAAGGACAGGTATCCCTGCGGTTGATTGCTCGCATAGTAGGCCTTCTATCGGCGTCTATTCAGGCAATCTTCCCAGCACCCTTACACTATCGCGCTCTACAGCGCCTAAAAACACTCCATCTGCGCCAGGGCTTGCGATACGCAGACGAAGTCTCGTTAGACTCGGACGCAGTGGAGGAATTGCTGTGGTGGCTCCGCCACGCAGTAGAATGGAACGGCAGAACAATTTTCAATTCATACCCAGATGTGATCATAGAATCCGATGCGAGTCGCCAAGGTTGGGGCGCTCGATGCGGACAAATTACCACCGGGGGGAAATGGTCAGTGGAGGAAACTCGTCTCCACATAAATGCTTTGGAACTTTTGGCAGCATTCTTTGCGATCAAAAGTTTTCTTCCACATACGTCCAACAAATGCGTACTCTTACGCATGGACAACATAGCAGCGGTTCAATATGTCAACCGCTTGGGGGGAACAAAATCCAAGATATTAGCAGACATCGCGTCAGAATTCTGGCAATTCTGTCTGTCAATAAATACCACCCCGGTAGCGGAATACCTCCCCGGGATTTCCAACACAGTCGCAGATTGGAACTCGCGTTATCTGACGGATTCCAGCGACTGGTCACTGGATCGTTCAGTTTTCCTGACTTTGCAAACAATGTGGGGTCCCTTTCATACGGACCTTTTCGCTTCCCGCCTCAACAGACAACTACTCCGCTTTTACAGCTGGAGGCCGGATCCGGAAGCATTGGCAGTCGATGCATTCCGTCAAATTTGGACGAGAGGGACACAGTATGCGTTCCCTCCGTTCAATATGATCACCAGAACCCTTCTACAGGTAGTGACTCAAGGGGCGACGGTGGTGTTGGTCACCCCCTGGTGGCCGACGCAACCGTGGTTTCCCCTTCTGCTGGGGATGTCAATCGATTACCCCCGGTTGCTTCCCTTCTCACCTCAGCTCCTATCAAACGCGTCCAAGGGTTGCCATCCATTGCTGCTGGAGGGCAACCTCCCACTGCTAGCATGGTTAGTATCGGGTTCGGAACCACTGACATCAACTTTTCACAATCGGCTAGAGATCTCCTCGCCCTGGCCTGGGCCCCCGGGACTAGGTCGGCGTACAGATCTGCCTGGACCATGTGGGTTCGTTGGTGTGATCAACGGCAAATTGATGCCGTTCATGCACCTGTAGCAGCGGTAGTGAACTACTTAGCAGACGCGTATGAGACAGGTAGATCCTACAGTTCCCTGAATGTCTATAGGTCTGCCATATCGGCCTATCACTGTCAGGTTGACGCAGCACCGGTGGGTAAACACCCTCTGGTCTGTAGACTTCTACGGGGAGTGAGATTCAAACGACCTCCCCGACCAAGGTATCAATCCACTTGGGATGTCTCTCGGGTTCTACAACTCTTCACTTCGTGGGGGGACAATGAGGCCCTCTCTCTGAAGAAACTTTCTGTCAAACTTTCTACCCTCTTATGCCTTATTTCCATAAAAAGGGTCTCGGATGTTAGAGCTCTAGACATATCCCGACGCCAATTCCTGCCAGAAGGAGTTAGATTCTCTGTGGTTCGTCGGACGAAAACGGGAATACAGACAGTATTCTATCCCCTTTTCACTGACCACCCACACATCTGCGTGGTGCGATGTTTACAGCAATATGAACATCGGACCGCAACCCTGAGGTCGCCCATTTGTACTCAATTACTGGTCTCTTATGTGAAACCCCACCTACCAGTGTCTTCAGCATCATTGGCCAGATGGGTGAGAACGGCCATGGAAATGGCTGGGATCGACATCTCGCTCTTCGGAGCTCATTCCACCAGAGGGGCCATGGCTACTAAGGTGGTCACATCGGGCGGTTCTCTCTCAGACCTCCTACTAGCGGCGGATTGGTCGTCAGAAACGACGTTTCGTCGCTATTACTTCCGACCTCAAAGTCATGTTTCCTCTTCAATACTTTAACATTGTTGCATGTATCATACTAAGTCTGTTAGCTTTAAACATGCAAGATATGAAGCCTCCTGTCTGATATATAATTCTGGATTTTCCTAGTTATCATGACGGAAAATCTGAGTTATATGATGACAGGAGGCGAATATCTTCCCACCCTACCCACCCTATCACGATGTCTTTTCTCGTTTCAGGTTATTGAGGGGTGGAGTCTACGCCTATGCGGAAGATAAGAAAAGTTTCTGGAGTTCCAGTATGACGGTTATTTTGTTTTTGTTCCAGTTGAGCACTGTTATGACCGTCGGAGCATCCTCCAGGTATTACTGTCGACGAGGCCAGGTTGGCCTACTCCCAGCGTCGGGGACAGATCTCCAGACCACAGTGGAACGTGTTGTCTACTACGGCAAAGTTACGAGAAATTTTGGATTTACCAACGTCGCATAAAGAAAGAGGAGGAGGAGACCCAGACAGCCCCTTATATAGAGTCAAGGACATGAGGGAGGGGTCCATGGGGCATCTGGGTACTGTAGTTCTATGAAGTTTTTTCTCAAAAATTTAAAGAAACAAATGTTTATGTTTTCTGCTATGAGCATTAAAAAGAAAGATTAATGCAAGATATTCGCCTCCTGTCATCATATAACTCAGATTTTCCGTCATGATAACTAGGAAAATCCCGAATTATTGCACATGATTCGCTACACTGGGGGCATAGCGAGCCCCCATTGCCGCCCCTTTATTTGATTATAAAATCTATCCTGTGCCCAAAAGTAATTATTGCACATGAAAATATAACATATTACGCGCTAAAGTGTAGGCAAGATAGCTGTTGCCCCCTATAACAAACCTCACAAGGAGGTATGGTAGGAAAATAAATTAAGGAGAGTAGGGGTGGTGGCAGGGGTGTGTGTTCTGGAGCAGAGGTCAAAAAAGATGTAGGCCAATCAAAAGCAATTTTTTTAATATATTTTTATTAAATTAGTTGGTTATTTTTACTACACTATGCGGGCCTCCGTTCTCTTCTTTTTCTCCTTTTTGATTGGCCTACATATTTTTTTACCTCTGCTGCGGAACACACACCCCCGGTGGAAGCTGCCTGACGGTGGATCGCCTACAAGCTGAGGTATAACATCACCCCACTGAATCAAGCCTAACACCCCCGCTGGGGGACATCAATCTTGTGAGTGGGGATCCCATAAGGGGGAGCACAGAAGTCACAGAAATGAAGATTGAAGACCAGGAATAATTAATTCACCAAGTCACCTTATTCATATTTAACCTCTGCACATGAACTCATTGCTAATAGGACTATAAGCACCAGCTTATTGGCCTTTTTAGAATACAGGCCATCCAGGACATTTTTGTATCACATATATATTTTTTTATTTTTTTGTTTTGTGCATAAGGATCAGATTCATCATATATTTTTGCATTACTTCACTATATTTATTCAATTTATTTAATCACATTGTACTTGCATCAGGCACCTATTTATCTTTGCATATATTTAACTATATGTATCTATCAATTTATCTATTCACATTGAATTTGCATCAGGTATCACATGCAATATTAACATAGCCATTTTCCCTCACATATGGGATCCTATGAGTCACATATATTTTACTCCTTAGTTGCCATGTACCAATAGGAATTGGAAGATCACACCTTTATCACCCCTAGGGGGAGTCTTCATCATCTTCAGCACAGGGATCTTAATATCCTTATCCTTCCTGGCTAATCATTATCAGGGTCTACTTCTGACAGCATTCAGGGTAACTCCTTTCATGAGCTTACCAACAGAGGTCACCGACATTTGTTTATACAGGGTGGGCCATTTATATGGATACAGCTTAATAAAATGGGAATGGTTGGTGATATTAACTTCCTGTTTGTGGCACATTAGAATATGTGAGGGGTGAAACTTTTCAAGATGGGTGGTGACCATGGCGGCCATTTTGAAGTTGGCCATTTTGAATCCAACTTTTGTTTTTTCAATAGGAAGAGGTTTATGTGACACATCAAACCTTTTCGGAATTTCACAAGAAAAACAATGGTGTGCTTGGTTTTAACATAACTTTATTCTTTCATTAGTTATTTACTAGTTTCTGACCACTTATAAAATGTGTTCAATGTGCTCTCCAGTGACATTGCGCGAGTGCTACGCTGTGGGCTCTTGCTGAATGAAGCTAGGACAGCCACTGATGTTTCTTCATATTAGTGACAGATTTCATGCGTCCACATTTTGGCAAATCTAACACTGAAACAGTTTGACGAAACTTAGCAAGCAGTTTGCTAACTGTAGCATGGGAGATGGGTGGTCTCGTAGGCTGTCTTGCATTGAAATCTGCTGCAATGACCCGGTTACTGCGTTCACCAGACATCAACACAATTTCTGTCCGCTCCGCACGTGTTAACCTCTGCGACATGTCAATGGTTGTAAACAAAGAGAAACTTGTAAATAACTCATGAAAGAATAAAGTTACGTTAAAACCAAGTACACCATTGTTTTTCTTGTGAAATTCCGAATAAGTTTGATGTGTCACATGACCCTCTTCCTATTGAAAAAACAAAAGTTGGATTCAAAATGGCCGACTTCAAAATGGCCGCCATGGTCACCACCCATCTTGAAAAGTTTCCCCCCTCATATATACTAATGTGCCACAAACAGGAAGTTAATATCACCAACCATTCCCGTTTTATTAAGGTGTATACATATAAATGGCCCACCCTGTATATCTCACACCCTAATTCACAGGGTAGTGTGTTTTTTGCTCCAGGAGTAGGGATGAGCCGAACACCCCCCTGTTCGGTTCGCACCAGAACTTTCGTGTGAACTTTAGAACAATGTTAAAGTCTATGGGACTCGAATGTTTGAAATCTAAAGTTCTAATTTTAAAGGCTAATATGCAAGTTATTGTCCTAAAAAGTGAATGCCATACAGTGAAGCAGACTTGGCATGCAGGCACCTGATGCTTTCTGTAGCTACTGGGGAGATTGTACTTTACTTCCCGTGTGGTCACGGAGACAGAAAGTTAATATAATTTCTTTAATGGGGACACTTAAAGTACAAATTTTGTTTGTATATTTAATCTAAAATGTTTAAACAGAGTGGAGAGAAGAGCAGGTCAGGTTTTTATTATGGACTCATTTTTTCACCTTCTATTTGGACACTAGCACATGAAGTGTGGTGAAATCTCTTCATAGACAGATATAAAGCACAATAAAAATTTGAGAGAACTATAACAAATACAAAGGTTTTGATTGCAGCTGGGCATTAAAGTGATTGTAAATTCTCCGTTCTTTTATATTAAAATAACAAACATGTTATGCTAACCTGCTCTGTTGCAGTGGTTTTGCACAGAGCAGCCCAGATCCTCCTCTTCTCGGGTCCCTGGCTGGAGCTCCTGGCCCCTCCCCCCTGTTGAGTGTCCCCACAGCAAGCAGCTTGCTAAGGGGGCACCCAAGCTGAGCTGCAGCTCTGTGTTTATATTCAGATATGGAGCTGCAGTTCGGCCCTGCCCCCTCTCTCTCCTGATTGACTAACTGAGTTTGATTGACAGCAGCTGGAGCCAATGGCGCTGCTGCTGTGTCTCAGACAATCAGGAGGGAGAGTCCCAGATGGCCGAGGGACTCGTGGACATCGCTGGATAGAGATGGGGCTCAGGTAAGTATTAGGGGGGCTGCTGCACAAAGAAGGCTTTTTATCTTAATGCTTATGCATTAAGATAAAAAAATCTGATTTTACAACCACTTTAAGGTATGTTGAGTGAACTTCCTGACTTAACTTAACCACAGTGTTTTCTTGATAGTATTGGATGCTCATTTGTGCCTGCAACTGACTTTAAAGTAGATGTACAATTAAATAGAGTTATGGTCTCTTTATTGTATTCTGTTAGGGATAATTCTCTATAAAGTTCATCTATATATTTTATATTTATAAGCCTCCTGGAAATGCTTATTTTAGCTTTTTTGGTAACTATTTAATTCCTTTAAATGGAAGAAACCGCAAGGATCTTATCCATTCTTCTTCTTATTTCTTATTATTATTTTTTAATGTGGTATAATACCAGCTAACCCCACAGCTCCTTTGGTCATGTGATCACAGAGAGACCCTTTTTTCCATAAATCACATAAGAGAACTGGCAGAGGAACGATGTAGGCTTCATAGCTCCGTTTTCAGCAGCATCTGCTCCTGATAAATTATTCATGTAGAGGGTACATAGAGCAGCACTAACTCTGCAGCATTTTATTTCCTGAAACCTTGCTTCTCCTTATCCAAAACATATTGCACATGGCATGTAAATATTAATTTAATTTAAATTACTATATTTATATCACAAAATGTAAATGAGATTAAGGAACACAAAAGGTAGTCAAAGTGTTTACATTTTTTATTTTTTTTTTGCAAAATATGCAAATATCTTCCCAAATTATTTTTCCTTTCACTGGCTGTAACTGGAAGATAGGTCAAATTGTACCGTAGAAGGTTGTCACAGCTCTATGTAGCTAAGGTCACTCAGTAAACCCCCCAAAAAAGCCAAAAGTAGCCGCCATGAAAGATGATTTTGTTATGATTTACATTTGTTGGAAGCATTCTTGTAGCCATCATGCATCACACTTCATTGGGATTTTAAATAGAAAATAGGTAAGTAACAAATCATCTCATATATTTGGCTTTGTGTCTAGATAACAGATTACTAGTGTCCTCTACAATAAATTAATTCATTTTTGAAAAGAGATTGAAAGGCAAGTTTAGATTCACTGTCTCCTCTAACGAGTTCACACAAATGACTGCAGTTATCACAGCAAAGATATCTGTGCGATTCTGTGTCTTTAAAAGGCACATAAATCCCATTGTTAGCCAGACATTCTCAGAGAGAACACTTCTCTCTAACTAGGTACCCTTGACCTATTCCTTTCACTCTGATGTTTCTACCATTTGCAAAAAAATCATTTTTCTTTCAGAGCCTAGAAGTAAAAGTGGCATTTACTTTCCTCTTCTAGATGATGTAAAAGTAATAATTACCTGTCAATTAGAACGAAAAGTCAAATTGCCAGTCAGCACTAGTTTTTCTATGTAACTGGCGATGAAAAAAAGTTTAATTCTTCAAACTAGCAACTAGTTACATTCAGTCAGATATTAAAAAATAAAATCATAATTTATTGCAATTATATATCTATAAATATCTTTTAAAATGTATTTTAATTGCAACATGTGAAATTACCAGAATTTCATTTTATTTCAACCTCTTGTATTTGCTTGTAAGGCAACATTAAGACTAGGAGGATGCAGAGAACAGAGGGGTGATCTAATTAGACTGTTGTTGGGGGGCAGGCAGGGGGACCTGGCTGTTTTTACTTAACTGTGGAGGAGAAAAGTCAGGTCATCAGGCTGGCTGTGCTATGTGTTGGGCCTATGTAAATCTCAGGACTGGATGTTCAGTTATACAAATCCTTTGACAGGGAAAACAGATCCCATATATGCACTTTATGGGCCAGATCCACAAAGAACTTACGGCGGCGTATCTATTAATACGCCGCGTAAGTTCTACGATGCGCCGTCGTATCTTTGTTTTGTATCCACAAAACAAGATACGCCTGAATGTGGGCTAGATCCGACTGATGTACGTCTTAGTATGCCGTTGGATCTTAGGTGCATATTTACGCTGGCCGCTAGGTGGCGCTTCCATTGATTTCCGAGTATGCAAATTAGCTAGATACGCCGATTCTCAAACGTACGTCCGCCCGGCGCATTTTTTTACATCGTTTACGTAAGGCTTTTTTTGGCGTAACGTTACCCCTGCCTCTATGAGGTGTATGCAATGTTAGGTATGGACGTTGGGACAGCATCAAATTTTCCGTTGTTTTCGTCGTTTGCGTAGAGCGTTCGCGAATAGGGCTTTGCGTAAATTACGTTCACGTCGAAAGCATTGACTATTTGCGACGCGATTTCGAGCATGCGCACTGGGATACCCCCACGGACGGCGCATGCGCCGTTAAAAAAACGTCATTTACGTGGGGTCAAGATGAATTAACATAAAACACGCCCACATCTTAGTCATTTGAATTTCGCGCCCTTACGCGGACACATTTACACTACGCCGCCGTAACTTACGGCGCAAATTCTTTCTGGATAAGGAACCTCCGCTCTAAGTTACGGCGGCGTGGTGTATCTGAGATACGCTACGCCTGCCTAAAGATAGGCAGTTCTTTGTGGATCTGGCCCTATGTGTGTATTTACTTGTTAAGTTAAGTTCAGCTTTTTAATCCTGGATGCCTGGACAGCAGGCACGAAAAACTCTATTCGTGAAGGTGTAAAAGTAGACAACAGCACAGGCGCACTGATCGTGCCGTTTTTGTGAATGGGATTATGGGGGATTAATGCCGTATTCCCACGCAAGCGCAGGGATCTGCCGGTCCCGCGCTCATGTGCAGGAGTGATGTCACTCCCGCTCCGGCCAGTCACAGCGTCGGAGTGGCGATACCCGTAAGAAGCGCAGAAGGGACGGCGGCAGAGGAGGGTAATGAGAAGCACTTCGGGGGCCTCAATCTCAGGTAAGTCATTCACAATGAGCTAGTATGCTATGCATACTAGCTCATTATGCCTTTCTCTTGCAGGTTTTTTTTTTTAGAAGAAAAAAAACGGCTTTACTTCCTTTTTAAAATGCATACAATGAGAGATATGCATAAATCATACATATATTTAGGAAAGGTTTCTTATGATTTATGTGTCTCTCTCCCTTTTAGCTTTCAAGCCTATGACCTTTAGAGAGTCGATAGAGACAGAAACAATATGGACTGATGCACTTAATGTGAATTGGTTATTCTAGAATTCCTTTTTTTATTACTGCATGGGATTTGCAGATGTGTGTGCTGCTTACCATGAATACACACATCCACACACTGACCAGCATCCAACAGCAGATGGAAGATAGAACACCTGACTGTCATGGTAACCAGATTTCTGGCAGAAGGTCTCATTAGTACTGTTAAAAACTGCTATATTTGACTTGTCAACTGCTGTCCACACTGGTTTAAAGACAGTGATTTAAAAAAAAAATTGGTTTTGGCTGACAACATTTATCCATATTTATGTGTTGATGTCTATAAAACTAGTAAGTTTATTGGGTCATTAATCTATCCGCTGCCAAAACATGGGACTGAAAAACTAAATACAAAATTTGCAGTTCCTCTTTTTAAAGATAAAGTGCATAAATATATGCCTATGTGCTTGGAAAGACATTTTTACTGCAGCAGATTTAGGAAAAAAATTTAAGAATGAAATAGTATCTAAATGCTCCATACTACATTCCCGTGATCTTGGGGATTGCAAAAACACTTAGGGCCAGATCCACATAGATGTAGAACGGTGCAGCGTATCAGAGATACACTACGCTGCCGTACCTTACCTGGCGCATTTTCGAATCCTCAGCGAGTTCGCGCTGTAAGTTACGGCGGCGTAGTGTATTTCTGTCAGCGGATTTGAAATTGGGCGGGTTGGGGGCGGGTTTCATTTAAATTAAGCGCGTCCCCGCGCCGAATGAACTGCGCATGCGTCGTCCCGAAATTTCCCGACGTGCATTGCGCTAAATGACGTCGCTAGGACGTCATTTTTTTAACTTAGACGTGAGTTACGTCCATCCCTATTCACGGACGACTTACGCAAAAAAAAACTTATACTTAACATGGCAAGTCTACCTATACGCCACAAAATACCAGCTTTAACTATACGCCGGAAAAAGCCAACTACAGACGACAATAGAAAATGCGACGGCCGCGTGTACGTTTGTGGATCGTCGTAAATCGCTAATTTGCATACCCGACACGGAAAACGCCACCCAGCGGATGCCGAAGTATTGCATCTTAGATCGGAAGGCGTACGAAGACGTACACCTGTCGGATCTAACCCAGAAGCCGTCGTATCTTGTTTTGAGAATTCAAAACAACGATACGACGTGGGGAAATTTGAAAGTACACCAGCGTATCAGTAGATACGCCGGCGTACTTCGTCTGTGGATCTGGCCCTTAGACAGGAAGGGTTAAGAAAAAAGCTTCCTAAAAAAAAACAGCAACTTATTAGCAGTGAAGAAAAGAAAGAAAGGAAGATGAAGCTTCAGGGTTTAGAATTTGATATAAAAGACACACTTCTAGAACAGGCTGTTTCACCCCCTTCTTGCCCAGGCCATTTTTCAGATTTTAGTGCTATCCCACTTTGAGTAACAATTACTCAGTTATGCAACACAGTACTTCGTATATTTTATATACGTTTTTGAGACAGAGAGAGCTTTTTTGTTGTGTTTAATCACCACTGGGGTTTTACTTTGATACATACAAAAAAAATACTGAATGTTTTTCTTAGTTTCTGTTATTATATTTCTATATAAGCTTTCTTCACAGATTTAGACAAAAATGTATTCTGCTGTATTTCTTTGGTAAGAATAACCCAAATCAGTGTATATTATTTAATCTTCATGAAAGTTATAGCATCTACAAACAATCTAATTTCTTGAGGCCTTAAAATGCGAAGACAGTACAATTACTACTTTTTAGAAAATAGACAGTCCAAGTTATTTAGTAATTGTGGGGCAGATCCACAAAGATCTGCCTATCTTTAGGCAGGCGTAGAGTATCTAAGATACACTACGCCGCTGTAACTTACTTTTTCTTCTTGTGAATCCTCAAAGAATCCGTGCAGTAAGTTACGGCGGCGTAGTGTATCTATTGCGGCGTAAGGGCGCACAATTTCAAATGAGAGTGATAGGGGCGTGTTCTATGAAAATACGTCGTGACCCGACCTAAACTACGTTATTTTTGAACGGCGCATGCGCCGTCCTTAAAATATCCCAGGGTGCATTGCGACAAAGTACGCCGCAAGGACGTCATTGGATTCGACGTGAAAGTAAACGATGGCCATACTTAACATTGAGTACGCCACCATATAGCAGCTTTAACTATACGCCGGAAAAAGTCGAACGGAAACAACGTAAAAAAATGTGACGGCCGCTCATATATTCGTGGATCGTCGGAAATAGCTAATTTGCATACTCGACGCGGAAACGCCACCTAGCGGCCGCCGAAGAATTGCATTTAAGATCCGACGGCGTACTAAGACGTATGCCTGTCGGATCGATCCCAGATGCCGTCGTATCTTGTTTTGTGGATACAAAACAAAGATACAATGTGGGAATTTTAAATTATGCGTAATCCTTTTGTGGATCTGCCCCTGTGAGTTTTTGAAAGTTGTAATTTTTTTTTTACTTTTTATAAAAATTAGGAAATTAAATACAATTAGGTTTTTTTTTCCCACAAAGTTGTCATTTTAACAAGTTAATTCTCACACACAGCATAGGCATATTTACAACTACACCCCCAAAAAACATTCTGTTACTTGAAACTTTTTTACAGCCTAACTGCATAGAGGGGCCCAAACTCTGAGGAGCTCCTTTGTGCTTTTCTAGGGGCATAAAATATTCAGTATGGGGATACCTCATATGTGAGAATGTTTTTCAGCATAATGGAGCCCAAAATCCAAGGATCACCTTCATGCTTTCAAGGGACTAAAATGGCTAAAAGTTTTTTTTCTTTTATCCTAATGCATTCTCAGCTTTAGGCTAGGTTCACACTGGGTACGATTTGGTACGATTTGTGATGCGATTTCCCATGTCAAATCGCATCTCAAATCCGCGGCATTTGCCGGCAATTGTCGGCAATGGCACCGTCCTAATCGGAGCGACGCCGCATCTGCGGCGCTGCATCGATTTCAAAAATTAGTTTCTGTACTACTTTTTGTGATTTTGGGCCGCGATTTACATTGACATCTGTTCCGAACAACCTCAAGCAAGGCATAATAAAACCCCTCTTAAAGAAGCCCAACCTCGACCCGAAAGACCCTAACCCTCGCAGACCGGTAACAAGCCTGAACACGATCTCCAAGATCATGGTGAAAGCAGAAGTGCAACAGCTTCAGCCCCACTTGGACGACCACAAACTCCTAGATCCTCTACAATCAGGTTTTCGCCCAGGCCACGGCACAGAAACGGCTCTTCTCAAGATATGGGATGACACCCTCGAAGCAGCAGATGACGGAGAATCCTGTCTCCTAGTGCTGCTGGACCTTAGTGCAGCCTTCGACACAGTAGATCACAACATATTGCTCACGCGACTCAAAGAAGTAGCAGGAGTCTCTGACGCGGCCCTACCGTGGTTCGCATCTTTCTTAGGAAATCGCACTCAGACCGTGAAACTTGGAGGTTTTACATCAGAAACACGGACCATCACATGCGGAGTCCTGCAAGGATCACCCCTCTCACCCATACTCTTCAACATCTACATCCGCCCGCTCCTCAAAATCATCAGCAAACAGGACCTGCGCTACCACTCCTATGCGGATGACACGCAGCTTTACCTTCGAATCACCAACAAAAAATACCAATTTCATGAACTTGAAAAGTGCCCTCACACTGATTGACAATTGGATGACTGAAAGCTCCCTCAAACTACTCATCCTTCACGCAAATAAGAATTCCATTTCTAGGACCACATGGACACCATCCTCAGACAAACCATCGCACCAATCAGTGGGAATCAGTCTCCCCAGTCTTGAGGTCCCTCCACTGGCTGTCCGTACAGGACAGGGTGACATTCAAGACGCTCTGCCTCACCCACAAATGTATACAGGGGAAGGCTCCCCAATACTTAAGCGAGAAAATAAAACCCTACGTCACCAAGCGCGTGCTCCGGTCAACCAACCAAAACCCTTCTCCAAATCCTAAATCCCGCTACAAATCGAAGGGAGAACATAGATTTTCAGTCAAGGACCACGGCTCTGGAATGCTCTACCCACCACCATCCGCTTAGAGGAAAACCATCAGGCATTTAGGAAAAAACTAAAGACCCACCTCTTCTGAAAGGACCGGTTACAACGCTGGATTCCAAGCACCTTGAGGCGATTAAGTTCGCATTTGCTGCGCTATACAAGTTACTCACTCACTCACAGATGTCTCTGAAATCGCGGCCAAAATCGGGACTGCCAGCGAGAGTGTAATCGTGCGAGTTCAGCTGAACTTGCACGGCTTCACTCCCGCAGCCCAGTGTGAACCTGGGCTTAAGGGAAAAAAAACCTTATAGGTGCAATTTCCCCAGTGCCCCCCCCCCTAAATACTTATAACAACATGCAAATCAGCACTTGGGATGTGTGAAAATGTATAATCATCCCCAAAAAAGTATAATCCCAGCTGCTGGAATCTTCCTTTCCTCAAAAAGGTCTCAAAATAACAGTTCTACTTTCAATGCTAGAATATCCCAAAGTTGCAAAGTTTCTTAATCACTATCCTCTTCAAGTGATTTTCTCACTAATATTTTAACCACTTCAGCCCCGGAAGATTTTCCCCCTTAATAACCAGGCCATTTTTTGCGATACGGCACTGCATTGCTTTAACTAACAATTGCACGGTCGTGCGACGCTGTACACAGACAAAATTGACATCCTTTTTTTCCCCACAAATAGAGCTTTCTTTTGGTGGTATTTGATGACCTCTGCCTGTTTTTATTTTTTGCACTATAAACAAAAAAATGAGCGACAATTTTAAAAAACAAAACAATATTTTTTCGTTTTTGCTATAATAAATATCCCCCCAAAAATGTAAAAAAATGTATTTATTCATCAGTTTAGGCCAATATGTATTCTTCATATTTTTGGTTTACAAAAATCTAAATAAGCGTATAGTGATTAGTTTGCACAAAAGTTGTAGCGTTGTACGAGCCAACTAACACCTACAGCGATTTTCAGGATCAAGCCGCAGTTTAACTGTGGCGGCTGGAACCTTAATCAGTCACATGCTCACCAAATAGTGAGACACTCTTGCATAATGGGTCAAATCACACTTGTGCTCAACAACAATCCAGTGTCACTCTTCCCTCCACTGCTAGGCATGCTTTCTGTTCAATACGTCTTGGACATATAAAAACTAAAACCAACAAAGCGTGATGCTATCAAACCAAAAACGTGTTCCTCGCACATTATTTATTGTGCTCACATAAACATGTAATGATCTAACACTATACCACCAATATTCTTCCATCACCAGAGCCTTGCAACCACAAACATTCTAGAATGCACCCAATCGCCACTCTCCTTTTCTCTGCTAGATTCTCCAGAGTCACCAATCCCACCTTATAAGAGCTTCCAATAGTGTAGTATTTTTAAGTAAAAATCAAAAGAAAGATAACAAATCCATTCAAAGATGGCTGCTCCACAGGAACAGGAAGTTGTGGTGTTGAGAGGAGAAGAGGAGATTGAGTGTGTTCTAGACTGATTGTGGTTACAAGGATCTGGTGAGGAGTACGACCCTTTAATGGTTCTGTGAAAAATTCAAAAAAGGTCTGCTGCCAGTTTTGTAGCTTTACCAAAAGTGCAGCAGATTCAGGTGATTTCTAATAGTAGTACTAATACATGCACCAAATTAAAAAAAATGATTGTACCATTTAAAATAAAACTTATAGGTAATTGAAAGGAAATGTAATTTGCACTTGCTTGGGTTGTGGTTCAAGAGGACTAAATGACATATTGGCTCCAGCTCACAACATCACCTTCACTATTCTTCAGCTTTGACTGCAAATGAGAATGAGCCATCAATGTCAACAATGCAAGATGCAATGTTAGAGCTAGTAAGCTTACTGGTACCTTTAAACAAATTAGGAAAAATAACTTTCCTTTTTTCCTTCCTATGGCTGCTGTAGATACATTTGCTGCCTGGAGCCAGTGACTTGGCATTTACAGTTGGCTGTTGTTGATGGTGAAAACCCCTGGACTGGCAAAAACTCATCGGAAAATGCATCTGTCACATGAGTATTATCATTCCAATATATATATATATATATATATATATATATATATATATAGTGCCTTGAAAAAGTATCAGAACTCTTGAAATTTTGCACATTTTGTCATGTTACAGCCAAAAACATAAATATATTTTATTGGGATTTTATGTGATAGACCAACACAAAGTGGCACATAATTGTGAAGTGGAAGAAAATGATAAATTGTTTTCCAAATGTTTTTACAAATATCTGAAACGTGTGACATGTATTTGTATTCAGTTCCCTTTACTCTGATACCCCTAACTAAAATCTAGTGGAACAAATTCCCTTCAGAAGTCACCTAATTAGTAAATAGAGTGTGTAATTTATCTCAAAATAAATAGAGCTGTTCTGTGAAGCCCTCAGGTTAGTTAGGGACCTTAGTGAACAAACAGCCTCATGAAGGCCAAGGAACACACCAGACAGATCAGGAATAAAGAAAAATATCCCAAGCTTTGAACATCTCACAGAGCACTGTTCAATCCATTATCCAAAATGGAAAGAGCATGACACAACAGCAAACTACCAAGACATGGGCCACCCACCTAAAACTGACAGACCGGGCAAGAAGAGCATTAATCAAGAAGCGCAAGGGGCCTATGGTAACTCTGGAGGAGCTGAAAAGATCCACAGCTCAGGTGGGAGAATCTGTCCACAGGCCATCCATTCTGTGATACTCCACAAATCTGGCCTTTATGGAACAGTGGCAATCACTGTCGAAAGAAAGCCAATAGAAGTCCCTTTTTCAGTTTGCGAGAAGCCATGTGGGGGATAACAGCAAATTTGTTAAAGAAGGTGCTCTGGTGAGCTGAGACCAAAATTGAACTTTTTGGCCTAACAGCAAAATGTGTGGCGAAAACACTAACACTGAACATCACCCTGTCCCTGAACACACCATCCCCACCGTAAAACATGGGGTGGCAGCATCATACTGTGTGGATGTTTTCCTCAGCAGGGACAGGGAAGATGGTCCAGAGTTGATGAGAAAGATGGATGGAGCCACAAATACAGGCAATCTTAGAAGAAAACTGCAAAAGACTTGAGACTGGGGTGGAGGTTCACCTTCCAGCAGGACAACGGCCCTAAACCATACAGCCAGAGCTACAATGGAATGGTTTAGATCAAAACATATTCATGTGTTACAATGGCCCCAGTCAAAGTCCAGACCTAAATCCAATGAGAATCTGCGTTCAAGACTTGAAAATTGCTGTTCACTGACGCTCTCCATACAATCTGACAGAGCTTGAGCTATTTTGCAGAGAGAAGAATGGGCAAAATCTCCACTATCTAGATGTGCAAAGCTGGTAGAGGACCTAGCCCAAAAATACTTGCAGCTGTAATTAGAGTGAAAGGTGGCGCTACAAAGTATTGACTCAGTGGAGCTGAATACAAAACGCCACACCACACTTTTCACATATTTATTTGTAAAAAAAATTGAAAACCATTTATCATTTTCCTTCCACTTTGTGTTGGTCTATCACATAAAAAAAAAAACAATAAAAAAAAAACAATAAAATGCATTAAGTTTTAGGCTGTAACATGACAAAATGTGGAAAATTTCAAGGGGTATGAAGATTTTTTCAAGGCCACTGTACACACACACCACACACACACACCCACACACACACACACACACACACACACCACACATAATTTTAAATTAACTTGTGAAATAAAGTGCTTGGTAGGGTGAAGAAGGGTAAAATATCATAGTAAAAAAATTAATTAAAGGGTCACTAAAGGAAATTTTTTTTTTTTTTGCTGAAATGACTGTTTAAAGGTGTATAGAGACATAATAGTTAACTGATTCCCTTTAAAAATGATTAAAAATAGAAAAAATCAATCATATAATGTGCCTCTAGTTTCACTTTCGTTTTTGCAGTTAGCTTAGTGTTTGCATGCAATTTAATGCTCTGTGCTGGACAGCGCCATCGCGAGTGTGGTTAGGAAACGAAACTAGATCTCCCAGTACTGTGGTGATCAGGAACACAGACAACCAGGAAATGTCCAGAACAGAGCAACTTCAGAGCAAAACGAACAATGAGGACATGAAACCAGGGACTGCAGTAAGGTAAAGGAAGCTATTTAGCTAAAAAAAATAATTCCTTTAGTGACCCTTTAATTTGCAGCTACAGGACCTGTAGTGCGTAAGGCAAATATAATTTTTATTGTATGTAATAAAGAAACAATAATGTTTTAAAATCTGTGTAACTTGAGTGTCAGATAAGGCACACTTTGGAACTACAACACAGGCCTCCAGAAGTCAATGACAGGATCTGTCTCGGAAAAAAAGGGCTATTACATATAATTTTCTTTCCTAATTTGAGAAACAACACCTTCTAACGCATGTAATCCAATGCATAATGCATGATTGATAATGTAAAAGCACTCTGTAGAACAATAATAACTCCCAGTGAAATAAAGGTGACCTTTTTTAAAACAAGGTGTAATTGCATACCATATTAGACATGGGAATTATTATCAGCAATAAAAAATATTAACCTATTGAAGGAACCACATAAGGAGGGGAGTGTGTTTCCTATTTGTAACATCAAAAAGATTTGGCGATATCCTATTACAGATACCACATAGGAGACTTCTTTTAAATGTGAGGTGGTGGGGAAGCACCCAGGACTTATTCCAAACCCTGGTAAAGATTAAATGTTAGTCCATCAGAGCGTTCTCATCGGATGGGACCGATCGTGTGTACGCGGCCCATAATCACCACTCATACTAGGTTCAATTTACACAGGAGCCTAATTACCCTACCAGCATGTCTTTGGAGTGTGGGAGGAAACCTACGTAGGACATGGTAGAACATACAACCGGCAGGCAGGAAGGGTTGTGGTCGGGATTTGAACCAGCAACCATTTTTCTGCTAGATAAAAGTGCTGACCACTACACCACTGTGCTGCCCTGTTACTTAGTTACATAGGCCCAGATTCACAAAGCACTTACGCCGATGTATCTAGAGATGCGCGGCATAATTGAAAAATGCGCCCGCACGCATTTATGCGCCATATCCTCAAAACAAGATACGCCTGAAAATCTGTTTTTTCGTCCAATGTAAAACGATTACACCGGCGCATCTTGGAGCGCAAAATACGCTAGACACCACCCTGATTTGCTAGTTACATATGAAAATGAGGGAGGCGATCCACAAAACGTACGCTTGTGCGGCGTAGGCTACGCCCTAGTGCGCATCTGCTAGTTTCACGGCGGAAAGTTACACCTTATAAAAGGTGCTATAACTTTGCACCCAGCCTTGTAAAGGTCAGCTAAAGCAACACCGTTAGGGAAGAGCTGAGCACCCACACTTGCAGGACAACAATCTGTATGCCAACATGCCAGGGGCATCCATGCTCATAGCTATACTAGTGACTTTAGAGGCAGAGCAGAGCACTCTTTGCACAGTAAACACACACATTAAACATGGCACAATGAGAATGCATGCATGCACACCCACTGTGGTCCCTAGCACACACACCCCACATCCTCATCGAATTGGATTAGACCCAAGTACCCCACACTGTACTAGGGAGCAGCAACGCCACGCCAAGGCTCCAATATGTCACTGTGCATTATACATCTTTCACATGGACTTGGGATCACTTCTCCCTGGTCCTGGGGATCCCTACTCCCACCACAAATGAGGGTGACACCTTTTTCAGCAGGAATGTCACCCCCACATTCATAATCATTCACACACATAAAACAAATCATAATCACAGTAGAATTCTTACAAAAAAAAAACAAAAAAAAAGAACATCCCAAGTTATCAACGGTGGCATTAGCTACGCCTGGGCCGGCCACGGGCACGGCCATGGGAACGGCCACGGGCACGGCCACAGGCCCTCAGGGGAGATCATGGGGGGAAGCAGGGGAAGGAGGAGCCTCCCTGGGCTCTGCCCACCTGCTGGCCTGCCCTCCAAGGCCACGCCTATCCTGTTTAGGCCCACAGTGAGGGCTGCCGTATTGGCCTGGACAGCCTGGGTATTGGCGCTGACAGCCTGGGTCAGGGCAATCACCTCCAGGGCCACGTCTGCTGTGGCGGCCTGCAGGTCACAAAAGCAGGTGATGATCGCAATGAGTTGGTGCCCACATCATTGACCGACTCCTTAATGGCGGCCAGGCTGTCCTCCATCTGGGCCAAAGTCCGGGTGACCTGACCCAGATGTTGGGTCTGACGGGCCTGGTCCCTCCGCAGATTTGCAGGCAGTACCTCGGCCACCCCCCTGGTCTTCTGGGTGGCCTTTCTGCATGAGGATGAGGCTTGTGGCCTGGGAGGAGGGGAGCCCCCTGGGGGGGAGCCTGTTGGGGAGGAGTGGGAGGGGTACCCTGATAGAGGGCCTGACTGCTGCCAGCCACAGGGGCAGCCAAGGGGGAGCAAGGGGGAGCATCAGCAATGGATTTCCCTGGCAATGTCCATCCGATCATCCACAACCTCCCCCCCCTCATCCTCCTCCCCCTCAACCTCCTCATGAGGTGAGGTGTGTCCACTCCCCTGCCCCTGGGGACTCCTGGCTTTCTTGGGGCTCTTCAGCAGACTCAAGTCCGGGGGATGGTGCAGGCTGGCCTGATGGCCCAGCAACCTCCTGGCCATCTGTGGATGACACACAAACATACACAGGTTGGAGGATCACACACTTGGCACATATTCCCCTTCCCCCCCACCATGCTACTCGCCGGATAGAAAAAAAAACGTACCAGTCTCACGGCCTCATCGGAGTCAAGCTGGGCAGGCCCACCACTTGCTGGCTGTGGAAAGCACTGGGCCCACCGCACGCTCCTCCCCTTCTGTCCATCTGCGGGGCAAGGTGGGTCCCCGCCAGTGCCCTGGCTGGGCATTTATCTTGGCCAGCTTGTCAGGACCAGGTCCTAGATCATTGATCTTCTTTGCAATGCCACTGGTGATCCTGGTCTTCCCCCCCGCATTGATCTGATCTGTAATGTCCTGGAGGATCGCCCTCTTCCTGGCCGGGGTGATGTCCCGGCTCTCAGGGCCATGCAAATATCGCCCATATCGGGTGATCGCCCTAGCAAGGATTTGCTTCTCATGAACCGTGAAGTTCAGCTTCCTCCTCTTTGGTGCCATCTCACCACACAGCACTCAGCACCAAACACACACACAAATCAAACAGAACAAACAAACACAAAAACACACAGAACAAACAGACACAAAAAGATACAGAACAAACAAACCCAAAATTCAGAAAGCAAAAACCAGACACCAAAATCAAACAACACAAGCAGACAGCTAATACAAAATCAAAAACAAACACAGAAAAAACAGACACAAAAAACACTCAGAAAAAAAACACAGCTACTACAATCTCCTACTTCAATACATCTTTACTCTAACAATACTACACTAACCAACAAACACCAACAGACAACAGAACAAAAGCACCTTGCTTTAGGAAGTGGAACACAGGGATGTACTTTTGCAATGGAAGGGCGTTTGTGTGGGGCTATTTATACACAGGGCGTATCTCACTAAGTATGCTTGGCCTATTTGCTATCTCACTGATTGCGCCGGGCAGAGTTCTGAGCATGCCCAGTGAGGTGCAGATTCCTGCGCGCATGCGCAGTACGGCCGGCCCCTCATTTGCATGGGGTCACGGCTCATTTCAATGGAGCACGCCCACTTCCTTCCCACTTTCAATTACCCCGCCTTACGCCTCGGAATTTACGTTATGCTGGCCCACATTTGGGCGCAAATACTCTGTGGATACGGCACTTACGTCCCAAAATTCAGCCGCCGTAACGTAAATGACATGTGTTACGACAAACTAAATATGCGCCGCTCTACGTGAATCTGGGCCTTAGTTACTTTGTTTTAAGTCATAATAACTTGTAGCTTACTCATTTTTTTTAAGTTGGTAAAACTTAATTTTCCAAATGTATTTGATATATGTTTGAAGGTTTTTATATAAAAATAATACAATAATATGGTATTTAAAAAAAGGAATAATCTCATGAAACAAAACAAAATTTACCTTCCTTTTTCCCCCACAAATGGAGCTTTCTTTTGGTGATATTTGATCACCTCTGTGGTTTTTATTTTTTTGCGCTATAAAAAAAAAAGACTTACAATTTTGAAAAAATATATATTTTTTTACTTTCTGCTATAATATATATTCCCAAAGGCTATAAAAAACCAAATTTTTTTGATCAGTTAAGGTCAATATATATTCTTCTACATATTTTTGGTAAAAAAAATCATAATAAGCGTATTGATTGGTTTGCGCAAAAGTTATTGCGTCTACAAACTATGGGATAGATTTAGGCCCCTTTCACACGGCCAGATAGAATGGTGCTTTTATCTGCGGATTTTACCGCAGCTAGAAGCACACAATGCTTTCCTATGACATCATTCACACACTACGGTTAGCTGCGGTTTTGTTACCCATGGTTTTGTGCGGATAGAAAAAATAGATCTCAATGCGTCCAGCTGCGAAATCCCGCAGCTATCGGCACATAACCGCAGGTAATCGCAGTGCACTGTGTCAGCTGCGTTTGGTATGAATCTTGAGGGGGAACACCACGGCAAATTTCAAATAAAAAACCGGCATGGATTCCCCCTACAGGAGCATATCAGGCCCTTGAGTCTGCTATGGATTTTAAGGGGAACACCGTACGCTGAAAAAATGGCGTGGGGTTCCCCCAAATTCCATAGCAGACCCGTATCCGAGCAGCAGCCGGCCGGTCAGAAAAAAGGGGGTGGGGACGACCGAGCTGTGGCCCCCCCCACCCCAAAGCACCTGTCCCCATGTTGATGTGGACAGGGCCTCTTCCCGAAAACCCTGGCCATTGGTTGTCGGGGTATGCGGGAGTGGAGCTTATCAGAATCTGGGAGCTCCCTTTAATAATCGTACCCCTACCCATTAACCTAGTGAAAAAAAATGTAAAAAAAACCCGGAGCATGATGGGACTGTGACGTCATAAGAGGCCTATATAAATGGGTGCGAGCTGTGCACACGGCATTACAGCGGGAGGAAGTGACGTGTCAACATAGAAGAAGAAAAGAAGAGAAGAGAGGCAGAAGACGTCGAAGAAGCCCGGGAGGGGGGCCGCTGTAAAAGAGCTAATGAAGAAAGCGCCCCCCCCGGCAGAAGAGAACCAAATGGCAGTGAACACTGGGATCCCCGCAGAAGACATCGAAGAAGCACCCCCTCAAAAAGAGCTAAAGAAGAGAGGGGGGCCCCGGAACTGACTAATAAATTACTTTAAAAACTCTGTGTAGTGTGTTTTTTTAAATTTTTTTCACCAGGTGAATGGGTAGGGGTACGATGTACCCCATACTCATTCACCTAGGGTGGTGGGGGCCGGGATCTGGGGGCCCCCTTATTAAAGGGGGCTCCCAGATTCCGATAAGCTCCCCTCCCGCATACCCCGACAACTAACGGCCAGGGTTGTCGGGAAGAGGCCCTGTCCTCATCAACATGGGGACAGGTGCTTTGGGGTGGGGGGCCCGGGTGGGAGGCCCAAAGCACCTACCCCCCATGTTGGCACAGTTAAGGAGGGGGGGTGCGCCCGCTCGTCCCCACCCTCTTTCCTGACCGGCCGGGCTGCTGCTCGGATACGGGTCTGCTATGGAATTTGGGGGAACCCCACGCCGTTTTTTCGGCGTGCGGTGTTCCCCTTAAAATCCATAGCAGACTCAAGGGCCTGGTATGCTCCTGTAGGGGGAACCCATGCAGGTTTTTTATTTGAAATTTGGTGTGGAGTTCCCCCTCAAGATTCATACCAGACACAGTGCTTGGTATTGATGTTCAATATCGTGCCGCGGCTAAACGCAACCACAGCTAAAAGCACTGTACAAATGCAGCTGACCGCTGTGCCTGGAGTCTTGAATTCCAGCAAAACATAAACATGCTTTTATCTGTGGCAAAAAAGCCGCCCATGTGAAAGGCGCCCTAGGGACTTGAATTTTTTTATTGTTTTTACTTTTAATGGCAGCGATCTGCGATTTTTATTGGGACTGCAACATTTCTGTGGACAAATCTGACCCCAAATGACACTTTTTGGGGACCAGTGATATTATTATATTGATCAGTGCTGTAAAAATGCACCGATCAATGTATTAATGATACTGGCAGGAAAGGGGTTAACACTAGGGGGCGATCAATCAGTTAAGTGTGTTCCCCGGTGTGTTCTAACTGTAGGGGTGATGGGCTACCAGGGACATGACAGAGATTGCTGTTTCTGATCACTGGGAACAGAAGATCTCTGACATGTCATCTGGCAAAACAGGAATCGCCTTGTTTACTGTATGCCATGATCGTGGGTCGCCGGTGGACATCGAGTACAACAGACCCATGGGAACGCTCCCGCAGGAGGCACGTGCCTGTTTTCTCCTGTGCAAAGACCAACGTACACCTATGGCGGTTTACGGAGGAGACCAGACATGCCGCAGTGTAATGACAGTGGCTGGTTGGTAAGCAGTTAGTGTGAAGATAGATTCCCCACATCTAGGTCTAAAAAGATCTTCTAAAAAACTTCAAAGGTATATTTTAGGTTTTCAGGGTACCTCAGGCTAAAAGCATAAATGAGTTCCGTAATCATTCTTTCTGATACAAGATGAGTGCTAAGAAAAAAATACATCTGCTAATGCAGAGAGCTTCCCATGAAGGGGGTTAGCTGATGAGGGGAGGAGCCGAGATAGCCGCCAAGGGACGCCAAAAAAACAGGATTGGGGCCACTCTGTGAAAAACGAGCTGCACAGTGGAGGTAAGTGATATGTTTATTATTTTTTTTTAAAACAGGAACCTTTAGTGTCCCATTAATAACATTGGGTGCAAAGTGGGCAGGACTTGATACATAATCTGAATTTGTATTTCAATATCTCAAAAACAGAATTGGCTAAAACATTTATTTTTGTGGCACAAAATTGTTTCTACGCTTAACAGCTGGCGGTCCCTCACCCTGCTCTTGATTGCGTTCTGCAGAATGCAGTAAGCACAAACTTTGCGTGAGCACATGTGAGTTGTCTCAATAAGTGTATACAACGGACGTATGTCCATTTATTATAAATATATTAATCTGCAAATAAAATAAACATTTTGGATGGTGTGTTAAGTAACTTTAAAGCATGTGAACGATTTGTTCAATGTTCATTCTTACCTTTCAATGCAATTGCATGGCTTTGTAGTGACCTGGTAAAATTCTTGCCACTGGTGGCGCTCTTTTGTCCTGATGGGCCTCAAACGTATGGGAACTGCCTTGTGCAGGCTTTCAAAGTTCCAAAAGACGTCAAACTCTTTAAAATATACAGCATCAAAACTCATGCAGTTGCACGAATGGCAAACATGCATCCCGCAATTTCAGTCGGTAAATGTAACTCAATTAGAATATGGAAATGCAAATGCCTTAAAAGTTTTGTCTAGATTACTATAATACATTATTTCCGTAAATGTAAAAGGTGTGTTTTAAGAACTAATGAATATTAAGTAAGGAACTTCAAATATCAAAGTAAATTAATTAACATTTATTTTTATGTTGAAACTTATAAAATGTTTATGTTAAAATTAGGAGCCAATAGAATAATTTGTATCAGTGCAGGTAAGTATTAGGGGGCCTGAGGGGGGCTGCTGCACACAGAAGTCTTTTTATCTTAATGCATAGAATGCATTAAGATAGAAAACCTTCTGACTTTACAATCACTTAAACCTCTCTATGACCCTGTAGCACAAATATGGGCTTTTATCATGGGTGCTGCATATCTGTGTTCCTGTGTTTGTGCTTATTTGCATTCTCCCAACCCTGAAGCCAAGTTAGGGGTGACAGCTCCTGGTCTCTACTAACAATCAAGAACTAGAAGAACCAGTTTTCAATCAAATGATCACTGTGATAGCTTGTTATTGGCTATCACAGTGATTCATTCATTCTGTAGCTCTGTGTTTTTTCTCTGAAGAGGAGATGCAACAGATTTCAAAGAAGTCTGTAAAAAATAAAAAAAATAAAAAAGGTCTGTTATACAAAAATAAAAATGAACTACTTCAGGGCTTGATTGTGATTAGTGCATGTTAGTGCAGGGGCGGATCCAGGGGGCAAGGGGCAATTGCTCCCCCCCGAGAAATACTGACTCGGAGACTGAGCGCGCCCTGGAAATTCAGGGCCACAGTCAGGACAACTCACAGTGATTTCAGCATTAGGAATTACTGCTTAGACACATCAGGACTGGACTCTACGCCCTCGTACCACCCCTGTCACCCCAACAGTTTTCCAGCCTCTCCTGCTGCTTGAGTAGGTGGGAGCCTCCTGGCTTCTCTTGAGTGGGAGGGATGGGGATGTGCCTGACCCCCGAGATCAACCCCGCTGGAAGAGGGAGGTTTTCGCAGCTGAGCAGAGGGAGCGAATGACTGTGAACTTCCTGGAGGTGAGCTCAACTAGCAGACAATGCATTTTGGATTAGTTTACATGCACCTCTATGCTAAGTCTGTTGAGTTACTGCAGCTTAGCAGAGAGGATCTGTTAGCTGACAAATTGGATTGCATCTCTTTTCATGTGGCATAGTGAGAAATTGGGCTCATTAAAGCATTGTGACTGCCCCTGGTGTGCGCCTTCCCGATCCCCCCAGTGTGTGCCTCCTGATCCCCCCAGTGTGTGCCCTCCTGATCCCTCCCAGTGTGTGCCCTCCTGATCCCCAGTGTGTGCTCTAAAGCCCCTAGTGTGTGTTCTGATCCCCAGTGCGTGCCCTCATGACTCCCCAATGTGTGCCCTTCGACCCCGACTGTATGCCCTCCTGACCTCCTGGTGTTTTCCCTCCTGACTCTGTACTGTGCCCTCCCTACTGTCACGATCGCTATCGTGCCAAACAGACAGCGAGGCGTGGTCACGCCCCAAGTGGCTCTGGATGGATTGAACCAGAACTTCTCCTTCACTGCTCAGATCTTTGCCTCTGAGCCACTTCTCAAGTTCATACTCTGCTTGCTGTCCATCAAAGCCTGGTTCTGAACTATGTGCTGATTGCCTGTCTTTGAATCTCCTGCATCTGCACTGTTTATCCTGGTCCAGCTGAGGCAGGTTTCCAATCAACCAGGGTATAAACCTGCCTCACTATGAGGCAGGTGTCAGTTCATTGTACTCTGCTTGTCCTGTCTGTGCCAACGGTTCCTGTGATTGTCTTCAGCTACAAGACTGACCCGGCTTCTGACCTTTGGCTTACGTACCCTGGATTGTGCTGTCTCCTGCCCTGACCCGGTTGTACTTTGGACTTTCTGTCTTTCCATCCCTTGACCCACGGCTTGTGCCCGGATTGTCTTTGTTCCTGTCATCCACCGGAACTTTTGTCAGTACTTACTCTTTCTGGAATCCTGGGCCACGGCTATATATCCTGGGCTAATCTTATCTAGCCCATGACAGACTCACAGCCCAGGTAGTGTCTGCTGTATTACCTTGGGCTGTGTGTACTGCAGGGTGAGCTTACAAACCTGCAAAATGGATCCACAAGGTAAGCCCTTACATAATGAATGACTCTATAACATGGAGTCCGCAGAGTTGTATAAAATGCTCACTCTGGCTCTGCAAGTCTCAGTGGGCCATACCTTTTGGAAATACAGCAAGAAATTAAATTACTTAAAGGACAAACGCCAGCCCGGAACAGCATGTTGAGGTTGTTGTTATGCAGGAATTTGATGGTAGCCGTGCATCCTTCTTGTGTTTTAAATGGATTGTGAGCTGTTGTTTACTCTTAAACCTAAGACCTATGCACGGACTATGTTAAGGTTGCGCTTCAATCAACTGTCACAGGGCAAATCTATGGGCTCATCGTTGTTACAGGAAAAGAGTCCAGTCTTGGACCTGGGAAACTTTCATGTTTGCTTGGACTCTAACATTTCTGTTTCCAAGAGAACCAGTGTTCCCAAGTCCACTCGGTTCAGGCCTAAGAGTATCAGGGACAGAAATTCCCAGTACAGATATGACAAGCCAGCCCAGCATGTGCCAAGGTATGAAGCTCTGTATGTCCCAGCCATGAAGCTCCAACACCAATAGCTTGGCTCCTGTGGATGCTCCAGCCTACCTTGGAGGATGAGGACCCATGCAGATCGGGGCCATCGGTCCAGCCTATATAAGGTAGAAAGAGAGCGGAGGAGAGGCTATGGATTTGTTTTTATTGTGGTGTTAGCGGGCACCTTTATCTCTCTGCCCAACCCCCCCATCGGCCAAGGGTTTCAGGTGGGTACTATTGGGAGTTTTTCTATACCTCAGAATCTGTACCTTTCCAGTTGAAGTTCGGCTCCAGTGTCTCCAGTTCCTGTGTCTCCAGTTCTGTGTCTCCAGTTCCTGTGTCCCAGTTCCTGTGTCTCCAGTTCCTGTGTCCCAGTTCCTGTGTTCCAGTTCCAGTTCCTGTGTCCCCTGTTCCTGTGTCTCCAGTTCCAGTTCCTGTGTCTCCAGTTGAAGTTCCTGTGTTTCCAGTTCCTGTGTTTCCAGTTCCGGTGTCTCCAGTTCCAGTCCCTGTGTCCTCAGTTCCTGTGTCTCCAGTTGAAGTTCCTGTGTCTTCATTTCCTTGTCCCAGTTGAAGTTCAGATCATGTCTCCCCAAGTGAAGTTCTTCCACCTGACTGCACATATGCCTCGAATGGTACTATGGTCCGTAAGCAGGATCTAGCAGTGTTTGAACAAGCTTTACAAGCAGTGAGTCCACCCCCTACCAGAACTTCAAAAGCAACGAAGTCCAAAAAGAAAAGTCTTCTAAATCTGTCGTTGGTGCTTTGTTTCCCATGGTTTGGACGAGAACTGTTTGTATGGCATGGATGCCTATGGCAACATATCTCTCCTGTCGGACGATGTGTTTGACTACTCTAGTGAAGAGGGTGGTTTGGACTTTACAGACTGTGTCTATGAGGAAGCTCCTTCCAACGCCCGGAGGGCGTTTTTAAGGGGGGGGAACTGTCACGATCGCTATCGTGCCAAACAGACAGCGAGGCGTGGTCACGCCCCAAGTGGCTCTGGATGGGATTGAACCCAGAACTTCTCTTCACTGCTCCAGATCTTTGCCTCTGCCACTTCTCAAGTTCATACTCTGCTTGCTGTCCATCAAAGCCTGGTTCTGAACTATGTGCTGATTGCCTGTCTTTGAATCTCCCTGCAATCTGCACCTGTTTATCCTGGTCCAGCTGAGGCAGGTTTCCTAATCAACCAGGGTATAAAGCCCTGCCTCACTATGAGGCAGGTGTCAGTTCATTGTACTCTGCTTGTCCTGTCTGTGCCAACGGTTCCTGTGATTGTCTTCAGCTACAAGACTGACCCCGGCTTCTGACCCTTTGGCTTACGTACCCTGGATTGCTGCTGTCTCCTGCCCTCTGACCCCGGCTTGTACTTTCCCTGTCTTCTCCATCCCTTGACCCACGGCTTGTGCCCGGACTTGTCTTTGGTTCCTGTCTGCAAACCCGGAACTTTCTGTCAGTACTTACCTGACTCTCTCTGGAATCTGGGCACGGCTATACTATCCTGGGCTAATCTCTATCTAGCCCCCGTGCACAGACTCACAGCCCAGGTAGTGTCTTACCTGTATTACCTTGGGCTGTGTGTACCTGCAAGGGTGAGCTTACAAACCTGCAAAATGGACTCCACACAAGGTAAGCCCTTACACTACCTCCCCAGTGTGTGCTCTCCTGACCCCGTACTGTTCCCTGGTGTATTCCGTTCTGATCTCCCTGGTGTGTGCCCTCCTGACCTCCCTGGTGTATGCTGTCCTGACCTCCCTGGTGTGTGCCCTCCTGACCCCGTTGTGGGCCCTCTTGACCTGCCTGGTGTGTGCCCTCCTGACCCCATACTGTGCCCTTCCTACTCCCCAGTGTGTGCTCTCCTGACCCCATACTGTACCCTCCTGACCTCCCTGGTGTATGCCCTCCTGATCTCCCTGGTGTGTGCCCTCCTGATCTCCCTGGTGTATGCCCTCCTGACCTCCCTGGTATGTACTCTCCTGACCTCCCCGGTATGTTCTGTCCTGACCTCTCTAGTGTATGTCCTCCTGACCTCCCTGGTGTATACCATCCTGACCTCCCTGGTGTATGCCTTTCTGACCTCCCTGGTGCATGCCCTCCTGACCCCGTACTGTGCCCTCATGACCTCCCTGATGTGTGCTCTCCTGACTTCCCTGGTGTATGCCTTCCTGACCCCATACTGTGCCCTCCTGACCTCCCTGGTGTATGCCCTCCTGATCTCCCTGGTGTGTGCCCTCCTGATCTCCCTGGTGTATGCCCTCCTGACCTCCCTGGTATGTACTCTCCTAACCTCCCTCTGTCCTGACCTCTCTAGTGTATGTCCTCCTGACCTCCCTGGTGTATACCATCCTGACCTCCCTGGTGTATGCCTTTCTGACCTCCCTGGTGCATGCCCTCCTGACCCCGTACTGTGCCCTCATGACCTCCCTGATGTGTGCTCTCCTGACTTCCCTGGTGTATGCCTTCCTGACCCCATACTGTGTCCTCCTGACCTCCCTGGTGTATGCCCTCCTGACCTCCCTGGTGTATGCCCTACTGACCCCGTACTGTGCTCCCCTGACCTCCCTGGTGTGTACTCTCCTAACCTCCCTCGCATGTACTCTTTTGACCTCCCTGGTGTGTGCTCTCTTGACCTCCCTGGTATGTGCCATCCTGACCTCCCTTGTGTGTGCCATCCTGACCTCCCTTGTGTGTGCCCTTCAGACCTCTCTGGTGTGTACCATCCTGACCCCCCCCCTTAGTTCCGTAAGCAACACCTTATTTTCTGGCAGTGCCCCTCCCGAGGCTAGACTCTAGATCCACTCCTGTGTTAGTGTCAGCATCAGTCAGTGTCAGTGTAAGTGTCAGTAAAGGCTTGTACACAAATCGGGCAAACATTTTCATCCATTTTACGATTTTTGTACAGTGTGTACACAACTTTTGACAGCCCATTCCGAGTTTTCGTACAAAAATTCCCAAATTTTCTTGTTTAAATTTAGTTTAATGTGTACCGTTTTCATACAATTTTCATACAAGAACAATCAAAATATAAAGACTGTGCATGATCAGAAACAATAAAAAACAAACAAAGCCGTATGTCATATGAGAATAATGGTAAGAATGTTCATTCAATTTGATGTGAAACATTGAGAAAAATCGGACAAACGTTTGCACGATTTTCTTATAGTGTGTACACCACTTAAGTGTCAATGTGTTAGTGTTAGTTTGTGTCAGTGTGTCAGTTAGTGTCAAGGCCAGTGCCAGTTAGTGTAAGTGGCAGTGTTAGTGCCAGTAAGTGGCAGTGTTGGGATCAGTGTGGTTTAGGTAAGAAAAAATGTTTTTGTATTTAGTTTCAGTACAAGTGTTAGACCCCTTTCACACTGAGGCGCTTTGCAGGCGTTTCTGCACTAAAAATAACACCTGTAAAGCACCTATAAACTGCCTTTTTTGCAGCCCCAGTGTGAAAGCCCAAGTGCTTTCACACTTGGAGCAGTGTGCTTGCAGGACAGGAAAAAAAGTCCTGCAAGCAGCATCTTTGGGCCGGTTTAAGGTTTGTTTTGACCCTGTTCATGATGGGGCTAACTGGTCATTCTGTGGTGGCAGTGAAAGATGCAATGCCTTTAGCTCATGAGTACAGTTCAGGCCTATCATGTGGGCATCAATTATGGGATTTTCAGAGATTCTGTTTTCCCTATGGAGATGGCTCGTTCCTGCAACCATCCAGGGCTGTACATCACCAAGATATGCGCGTTTGCAGTCAGCTGCGGAAGGTAAGCACGACTGACAGGCTCTGCAGCATATAATTGCACATGGTGTGATTACCCGGGGCTAGAGACAGAGAAGTAGCCCCGGAAACAAAGGGCCAGATTCACAGAAAACTCCGGCGGCGTAATGTATCGTCTATACGTTACACCGCCGCAAGTTTTCAGCGCAAGTGCCTGATTCACCAAGCACTTGCGTGTAAACTTACGGCGGTGTAACGTAAAGGCGTCCGGCGCAAGCCCGCCTAATTCAAATGGGGCGTGTACCATTTAAATTAGGCGCGCTCCCGCGCCGGACGTACTGCACATGCTCCGTTTTGAAATTCCCGCCGTGCTTTGCGCGAAGTGACGTAATTTTTTTGAACGGCGACGTGCGTAACGTACTTTCATATTCCCGGACGTCTTACGCCAAAAAAAAAAAACTAATTTGCATACGCCGTCGTATCTCTTCTGTGAATCTGGCCCAAAATGTCTATGTATAAGGCTGCTTATCTCTCCCAAACCACATGTAATCACTCCTTGCACAATTGTATGCAATAGTCGTGGACAGCTGTGGACAATGTTAGCATGCCATTGATTTGTACAGACTGGCCCACCACAGCTGAGCGCAGACATCTAGCCATGCCTGCAGTAGAAACATGCTATTCTGGTCACACTGCAAGGAAAAAAAACTACCCTTGCAGGAGGACCCCTCCCAGCACTGTGAGGTTTAATGCTTGTTAAAGGAGTTGTAAAGGAAAACATTTTTTTTGCTGAAATGACTGTTTACAGGGTATAGAGACATAGGGCCATATTCTCTCTAAATATCCGCCTGCTGCGCTTAGGGCACTTACACTCCGCTGTCCCAACTTACTGGAGCAGGTGTTGTATTCCCCAAACACTTGCTCCATAAGTTGGGACAGCGGAGTGTAAGTGTCCCGGCGTAGCCTGGCGGATCTCCAAGGGGGCGTCTTCTATTCAAATGAAGCGCGCCCCCGATGCGAAAGAACTGGGCATGCGCCAGGCTGCAAAAAGCCCAGTGCGCATGCTCCAGTTCTCGGCGGAAAACGTCAATGACGCCGACGTGTGCGTCATTGACGTAAAGTCGTATTCAAGAACGACTTACGTAAACGACGTACCCGACGAAAAAACACGACGGGGACCCGACGCCATCCGTAACATGGCCTACGCGAGACTTGCGGAAACTTACCCCTCATATAGCAGGAGTAAGTTTCCGCTTACGCAAACGACGTTAGCGACGGTTACGCGACGCGAACTCGTTCGGGAATCGGCGTAGAAGGATCATTTGCATACGCAAATGACTCCTTCACGTAAATGCCATCTAGCGGCGGCCGGCGTCATTGCATTTAAGATCCGCCAGTGTAAGTGACTTACAGATGGCGGATCTTAAGTGTATCTATGCAAAAATGATTCTGAGAATCAGGAGCATAGATACACTGGCCAAAAAAGGGAGTTACGATGGAGTATCCTGACTTACTCCATCGTAACTTCACTGAGAATATGGCCCATAATAGTTAATTGATTCCTTTTAAAAACAATTACAAATAGATAAAAATCAATCATATTATGTGCCTGCAGTTTTTTAGTTTCGTTTTTGCATCTAGGTTAGTTTTTGCATGTTATGCTGTATCTGTGCTGGACAGAGCCATAGAGCAGCATTGGTTTGAAAAACGAAACTAAAAGCTCCCAGTACTGTGGTGATCAGGAAACAAACAACCAGGAAGTGTCCAAAACAGAGGAGAATTACAGCAACATCAGAGCAAAAACGAACAATGAGGACATGAAACCAGGACTGCAGTAAGGTAAAGGAAGCTATTTAGCTAAAAAAAAAAAATCCTTTAGTGACCCTTGTTTATGTATGATCATTAAGGTAGATTGCTATAGTAATAAATTATTATATATACAAAAGGTAGTCAGTTACTAAATGCTGTGGGTATTTCCTGCTTCATATTTCCATTGTGGGTGTATATAATGTTACATGGTTTAATGTCAAATTACTTGTCAACTTGAGCAATGGCAGTGACACATGAAATAGTTGGAATAAAGAAAAAGCAAGATCTGTGCTCCGTCCCTTCTGCTTGTATGTGTGTGTGTGTAATATATATATATATATATTTATATATATATATATATTATATATATATATATATATATATATATACATACATATACACATATACATATACATACACATACACACACAATATACACACAGAATGGGGCAGATCCACATACATCTGCGCGGGGCGCAGCGTATCTAAGATACGCTACGCCGTCATAACTTATCTTTTTTATTTTTAATCCACAACGAATCCGCGCTGTAAGTTACGGCGGCGTAGTGTATCTCTCGCGGCGTAAGGGCGCGGAATTCAAATGGCAGTGATGGGGGCGTGTTTTATGTTAATACATTGTGACCCGACGTAAACAACGTTTTTTTTTAACTGCGCATGCGCCGTCCCTGGGGGTATCCCAGTGCGCATGCTCGAAATTAAACCGGAACCAGCCAATGCTTACGACGGTGATGTCATTCTACGCAAATTCCTATTCGCGAACGACTTACGCAAACGACGCAAAAAAATCAAAATTGTACGCGGGAAGGACGGCCATACATTGAGTACGCCACCATATAGCAGCTTTAACTATACGCCGGAAAAAGCCGAACGTAAACGACGAAAAAAAATGCGCCGGGCCGACGTACGTTCGTGGATCGCCGTAAATAGCTAATTTGCATATTCAACGCGGATTTCAACGGAAACGCCACCTAGCGGCCGCCAAAAAATTGCATTTAAGATCCGACGGCGTACAAAGACGTACGCCTGTCAGATCTAGCCGAGATGCCGTCGTATCTTGTTTTGAGGATTCAAAACAAAGATACAATGCGGGAATTTTGAAATTACCCCGGCGTATCAATAGATACGCCGGCGTAATTTCTTTGTGGATCTGCCCCCAAATATACACTATATATAGATAAAACATCTCTTGAACTACAGATTGACACTACTCCCACTGAATATACTGATTTACTGCAATTATCAGTTTTTTTTCCTGAAATCATTTTTGACCCACGCATCTCTGTTATAAGGCGTGCATAACTGCTGGATGCAATTCTAATGTCCTTCTGTCTACAGTTAATGATAAAACAACTTGATAAAACAACTCTTACCACAAGATGGTCACACAAACACACACACACACACACAATATACACACAATATATATGTGGGTCAGATTCTCAAAAGAGATACGACGGCGTATCTCCAGATACGCCGTTGTATCTCTGAGTCTGGCCGGTCGTATCTATGCGCCTGATTCAAAGAATCAGTTACGCATAGATTTCTATTAGATCCGACCGGGTAAGTCTCTTACGCCGTCGGATCTTAACTGCATATTTACACTGGCCGCTAGGGGCGTGTACGCTGATTTACGCCTAGAATATGTAAATCAGCTAGATATACGCAAATTCACGAACGTACGCCCGGCCGATGCAGTACAGTTATGCCGTTTACGTTAGGCTTTTCCCGGCGTAAAGTTACCCCTACTATATGAAGCGTATATGCGGTGTACCAATGTTAAGTATGGCCGTCGTTCCTACGACGAAATTTGAAAAATTTGCGTCGTTTGCGTAAGTCGTCCGTGAATGGGGCTGGACGTCATTTACGTTCACGTCAAAACCAATGACGTCCTTGCGGCGTACTTTGGAGCAATGCACACTGGGAAATTCCACGGACGGCGCATGCGTCGTTCGCGAAAAACGTCAATCACGTCGGGTTAGGGTTAATATACATAACACACGTCCACCTCTTCACAATTTGAATTAGGCAGGCTTACGCCGGCCTATTTACGCTACGCCACCGCAACTTTCTTTTAAGAATACGGCACTTGCCTGTAAAATTTGTGGAGGCGTAACGTAAATAGGATACGTTACGCCCGCACAAAGAAACACCATTCTACGTGAATCTACCCCTATATATAGATAAAACATCTCTTGAACTACAGATTGACACTACTCCCACTGAATATACTGATTTACTGCAATTATCAGTTTATTTTCCTGAAATCATTTTTGACCCACGCATCTGTTATAAGGCGTGCATAACTGCTGGATGCAATTCTAATGTCCTTCTGTCTACAGTTCTTACCACAAGATGGTCCAAGACACAATTTAAGCTTAAACATTACACCTTGAAGTTTGGTGGGTGCAACATCCTGCACAGAAACAAGTTACACAGTTTTGGATAGCATGGGGTTGGTTTTAACCACTGTCTGGTTTTTATTACTACTTATGATTCCATGGCGTAAAATTTTTCTCACTTCAGATGACTGGGTGTCTCATCCAATGTGGTCAGAGACAGCAACAGAATACTCTTTTTAAGTAAAATTTTAATAAGTAGGCGTCTCCCTCAGGTATAAAGTGCCTTTTACATCTTACCCTCCAGTGGTATCAAAATACTCATACCAGTTGGCATTAAGGAATAATAACATAGATTTAACTGGAGGTAAAACGCCTCCATCCTTTTAAAATATTAAACTTTCTTCAAAGATTACATAAAAATCAATTAAAAAACAAAGATACTAGAATACACCTAAAAATGGCATTGTGACAGTATTTCTTTACAAAAAAAATATTCCATGTAATGGGAAGCACATAAAGCTGTTGTTGGAGTACAATATTTTTCTACTGTGTCTAAAATGAAGTAGAAAGTAGTGAGAAAAATATATTAGAATAAGAGCTACGGGCATCAGAGCATTCTGGGGCTCTTAAAATACCCTTGGATATCTTTGAAAAAGAATTAAAGCGGGGGTCCACCCAAAAATTTTTTTTTAACATTACATTCAGCCAAGTTGTCATAATGACAATCGGCTGTTTTTTTAAATTTTATCCCCGCACAAATACCGTATTTTCACCGCCGCTTCCGGGTATATCTTCTGCGGAACTGGGTGTTCCTAATTGATTGACAGGCTTCCGACCGTCGCATACAGCGCGTCACGAGTTGCCGAAAGAAGCTGAACGTCGTGCGGCTCTATACGGCGCCTGCGCACCGACGTTCGGCTTCTTTCGGTAACTCGTGACGCGCATTATGCGACGGTCGGAAGCCTGTCAATCAATTAGGAACACCCAGTTCCGCAGAAGATATACCCGGAAGCGGCGGTGAAAATACGATATGTACGGGGATAGAATAAAAAAAAAACTGCCGATTGTCATTATGACAACTCGGCTGAATGTAATGTTAAAAATTTATTTTTTGGATTTTATGAAAGAATCCTCTGAGACTATAGGGCCAGATCCACAAAAACCTGGCGCAACTTAAAAAATCCCATTTAAGTTACACTGCCTTAAAATTTCTACCTAAGTGCCCGATCCACAAAGCACTTACCTAGAAATTTCAGGCTGTGTAACTTAAATCCGGCCGGCGCAAGGCGTTCCTATTCAAATGGGGCGAGTCCCATTTAAATGAGGCGCGCTCCCGTGCCGGCCGTACTGCGCATGCGCAAAGTTACGTTACGCCGAGTTTTGTGGATCGCACCGGGTAAAAAAAGTTGCGTCGGGAAAAAAAAAAATTTAAAAAAATTTGACAGCGTCGCTCGGCATGCATTCCTGAGAGGGAGAACTGCATGCCAATTTTCAAATTAAAAACCGGCATGGATTCCCCCCCCCCAGGAGCATACCAGGCCCTTAGGTCTGGTATGGGTTGTAAGGAGACCCCCCCCCTACGCCGAAAAATCGACGTAGGGGGTCCCCCTACAATCCATACCAGACCCGTATCCAAAGCACGCTACCCGGCCGGCCAGGAATGGGAGTGGGGACGAGCGAGCGCCCCCCCCCTCCTGAGCCGTACCAGGCCGCATGCCCTCAACATGGGGGGGTTGGGTGCTCTGGGGCAGGGGGGCGCACTGCGGGCCCCCCCACCCCAGAGCACCCTGTCCCCATGTTGATGAGGACAGGACCTCTTCCCGACAACCCTGGCCGTTGGTTGTCGGGGTCTGCAGGTGGGGGGCTTATCGGAATCTGGGAGTCCCCTCAAATAAGGAGGCCCCCCAGATACCGGCCCCCCCACCCTAAGTGAATGGATATGGGGTACATCGTACCCCTACCCATTCACCTGGAGGCTCTCCGGGGGGGTCTTCTTCTTCCGCTCTGGGGGGGGTCTTCTCCGCTCTCGGGGGTCTTCTTCTATCTTCGCCGCTCTCCGCTGTTGACTCGGCGCACCCCGGTTCTTCTCCAGCTGTCCGGTGCCTTCTCCTTCAGCGCTGGCTGCCTGCTATCTTCGTGTGTTAGCTCAATTACTAGCAGGCAGCCAGCGCGGTCTTCTGTGACGTCATCTTCTTCTCTTCTCTTCTTCTCCCTTCTTCCGATGTTGACCCGACGCCTCTTCTCACTGCAATGATGGAAGCGCGCCTTGCATCCCATTTATATAGGCCTCACCGTCCCATCATGCTCCGGTAGGTACCCACGTGGTGGCTAAACCGGCATGGGGGGGGGAACCCATGCCGGTTTAGATTTTACAAATTGCCGTGGAGTTCTCCCTCAGGAATGCATACCAAATGCCGTCGCTTGAATGTGCTTTTACATGGTGTTACTAACTTTACACTTTGTAAAAGCAGCCCTAATTTTACACTTGCAAACTAAAACTTACGGCGAAAAAACGAAGCTGAAAAGCTTTGTGGATCGCCCTAAGTGCTAATTTGCATACCAGAAGCGGCATTTCGACTCGAAATGCCCCCAGCGGCGGATGCGGTACTGCATCCTAAGATCCGGCAGTGTAAGTGTCTTACAGATGTCGGATCTTCTGCCTAACTTTGGAAAACTGATTCTGTGGATCAGTTCCAAAGTTAGAACGCCGGCGTATCCCTTTTGAGGATCTGGCCCATAGTGTATAAACCTGTCAAATAGCCAAAGTTTAAAAACCACTATGGTATATTACTGTATACATGCAAATTTACAAAATCTTTAAGCAGTTTCTTCCAGCTTAAGAAGAAACTGCTTTGTAGTTGGACCTTTATGCTATTTGTGCAGAGACTTCCAGTCTGGACAAGTTGGGTATACAGCAGAATAGGGTTTAATTATTGCCAGTTTTAGGGTTTGGATTAGGCGGCTTTCACACTAAAGATTTTTTTAAGTGCTTTTGGGTTAAAAAAAGGAAAATTTATTATCATACTTACCGTAATTTTCCTTTCCTGATGGACTCCATGGCAGCCTACGTGTGGGTTAATCCCGCCTCCTCTCCAATGTGATAGGACCCCATACCCATAAAAGTTAACTCACCAATAGACTCAGTGTTCCGTAACTATCCCGACTCCATAATTTCAGGGTGGGAACTCCGTCTGCCATGGAGTCCATCAGGAAAGGAAAATTACGGTAAGTATGATAATAAATTTTCCTTTTTCCTGACTGACTCCATGGCAGCCTACGTGTGGGAAATAACTAGCCAAACACACGGGTGGGTATGCTGAACAGAAATATATTTAATTTGTCCCGTCAGCCGACAAGACTGATAAACCAAAGTTAACAGAAGACAGTGCTGCAGGTTCAACACAGTAATGGGACATAAAGGTGTTTATAGAAGACCAAGAGGCCGCTCTACAAATGACGTCTGGCGCCACATGACGGGCTGCTGCCCAGGAAGCTGCCATCCCTCTCGTGGAGTGAGCTGTTACCGCCTGCGGAGGAGCCAAGCCCTTTGCACAATAAGCCTGTTGTATCGTCTGGACGATCCAGGATGCAATTGTTCTTGAAGATGCCTTTTTCCCTTTGTTCTTGCCTGAATGCAGGATGAACAGGTGATCAGAACGTCTGAATGTAGATGTAGCTTGGAGATATTCAGTGAGTATCTTGCCCATATCCAGAGGGTGAGTCTCATCAGAATCTGGGTTTTTAAAAGTAGGGAGAACTACTTCCTGATTCTCATGGAAAACCGACGAGACCTTCGGTTTGGAGCCCAGCATAGGTATCAGAACCACTCTGTCTGGAAAAAAGGTGAGAAATGGCTCCTTGTGAGACCGATCTCGGACACTCTCTTGGCCGAGGTGATGGCGACCAGAAAGGCTACCTTGGCTGAAAAGCTCTTCAACGAGGACGGGGAGGGCCCCGACATACTAAGTCCATTCAAAAAGTCAAGTACTAACGGGAGATACCATTTGGGGAATCTTGGTTTCCTCAGAGGTCTTAGTCTTGAGGCTCCACGAAAAAACTGTTTGATTAGTGGATGGGCTGCCCAAGGAATTCCAGAAAAGGCTGAAAGTGCTGAGATTTGAACTCTTAGTGAGCTTACAGACAGGGGAAGGTCTAGCCCTGATTGCAGAAAGCTTAGGATGTTTTGGATTTCTGGGTTCTTGAAAGAACTGCCTGCGGTTAAAGAAAATTCCACAAACTTAGACCATATTCTACCATACACTTTATTTGTGCTTCCTTTCCTTGAGCTCATAAGGGTAGAGATTACCCGAGAAGCGCAGCCAAGGGATTCTAGCCTTTCCCTTTCAAGAACCAGACCGCTAGTTTCATTTGAGCCGGACAGGGATGGAGGAGTGTCCCCTGGGAGAGAAGGTCTGGTCTGCATGGTATTAGAATTGGGTCCTGAAGACTCAGCTGAACCAGAAGAGGGAACCATGGCCTGTTCGGCCAGTATGGAGCCACCATTGTGATTTCTACTTCTTCCGCTAGAAGTCTCTTCAGGAATTTCAGAATTATTGGGATCGGGGGAAAGGCGTATGCCCTCTGAAACCACCACCGATCCGTTAGGGCATCTGTCCCGATTGCCTGGCTGTAGTAACCCCTCGTGTAGAATTTCTTCAATTTGGCATTGTTCGGGGAAGCAAAGAGATCCACTTGGGGATTGACTCCCAGGGATAATATCCAACGGAAGGACTGATCGTGGAGAGACCATTCGTTGACGTCCACCTGAGTTCGTGACAGGAAATCCGCCTGGGAGTTCTGAATGCCTGGAATGAAAACAGCCGTCAGGTTGACCAGGTTCACTTGGGCCCATTTCATAATGGGCTCTACTTCCTGGAGAAGGGATGAGCTCCGAGTCCCGCCTTGTCTCTTGACATATGATACTGCTGTGGTGTTGTCCATCCTTAGAATTACTGACTTTCCCTCAGCAGTTGTGAAAAGGACTGTAGGGCACACCAGGCCGCTCGAAGCTCTAGGGTGTTCGAGCCTGGATTGTGGAGGCGAGTGTCCCACCTGCCTTGCGCCATACTTGTGCCGCACAGGGCCCCCCAACCGGAGCCACTGGCATCTGTCGTCACTGTGACCCAAGAAACTGGAGCGATGGAGTGACAATTCAGCAGATTCTTCGGTTGAAGCCACCAGAAGAGGCTGCCCCTCATTGACGTTGAAATGTGGATCCGTTGACTCATGCTCCCTGACTTCCACTGCCTGAGAAAGCCGGATTGGAAGGGACGTAGCCTCCATAGCGCCCATTTCACCATCGGTGTTGTGGATACCATTGTCCCAATGATCTTCAAGCATTGATGAGCTCTTAGATGGCGAGTACTCAAGGCCCGGGAAATCCTCTCCTGAATTACCGGAATCTTCTCTACTGGTAGAGAGATGGTCTTCCTTACCGTGTCGAATTGGGCCCCTAGATAGGTTAGACACTGAGTTGGCTCTAAATGGCTTTTTGCCAGGTTCAGGAGCCACCCGAATTCGGACAGGGTCGAGATGACCTGATCCCTTTGTGCCAAGAGAAGGGTTTTGTCTTGGGACAGGACCAGGAGGTCGTCCAGATAATGATACAAACGGATCTTCTTCAGCCTGATAAGAGCTACCAGTGCCAAGAGAACTTTGGTGAAGACCCGTGGGGATGTCGTTAGGCCGAAGGGTAGGCACACGAACTGAAGGTGTTCCTGGTTGACATAGAATCTGAGGAATTTGTGCAGCTCTGCTGCTATTGGGACGTGGAAATAGGCATCCTTTAGGTCCACGGAAATCATCCAGTCGCCCGGCTGTATTGCTTGTTGGATGGTTGATAAGGTTTCCATTTTGAACTTTTTGTGTGTTATAAATTTGTTCAAATATGTCAAGTCTATGACTGGGCGCCAGGTGCCGTTCTTCTTCTGAACTAAGAAGAGAGGGGAGTACACCCCAAGAAACTGTTCGTCTTTTGGGACGTGTACCACCGCCCCTTGAACCTTCAGGAGGTGAATGTAGTCTAGAAGGATCTGTCTCTGCTCCAGCGACCCTGGAAGAAGGGTGGAGATGAACTTTGGACAGGGAGGACTGGAAAAGGACCATGTGTGTCCTGAGGTCACGGTCTTGATGACCCAAAAGTCCTTGATTGAGGCCGCCCAGACGTGCCGATAAAGGAGTAGACGAGCTCCAACACGATCCGTTTGGGCGGGCGTTGTCTCAAAAAGATTTCCCCTTGTCGCGTCCAGTTGACGCTTGAGTAGTTGGAGTAGGTTTGCGGTAGGAGCCTCTACCTCTACTCCAATTCCTTCTGTAGTTTCCGCCAGGTCTGTAAGCGCGAGCTTCCCTAGCGCGGTCTGGGCTGTATCGCCGAAATTGGGGTATTTTTCTTCCTGTTTGGCGCTTGTCCTGAGGAAGGAAACCAGACTTGCCACCCGTGGCTTTGGAGATGGCATCATCCAGCTTGTTGCCGAACAGGGTTGACCCTTCGAAGGGAATCTTGCACCAGTTCTGCTTCGATGATGGGTCAGCAACCCAGGGGCGTAGCCAGAGGGCCCGTTTCGCGGTCACAGAGGAAAGCATAATCCTAGCTAACAGGCGGATTAAGTCAACGGAGGCTTCACCCAGGAATGCGACCGCCAGTTTTAGCTCTGCAGTAGCTGAGTTCTTAGCTAGTTCTTCAGAGACGCCTTTGAGGAAAGAATCAACGTTTTCCGTCCAGGCTTCCATGGCCTTTGATAATGCCGCTAAGGCTAGAGCTGGTTTGCACGCCGTGCCTGCTAGGCCATAAATTCTCCTAAGGTCCTGGTCCATTCTTCTGTCCAGGCCATCCTTGAAAGAGACGGAGTCAGCAATAGGTAGCGTGACGTGTTTGGCTAGTCTCGTTACTGCCGCATCTACTAGAGGAACATTCTCCAAATGTTTGACCTCTTCCTGTTTGAAGGGATAGAGCCTTGAGGCTTTGTTAGCCATGGAAGATTTCTTGTCCACCTTGCTCCATTCCTCTTCAAAGATACCCTTTAGTTCAGTCAGGAACGGGAACGTAGGGCGTTCTTTCCCCAAGCGTTTAAAATATTTTTTCTGCTTGGCTGGAGAAGCGGGTTGTTCCTCCCATAGGAGAGCCTCTTTAATCGCTTTGACGAGTGCCGTCACCTGCGCGAAGTCAAATTCTAAGCCTTCTTCGTCACTCTCTAGGTCACCCTCAGGAAAAGCCGGAGTGGAGGCTTGAGGCTGGGAAGGACCTGGATCCTCTAGGATCTCCAAGATTGGAGAAACAGACCCGTCAGTGTTGGTCTGAATCTGCGTGTGGGGCATATTCTCTCTTAGAGTTCGTTGAACCACACGTTCCACCAGAGACTCGATACGATGACCTTCAGTCTCTTTTTCCCTAACCGCATGGGCGTAGCATCGGTCACATAATGACTTGCCCTCAGGGACACGAGTGTCACATCCCCAACAGGCTCTGCGATCAGAGCGACTATCATGGCGGTGGGAGCGGTGTCTTGAGGAGGAATGTGATCTTCTCCTCTGGTGGGAAGAAGTAGATGGAGATCTACGCTTGGACCTCGACTTTGAGGAGGAAGAAGTGCGTTGCGGTCTGGCAAGGTCTTCCGGTTCTGGATTGGAAGGGCTAAATAAAAAACATTTAGGGAGGAAACTGTCAACACACATGAAATGTGACTAGCAGCCCCAAACCTGAACCCTTTCCCGCACATACCTTGTGCGTGAGGGCTGGCAGCCTGTAGACGGTGACTGGTCCATAATTCCCGGACCTGCGTGGTAAGGGTGGACGCTAATTCGGAACCAGAAAGGAACCTATGGTGCCGAATAATACAGGAAATGAAATGGTATACTGCCCCTTTAAGAGTAAGAAATTTTCTTAATTCATCTGTGTGTTTTTTTTTTTTTTTTTTTTAAATGAACAGAACCAAAATAAAATCAATGCGTATAAATCAATTAAATTTAGTGTTAGAACATAATTTAAACAATAATTAGAATACAATGTAGAAGGTGCACAGCAGGAAATGGTAAAATCAATTGCCAGAAGTAAAAGGATCTCTCACTGACCTGACAGCTTTAGCAGAGTATCACAGACGGTCAATCAGCTGCTTGCCTGTAGGAAACCCAAAGTACACAGGCCAGCAGCTGATTTTAAAAGGCCCGCCGGTGACGTCACACGTCCTCCACGTACGCGCCTGCGCAGTGGACCGCGAACCCACGGCGCCTGCGCGGCTGCCGCGGGAACCGACGGACTGCGCATGCGCGACCAAGCTCGCTCTGGGAGTAGGTACAGCGCCATGCGCGGGAGCTCAGGCGATGGGGAACCAGGAAGCCACAGGTGTGCTGGAACGCAGAAGCGCTCCAGCCGCCGCAAACAAACAAATAGACAACATATATAAACAAATAGGCGACTGCCATGGAGGTAAAAGTAAAGATGGACCTTGCCAGCCGAATCCTGTCTTCAGCACACGCCACAGCACATGACCAGATATGCTGGGCAAGCTCTCCACCCGCCCATGGCTGGGATCCGAGCTGCACCGCTTTAAAGTGTGCTCTTTCATTCCTTGAAAATACTTGATCCATGGAGGAGGAAAAAAAAGGAACACTGAGTCTATTGGTGAGTTAACTTTTATGGGTATGGGGTCCTATCACATTGGAGAGGAGGCGGGATTAACCCACACGTAGGCTGCCATGGAGTCAGTCAGGAAAAGGAAAATGCTTCCCTTTAAACTCTATGAATGTGTTCACACTGGGGGGGGGGTGTGCCTTCGTTGCGGTGTAAAGAATCCTGCTTGCAGCATTTTTGGAGCATGTTTGAGGAGTTAAAAAAACTGCCCTCCAAAATGTCCTCTTCATTGAAATGAATGAGAACCACATCAAAAACACCTCAAAAGCGACTCAAAAACGCCCCTGCTAAGTGTTTTTAGTGCAGTTTTTTGAGTCACAAGTCCTTTAAAAACCGCACCTCAAACACTGCAAACACGCACCAAAAATGCTCCATTAATGCATAGGTGTTTTACTAGCAGTATTGAAGTGAACCAGTGTGAAAGTGACCTTAAGGTTTCAACGTTTTAGAGCTTCAGTGTCAGGAATATGTTACATGTTTAGGACCTATCTAAGGGGTTATTTGGTGTGTGTGTGTGTGTGTGTGTGTGTGTGTGTGTGTGTGTGTGTGTAGGGGGGGGGGTTAAGGGCTTACTTTTTGGGTTAGGTTAAGTGTTAGATTTGCGGGGGTTAAATGTTTGGTTTAGATATTAGGTTAGATTAAATGTAAGAGGATGGGTTACGATACCTTTTTTTTTTGATGTTTCAAAAGATGCAGATTCTTTTTTTATTCTCAGAGCTAGCTGAGTAGGGATGAGCCGAACACCCCCCTGTTCGGTTCGCACCAGAACTTGCGAACACACCAAATGTTCGTGTGAACTTAGAACCCGTTAAAGTGCTAATTTTAAAGGCTAATATGCAAGTTATTGTCCTAAAAAGTGTTTAGGGACCTGGGTCCTGTCCAGGGGGACATGCATCAATGCAAAAAAAAGTTTTAAAAATGGCCGTTTTTTTTCAGGAGCAGTGAATTTAATAATGCTAAAAGTGAAACAATAAAAGTGAAATATTCCTTTAAATTTTGTACCTAGGGGGGATGTAAAGTTAGCATGTGAAATAGCGCATGTTTCCAGTACTTAGAACTGTCCCTGCACAAAGTGTCATTTCTGAAAGGAAAAAAAGTCTTTTAACCACTTGAGATCCGCGCTATAGACAAAAGACGTCCACAGCGCGGCTCTCAAGTGCCAAGTGGACGTCTTAGACGTCATTTTTATGTGCATTACCCACGCGCGCCACTGGGGGGCGCGCGGCGGGTAAACACTGTCCCGGCGCATCACCGAAGAGCCGATGCATGTACCTGGCGGCCGCGATGTTGGCAGGTGACAGCAGGGACGTGGAGCTCTGTGTGTAAACACAGAGCTCCACGTGCTGTCAGAGGAGAGGAGACAAATCTGTGTCTCTTGTACATAGAGACACAGCATCGGTCACCTCCCCCAGTCACCCCCCTCCCCCCACACAGTTAGAACACACCCAGGATACACATTTAACCCCTTCCTCACCCCCTAGTGTTAACCCCTTCACTGCCAGTCACATTTATACAGTAATTATGCATTTTTATAGCACTGGTCGCTGTATAAATGTGAATGGTCCCAAATTTGTGTCAAAAGTGTCCGATACGTCCGTCGCTATATTGCAGTCTCAATAAAAATCGCAGATCGCTGCCATTACTAGTAAAAAAAAATAATACAAAAAATCATAATTCTGTTCCCCATTTTGTAGGCTCTATAACTTTTGCGCAAACCAGTCACTTATTGCGTTTTCTTTTTTTTTTTTTACAAAAATACGTCGAAAAATACGTATCGGCCTTAACTGAGAAAAAAAATATTTTTTTAAAAAAAAAATGGGATATTTATTATAGCAACAAGTAAAAAATATATATATATATTTTAAATTGTCGCTCTTTTTTTGTTTATAGCGCAAAAAATAAAAATCGCAGAGGTGATCAAATACCACCAAAATAAAGGTCTATTTGTTGGGAAAAAGCACGTCAATTTTGTTTGGGAGCCACGTCGCACGACCGCGCAAATGTCAGTTAAAGCGACGCAGTGCCGGAAGCTGAAATTTCGCCTGGGCACGAAGGGGGTTTATGTGCCCAGTAAGCAAGTGGTTAAAACCGGACTTGCGGCTATAATGAATTGTCGGCTCTGGCAATTCAGAGAGAATTCATTCATAAAAAATAAAAAAAAAGCGTGGGGGTCCCTCCAAATTCCATTACCAGGCCCTTCAGGTCTGGAATGGATATGAAGGGGAACCCCCGCCATCAATTAAAAAAAATGACGTGGGGTTCCCCCCAAATATCCATTCCAGACCCTTCAGGTCTGGTGTGAATTTTAAGGGGAACTCCACCCCAATTTTTTTTTTAAAATGGCGTGAAGTTCCCCCAAAAATTCACACCACACCCCTTATCTGAGCACGTTAACCCGACCGGCTGCAGAAAAGAGGGGGGACAGAGTGCGGCCTCCCCCTCTCCTGAACCGTACCAGGCCACATGCCCTCAACATGGGGAGGATGTCCCCATGTTGATGGGGACAAGGGCCTCATCCCCACAACCCTTGCCCAGTGGTTGTGGGGGTCTGCGAGCGTGGGGCTTATCAGAATCTGGAAGAACCCTTTAACAAAGGGGACCCCCAGATCCTGCCCCCCCTATGTGAACTGGTAATGGGGTACATTGTACCCCTACCATTTCACGAAGGAAGTGTAAATAGTTGGAAAAAACACACACACACACACCGTAGAAAAAAGTCCTTTATTAATAAAAAAATCCAGCGGTGATAATCCACTCTCGGTCCCGGCTTCCTGCTCCAACGTTGTCTGTATCCAGCAACGGGTGCGGGTGATCTCCGGTCCAGTGATGAGAAGATCCATCCATCCAGAGCGCAGCATCACCGACCTCCTCTTACCGCTGGACACAGCCCAGCGAATGACGCGGCTGAAGCTGTGACATTTCTTATATAGGGGAGGCGGGGCCACCCGTCACGTGACCCCGCACCCTCTGACACACCCTCTGCTACGTCACTGGGGAAGCCCAGGAAGGGGGAAGACTGGGCTTACCCAGTGACGTAGCAGAGGGTGCGTCAGAGGGGGAGGGGTCATGTGACAGGTGGCCCCGCCCTCCCCTATATAAGAAATGTCAAAGCTACAGCATGTCATTCGCTGGGCTGTGTCAAGCGGTGAGAGGAGGTCGGCGATGCTGCGCTCTGGATGGATGGATCTTCTCATCGCTGGACCGGAGATCACCCACACCCGTCGATGGATACAGACAAAGTTGGGGCAGGAAGCCGGGACCTAGAGTGGATTATCACCGCTGGATTTTTTTATTTTTTTTTTATTAATAAAGGACTTTTTTCTACGGTGTGTGTGTGTGTGTGTGTGTTTTTCCAACTATTTACACTTCCTTCGTGAAATAGTAGGGGTACAATGTACCCCATTACCAATTCACATAGGGGGGGCAGGATCTGGGGGTCCCCTTTGTTAAAGGGGTCTTCCAGATTCTGATAAGCCCCCCCACCTGCAGACCCCCACAACCACCGGGCAAGGGTTGCGGGGATGAGGCCCTTGTCTCCATCAACATGGGGACATCCTCCCCATGTTGAGGGCATGTGGCCTGGTACGGTTCAGGAGAGGGGGGGCGCACTCTGTCCCCCCCTCTTTTCTGCGGCCGGCCAGGTTATTGTGCTCGGATAAGGGGTCTGGTGTGAATTTTTGGGGGAACTCCATGCCATTTTTTTTTTTAATGGATCTGGAATGGATATTTGGGGGGAACCCCACGTCATTTTTTTTTTTAATTGACGGCGGGGTTCCCCTTAATTATCCATTCCAGACCTGAAGGGCCTGGTAATGGAATTTGCGAGGACCCCCAAGCTATTTTTTTTTTTTATGAATGAATTCGCTCTGAATTGCCAGAGCCGACAATTCATTATAGCCGCAAGTCCGGTTTTAAAAGACTTGTTTTCCTTTCAGAAATGACACTTAGTGCAGGGACAGTTCTACGTACGGGAAACATGCGCTATTTCACATCCTAACTTTACACCCTCCCTAGGTATGAAATTTAAAGTAATATTTCACTTTTATTGTTTCACTTTTAGCATTATTAAATTCACTGCTCCCGAAAAAACTGCAGTTTTTAAAACTTTTTTTGCATTGATACATGTCCCCTGGGACAGGACCCAGGTCCCCAAACACTTTTTAGGACAATAAATTGCATATTAGCCTTAAAAATTAGCACTTTAGATTTCTCCCATAGACTTTAACAGGGTGTTCCGCGGCTTTTTGAATTTGCCGCGAACACCCCTAATTGTTCGTTGTTCGCCGAACAGGTGAACAGGCAATGTTCAAGTCGAACATGAGTTCGACTCGAACTCGAAGCTCACCCCTATAGCTGAGTGATAGAAAAAATTACTACCAGCTCCACACTACAAAATTGTGTAGGTTTGTTACATTATTATGTTACTTAACCACTTCCCGCCCCCCATATAACAAAATGATGTGCACAAACTGGTTAAATTATCCTGACCAGACGTCAGGATGTGGTGCTATTGCGTGCTCCCGGGGGGCGTGCACCGCTGTGATCTGGGATGATGCTTGTCCCACGAACATAGCGCATCCCCGATCAAGGTGTGTTAAATTTGGTGTTATCACTCTCACTCTCTCATTCTGTTCACTGGAAGTTTAACATGGCACTTCATAGCAAAGAACTCTCTAAGGATATGAAAAAAGAATTGTTGCTCTGCATAAAGATGGCCTAGGCTATAAGAAGATTGGCAAGACCCTGAAACTTAGCTGCAGCACGGTGGCAAAGACCATACAGCGGTTTAACAGAGACTTGCATGTATGTCTTGCCTACAGTCAGGCATGGTGGTGGGAGTGTCATGGTCTGGGGCTGCATGAGTGCTGCCGGTACTGGGAAGCTACAGTTCATTGAGGGAACCATGAATGCCAACACGTACACACTGAAGCAGAACATGATCCCCTCCCTTCGAAGACTGGGTCACAGGGCAGTATTCCAACATGATAACGACCCCGAACACACCTCCAAGATGACCACTGCCTTGCTAAAGAAGCTGGGGGTAAAGGATGGACTTACCAAGCATATCTCCAGACCTAAACCGTATTAAGCAAATGTGTGGCATGCTCAAATGTAAGGTGGAGGAGCGCAAGGTCGCTAACATTTACCAGCTCCATCATGTCGTCATGGAGGAGTGGAAGAGGACTCCAGTAGCAACCTGTGAAGCTCTGGTGAATTCCATGCTCAAGAGGGTTAATGCGGTGCTGGAAAATAATGGTGACCACACAAAATATTGACACTTTGGGCCCAATTTGGACATTTTTACTTAGGGGTGTACTCACTTTTGTTGCCAGCGGTTTAGACATTAATGGCTGTGAGTTATTTTGAGGGGACAGCAAATTTACCCTGTTATAAAAGGTGTACACTCACTACTTTACATTGTAGCAAAGTGTAATTTCTTCAGTGTTGTCACATGAAAAGGTATAATAAAATATTTACAATGTGAGGGGTGTACTCACTTTTGTGAGATAATATAGGATAAGGATTGTGAACCTTCTGTGGTCTGCATGCCTGGTGGAGATGTGAGCCTAAAAAGGGTAAAACCACAGTGCCTTTAAGAGCTCCAGTGCACATAGCAAGGGGTGATGGGCTTTGCTACAAGATGGGTCCCAGGTTTTGACCGTAAAGCCTCGTACACAAGATCGGTCCATCCGATGAGAACGGTCTGATGGACCGTTGTCATCGGTTAACCGATGAAGCTGACTGATGGTCCGTCGCGCCTACACACCATCGGTTAAAAAAACGATTGTGTCAGAACGCGGTGACGTAAAACACAACGACGTGCTGAATAAAACGAAGTTCAATGCTTCCAAGCATGCGTCGACTTGATTCTGAGGAATTTTTTGATTTTTTTGATTTTTAACAGATGGTTGTGCCTACTAACAATCATTTTTTTTCCCATCGGTTAGGAATCCATAGGTTAAATTTAAAGCAAGTTGGCTTTTTTTTAACCAATGGTTAAATAACCTATGGGGCCCACACACGATCGGTTTTGACCGATAAAAATGGTCCATCAGACCGTTGTCCTCTGTTTAACCTATGGTGTGTACGAGGCCTAAGACAGTACCAGTGCATGGAAGAGCTCAACAAGGAAGAAATTCAAAGGAGTCACTGGGTGTTACAGAAGTTACTGGGATTGCTTGAGATACTGGGGTCACAGTGGTGCATAAGACATTGGGAGCACTATGATTCAGCCGAAAAAAAGAGTGAGACTTTCATACAGCTGGGAAAACATGTGTGAGGAAGCACTGGAAGCACTGGGGTTCTGGGAACATGGATATATGGAAATGAGAACCTCCTGCAGCTCTATGATTCTGGGCACACAGGTTCACAAAAGTGTGATACTTTTGCAACAATGAGGTTCTGGGACAACAGGCATACAGGAGCATGAGTTTTTTGCAGCACTGGGGTTCGGGATATACAGGATCAAGAGATTCTGGGAGCATTAGAAGAGTCAAAAGCAACCATATGTAAAGCGCTAATGTGGGCTAATTCTAGTGCGGACTAAATGAGCAAACAGGCATAAATAAATAAATAAATAAATAAATAATTCTCAATGTAATGATACCATAAATATTTAAAGACAGTTACAATCCTTCATTGCATGATGTCAAAAGTAAACTTGCTTGTCAATATGGGTACCTTAGAGAAGGCATACAATCTGCCAGGTGGTGGAAAAGGTGTGCTGCCTTCTCTAAGCAGGGGCGTATCTAGGGTATGGCAGCCATGGCAAGTGCCATGGGCGCCATGTGAAGGGGGTGCTGGTGAGTGGCTGGGCAGCAATGCACTTACCAGGGTCTGATGGTCTCTTCTTCTCTCCAGGCTCCCGAGCATAGGCTGGATCTCCTTTTCAGCACCTTTGCTAATGGACAATGGCAGCGCTGCAAGTATGACTATTTCTCATTTCTTACTCCAGTGAGTGCAGTCACTGGTCGCGGAGTAAGCAGGCAGCTGCATTTCCCTATTCTACCTCTATAGTTTTGGCTACAGCAGCCCTGACAGCTGAATATCACACCTCTGCCTGCTGTCAGGGATGCTATAGCCAGGACTATAGCGGTGGCATCGGGCCGGTGTATTTCTCGACAGGACACCTGGACTGTGGACTCAGTCAGGAGGTGTCTCCTCTTAGGCCTTCTGACTTGGGGTCTTATCAGTGCAAAAGCAGAGCCCAACCACCTGTCCAGCAGGAGGGATGGCTGTACTGCCAGTGCCTTATGCTGAGACTGATCCTCTTGAGTAAGATGCAGGCACATTTTTCATGCTTTCTCCTCTCCCTGTAGGCCATGGCTCCTTTGTAGTTTAAAATCATATCATATCAAACACAGGGGCCCATGAGGCTGTAAAATGGAGGGATTATTTTTTCTAATTCAGCTTGCTGGAATATCAACTCCTCCTCGCTTGTATGTAGTTAATGGCAATAAAGGCTCGCCCATTCCATCTGGTCGGATTGGCAGCGCACAAAAAAGGAGGAGGAACATCAGTTTCTCCCTCTCCTCTGTGACAGCTGAGGCCATAAGTAATGAAGATGTCATCACTTCCAGTGTCGGTTCTGCATTTACCTGGCTGGTACCAGCTAAGAAAGCAGCCCTTGGAGGGCAAAGGAGGGATCAGGGGTCTAATAAACCCCAGATTTCTCCATAAAGAGGAATATGTCACTACCCAATGTATCACAAGGGATTATAAATATCACTTGAAGACAGCTGAATTATTTTTTGAGGTTAGGGCAGGGCCAGGGATGGGCCCAGGGGTGGGGTCATGGGCCCCATCAGGTAGACTGTAGGGGGCCCTATGATATCTAACAGCGGCCCTAGTCTCTGGTAAGGGGGTAGCCTTAAGAAGAACAAGGTGCAAGGGTCTGTGTAGGCACATGAACTGAGAAATGGGACCTCTCTCAAGAACATTGAATGCCTGAGGAGCTAGAAATACTCTCTTGAATCACTAGTAACTGGGGTCTGCTGCTACAAATACAAGCATTGCTCAATCATGCACAGATATGAAACTGATCATGTATTAATGGAGAGCAGTTTGCCAGACCAGAAAATTACTGGCTATTTCGCTAATTCTAAAAAACAGCAGGTGAGAGGTGGCAATGCCCATAGCTTGGAGCCTTGTGCAGAAAACAGATAGGAACAGACCACCAGTGTGTGGGACTAAGACAAAAGAAGTGCTATAGGGAACAGTCAGCCTTGCGTCTGTGGAACTACAGTATAGGTGACAGCTTTGCAGCTGTTCTGTAACACTTCTTACCACTGTTTAAACACATTATTAAAGTGGAAGTAAACCCTCCTATCGTTTTCAGCCAAAGAAGCTGCCATCTTGGCCTCTGTTTAATCTACAACTGCCATGATGCTGCACATGTGATCAGTTATGAAACCAGCCATTGGATGGTTTGACAGTTTGGTTGAGAGCACAAGCAAATGTGACAGCTAGCATTTCCGGCATGCCGGGAATGTTAACTGTTTTTTGATTCTATCAAATCGATGGGTTTACTTCCGCTTTAAATCAATACCACCTTCTCTCATACCATGTATTTCATCTGTTTAAATAATAATTCTTCCAAAATGTTTATATTTATTTAAAACCTTTTATATTCAAATTACATTTAAAATACTAAAACAAGTCTAAAATATCTTGTTTTACCTCATCTTTAGCCTGAAAGGCCAATGTCTGAAAACATTATTTTGTATAGAATGGGAAAATGGTAGTGCAATGGTAGCGTAATGGGTGACACCCCTGGCAGGTTACATAGTTACATACCTGTAGTTGGTAAGGTTGAATTAAGACCATCCAGTTTAACCTGTGTGTGTGGTTGTATGCATGTATTTATGCCATTATCCTTTCCCGCATCTGCTAACGTGACCATCTAAATGTTTTTTTTTAAATGATTGACACCCCCTGCTGACACCACTAACTGTTGAAGGGAGTTCAACAGCCTTACTGCTCTTTACACAGTTCAAGGTTAAACTGCTTCTCATCCAACTTCACTGAGCGGCCATGCGTCTTTCTAAGCGACCTGAGACTAAATCTTTTTTTTTACCTTTGCTAGAATCAGATATTTGCATATTGTGATCATATTTCTTCGTAAACATCTATTGTCAAGGGAGAATATGTTAAATGTTTGTAGTTCATTGTTTGCCCTATGGGCTATTATTATGCCTTCGGGCTAGCCCGCCTCCATTGGGCTTTTGCAGGGGTTTCTGTGGCCTTTTCATTTATCCCCTGGAGCTGCGATGTGCATCAGGTCCTTCCCCTTCTCCCCTGACCTATTTGACATGGGGGTACGGGCGGGTACACTCTGCGCGTTGACGCCACGCCCACAAGCCGTACGAGTGACGTCAGTGTTGACACCACGTACTGACGTGAGGCGTAGTCCATCAGCGTGCACCACGAGGGAGGGCTGAGCACCTATTTTAGAGCGTCATCCGCTCTGATGTGGGCGCCTTCTCTCCTAAGCATGCAGCGTGACGTTGGTGTGGGTCTGTGGTGCACCTACCGGCTTCCACTATTGCACTTTATGGACCATTCACCAGGCCTACTTATTGGGTTCCTGTCGACTATTTCACATCTGATTGGACCATTTTTTTCACTCACTGTTTTAGGTAATTTTAGTTAATTTGTTTTTCACATGGTCCTTCCTTAGTCACTTACCCTGGTGTTATCTTCACTATTTTCACCTCACATTTGTGCTTTCCTTACGGACTACTGCTCCCTTGGATCTGTTCACCTTTCTCTATACTTTCTAGCATATGCTAGTCACTCCAATGACACCCCATTGTTATCATATATGTTCACAGGAACTCCTTGGGATTTCACCTTACACTTCCCACTACGGTTACTGATTGTGGATTTCCTTTCTACCAAATGTCCACTTACCATTGGTCCATGTGGGGTTGCTGCCGCATCGCCACCACCTCAGCTCCCCTCGGGGATCATGTTCTCCATAGTGCCCCCAGATGCCAACATCGTCAGTTATCATTTATGTTTTTCAATTGTCAATCTACCCATAGGTAAGAGCGTTGGGACTTTACTTTACGTTCCCTCCTCTCTTTGTTATATGAACTAAATTACCATTTAGTGAATCCTTATTATATTTCCACAAATACCCAGGCCATACTTGCTCCTGATGAGTGGAAGTTTATCCACAAAATGCGTCAAGCTTTTTACTGATGATATGTCATAGCAACTATATCACATCATGCGATTTTTACTTCTGAGAATCACGAATCAATTAATTTATACCTTGCCAACCATTATCATGTTAATCATGTGTTTAGACAACCATGTCTATATGTTTTTTATGTTTTATTCTATACATCAATTTGGATACAGTGATGCATACTATGTTATACTATAGGTACTATTATGTTATACTATGTAATTTATTATGTGATTTACCAATCATGCCTATTACTTTTTGCACATTATCTATTGTGATGAATGTTCACTGTTTGGAATGCTTATTGTATCCAATGAATGTCATTTTAACTTATTAATTGATTCATTATATTCCGGTGGTGTGTTTCATGTCAAAGTCCCACAATTCTTATTGCCCCTTCTTTCCCTTTTCCCTCCCCTTCCCCCTTTTTCCCTTCCCCAATATATGCTACCCCTCTTCCTACAAGCAATAGGGATAGAGACCATGGTATATGCTACTAGCTGTTGTCTCACTATAGTCCCAAGGTTACGTTGTAATTGATGTCATTATATGCCTTACCCCTTTCCTTTCCCTTTTTCCTCCTCCTCCCTTTTGTATATAATGTTTGTAGTTGTTTCCCATAACTAAGGTCCTCCAGTCCCCTTATTAGTTTTATTGCCCTTCTCTTGAATCTCTCCAGTTCCAATTCCAACACGTCCTTCCTGAGCACTGATGACCAGAGATGGACCACATACTCAAGATGTAGCTGAACCAAAGTTTTGTAAAGTGTTCGTCTTTTCTCTTTGGGTTTATTTGGGAGAACTTTAGTAGAAAAGAAGGATGAGGGGTGGAAGGGTAGGTAGGTTCAGGTGCACAGTCACAAGTAGGAAACACTCCTTTTTCCAGCAAGCAGTTCTCATCGCCACTCTAGCCAGAGTTGGTATTGCTCACTTGGATAGGTCCCTCTCACTGGCTTAGCAGCCGGGATGGTGCACAAAATAAAGTACAGTCTCTGCCACAGACCTTCTATTCTTGATGAGACACTTTGGTCCGGAATCCTGTTCCACAGGATTCAGCACCCGGATCTCTTTAGCTTTGCTTCACTAGAATCTTTAGACCCGACAGGCGACACTGTCAAGCCTCTCAGTGTACGGTGCATCCTCGGATGAAGTTTCCAGGCCTTCTCCTAAGGTACCAGACTCTTGCACGGTCCCTCCCAGGATAAGTCCTCCCCTGGTTTCCTTCATCAAGTGGCTTCCTCCCACAGGACGGACAGCACAGGATCACCTGTGCGGTACAGGCCCCAGACAGACAACTAGGCCCAGAAAACAAAGCTGCAGCCCCAGGCCAACGTGGTCTGGGAGCTAGGATTCACAACGCACACCTCAGGCCAGGCGGGCCACGAGGCGCGAACGGACGGACCCTTAAGTCCCTTAAGTACCCCTCCCCAACAGGCAACTACTCCCACTGATTCGCTGAGGGGGACACTCAATGTACCATGACCTGGCTGGTGCAAGGGCGTGCAAGCTAAGTGAAGCATAAATTAACAGTTCATTAGTATAATACAGCCAAATGCATACATGAGAATAAATATAACTCGCTTATCTGCAGCCAAATACAGGATGAAACTGGTTGGTCTGCCTGGAGTAATGTATAAAACAGGCAGCAGTGTGCAGTCAGTGGAGGAATAACAGAAGAGTCGATCCCCAGAAGTGAAGAACAACCACTCTGGATCATGGAAACAGAAATGACGTCTCCTGTAGAGTGGGCCTGTTGCTATGCTAACGTGTTTCTGAGCTTTTTTAGCTCCTTTGTCAACCCAATTTATCAATTTACTATAGCAGCAGGCCCGCCTCGCAGGTGACATCATATACTTCCATGCTCCAGAGTGGTTGTTCTTCACTCAAGGGATCCGTGGACTCGTCTCTTCTGGTATCCATCCACTGACTTCACACTGTCAGCTGTTTTATGCGGTACTCCAGGCGGACAAACCCTCTAGCATCTTGTATTTGGCTGCAGATAAGCAAGTTATACATTGCTATGTGAGTCTGCATTTGGCTGTTTTATACTAATTGTGACAGACTCACCCGGGACAGAGGCTTTTGGAGGGGACTGAAGGCTAGCCTCTTGCTATGGGCCCCAGCATTTGAGGGAGCTACAACCAACTTCCCTTGATTATCCTTTATGGGGCCAATATGCTCAGAATTTGCCTTTTTACTATTAATATATTTAAATATATATATATATATATATATATATATATATATATATATATATATTACTCTCATCCCCTATCTGACTCTTTTAGTCTATAGTTGCTGCTGTGCTCTTATGTGTTTTTTTTTTTTTGTTTTTTTTTGCATTCTTTGTAATGTTGGAATTTTAACAGTAACACTTCAGCTTTATATTTTTTAAAGCATGGCTTCTTCTCTCTATTATGCCTTTTTATGCTGGAATTTAGCCACCCAGGTTTAGTTCCTTTCATGTAGATAAAGTCCGCAACTAGGTGAGGATGAATAAAATGTCACTTGTGTTGGCTCTGTTTAGAACTAATCTAAAAATCTATAAATTAGGAATTGTCGAGGCTAAAAAAGTATTTTTTACCAGAAAAATTAAAAAGGCGAACAACTCGGCTGCAGAGCTTTTTCGCAAGAGCTCTTGCTAATCCGTCATGTACCCAAGCTCCCGAAGAAGTTTCGGGTTACTTCTGTCAGGTGTCAGGTGCTTGCTGACTATTTCACGGATAAGATTCAGATTATTAGAGATAATATTGAAAACATTAACTACTCTGAGTCTATACCTGTGTATAGGGGCAATCATTTTGACAGTTTTTCTCCTGTCACCCCCCTGGAAATAAAAATCATCCTCAAGTCTCTTAGGGCATCGTCCTCTGCGCTCGATCCCTGCATTGCACAGCTGATGAAGGATGCTTGTGAGACCATGGCCCCTTTTATAGCGGACATTATAAGCACATATTTTTCATCTGGAGTGGTGCCAAATATTGTAAAGCAGGCGGTGGTTATACCACTGCTGAAGAAATCTAACTTGCCGCGATCCGTGCTCAGTAACAATTGACCTATTTCCACCTTACCGTTCCTTGCTAAGATCATGGAAAGAGCAGCGGTATGGCAGTATCAGCCTCACTTGGAATCTAACAACATCTTCGATGACCTCCAGTCAGGATTCCGACCTGGCAGAGGCCCTGAAACGGCCTTGGTTAAAGTCCAGGATGATCTCCTTTGGTCTTTGGATAGGAATGACACCTCGGCCTTAGTACTTCTGGATCTGTCTGCAGCTTTCGATACCATCGATCACACCAGACTGTTGGAAAGACTAGGGACTGTGGCTGGCACTGATGGTACTGCTTTGGCATGGATGGCCTCTTTTCTGCAGGAGAGAGTTCAGCAGGTAAGATTGGGACCGTATTACTCTGCTGATAGTTCTCTCTCCTGTAGGGTCCCTCAGGGTTCGGCATTATCACCCATCCTGTTTAATATCTACATGAGACCATTGTTGTACATCATACGTCGCCTTAACCTCCTCTTCCACGTCTACGCAGACGATACCCAGATATACTTTCGCCTCCTCAGGACCAACGAGAGGCAAGTGGATCTTGCCTCTTGTTTGGAGGAGATTAGAACCTGGATGGGAGCCAATTACCTCAAGCTTAATGGCTCCAAAACTGAAACTATGATCTTCAGTAACCATGATTGCCCTAGTAAGATGCCCGACTGGCCTGACTCTTTTAAACCGAGTCCGGTACCAGTCTCTAAGGTCAGGGACCTGGGGGTTATCCTTGATTCTAAGTTGGCATTGCGTAGCCAGGTGAATCAAGTGGTAAGTGTATGTCACTTCCACTTAAGACTCCTGAGATCTACATTTCGCTTTATCGTGGACTCTGATAAAATCTCTATGGTCAATGCAATGGTTGGTAGTCGACTCGATTACTGCAATTCCCTGTACATGGGTGTGTCTAAGAAACATCTTGCACAAACTTCAGCTTGTTCAGAATGCCGCTGCTAGGCTACTCACGGGTGTGGGCCAGTACGACCACATCACTCCATCCCTACAGGCCTTGCACTGGCTGCCCGTGGCACAACGGGCTCAGTTCAAGACGGGGTGTCTTGTGCATAAGGCCATCCATGGTTTTGGACTGGGCAATCTCAGAGAAAAATTCATCAGACATGTGCCTACCAGATCGCTGCGGTCTGAGAATTTGGCTTTGTTGAACATCCCCAAGTTTGCCAAAAACAAATGCGGTGGGAGGACCCTGGAAGTTCAAGGAGCTCAGTTCTGGAACTCCTTGCCCTTTCACATAAGACTTGAGAATGATCTGCTAAAGTTTAGGAGATTGTTAAAAACATGGCTATATATCAAGGCTTTTGGGGTGACTTAAATATTGAACATTCTAATATCTCTAAATTTTATATTTTTAACTTTGTATGTTTTATATATGTTCTTGTTCGCTGGTTGTTATTGTTTTATTGTTACTTGTTGGATCGTAGTTTCTGCCCCTTTTGTGTCCTGTTTTTATCTCGCTAGTGCATCGAGGCACGTGTGTAAGACTGTGCTGTTGTTTTACAAGCATTTTAATAAACAAATAAATAGAACATGTGTACTCTTTGGAAGAAATAAAGATACATTTTAATAATCCTTAACTGGTTGCTGACTTTATCTACATGGAGAGTTTAAGTGACAATTTGATCTGCACTAGAGAACCTCAGAAAAAGTGATGGGCCAGTGACCCTAGTGGCCCTCGGGCTACTTTGCTGCAAGCTGAGAACAGTTATTGGCCCTCAGAATTGCCCAACCAAGGGGATGCAGAAAAAGTATGGCTATGCTGTAAAGACTAGGTGTGAGATAATGAAATGTTAGGGTCTAAGCTGAGGTTGAGACAGGCAGCAGGCAACAAAGTGGTTGTTATCCAGGCAAAAGTCGAGACACGCTGCAGGCACGTGAATAGCCAGTATCTGGGTAGATTGGGTAGAGTGGCTAATGGAGACAAGAGACACTAACAGGGTCACGTAATCTGGGTCAACACAGCACTGCCCACTATAAGGGAAAGTGTTTAATGATTACTGTATCAATGAGAACCTCTTCCAGGTTTTTATTGCAGTCATTATCCTTATTAGGTATATTTCTCCTCATTTTCTTGGGAACCATAGCACACACACGTTGAAGTCTTGTAAGGCCCCAGAGGGAACCCACCTAAAGCTATATTCTCTCTATAAGCTCAGTGATAATGACACTGCTACTTTTACAAGGTAATTTATTGGCATGCAAAGACTTTTAGTGTACAAAATGAATATATATCATTTGAAGCTATTGAAGAATATATGAAAATGAAATTATTTGGCACCTTCAATTAATAAAACATGAAAACACATTTTTTTTTACATAAAGTTGTCTGTTTATAAGATATCTCCAACACATAGCATTTACATAGCAAAAATGACACCCCAAAATACATTCTGCCACTCCTGAGTATGGCGATACCACATATGTGAGACTTCTACACAGCCTGGCCACATACAGAGATCCAACAAGCAAGGAACACCGTCAGGTGTTCCAGGGACACATAGCATGCACATACCAAGAATTACACCCCAAAATACATTATGCTGAGCAAAGCATAAACAAAAGATTACCTGTGTTTCCAGTAGCACTGGTCCAGGCAGCAGGCAGGGACTTGGTCAGCAACATCATACACAACTTTCCAGGCAGCAGGCAGGGATACTGTCCATATACAGTCCAGGGTCAGTGTAGGCAGAGATATTGTCAGCAGTGGCAAATATATTGGTCCTGGCAGTAGGCAGGAACATGTGGTGTGGGCAGTGCGACAGGCAGAGACATTATGGCAGTAAGTCCTACAGGCAGCAAGCAGAAGTAGGGCCTCATTCAGGACAGAATGGGGACAGGGTAGAGGCTTCTCCCACCCAAATCTCAGAGTCTCCAGACCCTAATCTAGGAATGAGAAAACAAAAAAAATCCAGAAAAAGAATTCTGGAGCCCCTCACATATGTGAAACCTCTGTGTTGAATCCCACTAGTCAAGTAGCAGGGTACAAGATCAGTCCATGAGGCAGGCAAAAAACATGGTCAAACAGTCCAAGGTCAGTTCCAGATCAGGCAGAGGTATGTACAGAATCGTTAGGCAGAAGCGTAGTCGAATAACAGTCCAGGGTCAGTTCCAGATCAGGCAGAGGTATGTACAGAATTGGCAGACATAAGCGTGGTCGAATAACAAACCAGGGTCAGTTACAGAGCAAGCAGTGGCGTAAGGAGTGTGAAGGTGTGTGAAGGCAGGAACTGAGGATTACCATACTTCACTAATAGTTTACTGAACTATGGTAATGGCGAAAACAGTCACCTATGCAGAGGCCTGGTTGGGAAGGACATTGGGCACAATAATAAGATGTGTCTCTTCTGACTTCTCCACTGGTACACACCTTACTTTTTTTTTACGTCGTTGGCCTGTTGGTCTGGGAGGGATTATATCAGGAAAGAGTCAACTAAGAACACCTGATCAGATGTTTTCCGGTGGGACATTCATGAATATAAGGGCAGTGAAAACATTTTCCTGGTAGCCAAGGAAGCGTTTGGGGTTTTGGGTGGAGTTGCAGTAAATGATATAGGAGTTGTATATGGCCAATTGAAAAGAAAATATTGTGACTTTTTTATACCAATGGTATGTCTATCTTGTGGCAAGGTAGGGTTCGAGCATTTGGTCATTGAAGTCGAATCTCCCCATGAACGAACTGCCAAACAATCAGATAAACACACAGATGAAATACATTTAAAATGTCACTAAGCCCCCGTTCACACCTAGGCGTATATACGCCTGTAGTGTGACGCCGCTGCAGCCCCGAGACGCCAGAGGGAGGATTTTACATTGCCCCCTATGGAAATGGTTCACATCTCCACGCCGAACGCCGTACGCCTGCCGCCTGAAAAAAAGTCCCGGACCTTTTTTTCAGGCGGCTTTCGGCGTTCGGCATAGGAGATGTGAAACATCTCCATAGAGGGGGTGAAGGCTGCATTCACAATCGCGGCGTTTTGTCGCCGCAAATCGCGGTACAAAACACCGCTATTTGTCGCTGCAATTCGCGGGACAAAACGCCGCGATTTTGTACGCCGAGGTGTGAATGCAGCCTTAACCCACATCATTAAAAACTATCAATAAATGGTGTATTGCATGATGTGCATACTTACTCAGTCACTATGAGATTTTTTATGCTGAGCATTTCCTCCCTGTCACATCTGAGCAGTCCATGTGACTATAGAGTGACACATGTGGGCATATACACAGTGGTAAATAAATGTCCAATCCCTTCTCCTCCATGCCCACTAACCAGCTAAACACATTGGGGGTGGAAGATTAATGGAGGCTTCACCGTTCTCTTATTCTAAGACACAAGCTGGAGGAGCGCGACACAGATTGTGACTGGCAGAACTCATGTTATTGCCAAAAAATAATAAAGATTTTATTTCAAATATATATTTAAAATAGTTTATTGATATTGATTATTTATTTTTACTATTTTTACTTACTATGTGACCAGCAGCAGAGGACTAGAAGCTCCTCCTGCTTATGTTTCTTTGCAGACAGGCTGGGAAAGAGCAAGGTCATGTGACAGCTGTATATCGATTAGGAAAAAAGTACTTTTTTTATCTAAAATAATTACAGTGTCATCATCCATATACATAAATAGAGGGGGTAATGTAAATTAAACAGTGTGTGTGTTTAGTAATACTTTAAAGCGGTTGTAAACCCCCATCTACTCTCTAAACTATTACTATCTTCCTAAAGACAGTGTCCCGCTGCATCCACCGATCGTTATGTAATAAATGCACTTATTATTATTCCGGTTAAATCCTTACTTTTGTCCTTTCGCTTCCTTGTACTATGCCAGCGTCATTCTTCTTTTGGTCTTCCGCATCTGCTGCTGTGAAAACTTCCACCCACAGTTGATTACGATTGCTGTAATCTCGCGCGTGCGCACTACGGCAAATATTCAAGCCTCTTCTTCATCAGTAATCCAGGCTTCCCACTCTGCAATATAAATATATGCTTCCTGGTTTCTCTTGCGCCACTGCAAAATATCGCGTGATGTCGGGGCTGACGTCAACAGCAGGAAATGACGCAGCCCCGACATAAACAGAGCTATTGACCGGCAGGGTCTCGGCTGGCCGGATTACCGATCAGACGGCGCATGCGCGGAGTGACGTCACCACTCGGGATATCAGCGATATCCCGAGAAGGAAGCAGATAAGACAAAAAAAAAAGACAGAGACGAATTGGGGATATTAGGATGCCTCTAGAAATAGAAAGAACAAATTTTAGGTTTACAACCACTTTAAGGTAACTGTTTTACCTGCTAAAGGATTTGCATTTATATCCATCCATTCCTGATATTTACACAGTTCTGCCACACTTAACAGCCTCATCTGACAGAGCAGAAGACCTGTTGCTGTAAGGTTATTCTTAAGCCCTGTACACACGCTCGGTTTTCTCGGCGGTAAAAAGTCAAAACCGAGGGGAGAGCTGAGAACCCGGCAGGAAAACTGCCATGGCCGGGAATCCGGTATGCTCCATCAGCACTGCCTTGCAGTGTTTCCCATAGGTAAATAGTAGACCTGGCAAAAAAAAAAACACCAGAAATCCCAATGGGAAAATAGAGAGCAGGTTTTCTATTTTCCCGCTGGGATTCTCGGCTGTTTTACTGACGGGAAAACTGCAAGGAAGCATACACACGTCCAGTTTTCCCAGCCTCTCCTGGCAGTTATCCTGCTGGGAAAACCGGTTGTGTGTACGAGGCTTTACAGGTCTTGACCTCCCCTTATCCTGTGACTGGACAGTGAAAGGAGAAGAGGCACACAGATGTGTTTCTCACAATCTGCTCTATCCTTCTTTCAGCATACTCAAGTAAACACATGAACTGCTTGGCTAATGGTACTGTTTCTTTCTCTTAGGCCGCGTACACACGGTCAATCCATCCGATGAGAATGGTCCGACGGACCGGTTTCATCGGTTCACCACTGAAGCAGACTGATGGTCTGATGTGCGTACACACCATCAGTTCAAAAACCGATTGGGTCAGAACACGGTGACGTAAAACACACGACGTGCTGAAGAAAACAAAGTTCTATGCTTCCAAGCATGCGTCGACTTGATTCTGAGCATGCGTGGGTTTTGAACCAATGCTTTTGTGTACTAACCATCGGTTTTGACCGATGGTCAGCCGTCCATCGGTTCGATTTTAAAGCAAGTTCTCTAATTTTTGTCCGAAGGACAACAGACCGATGGGCCGTAAACACGGTCGGTTTGGACCGATGAAACTGGACTTTAGGCCGTTTTCATCGGTTTGGACCGACCGTGTGTACGCGGCCTCACAGTCTAAGTTTTGCTATACAGGGACTGCAAGGTGCTGATACTGAGTCAAAATGAATAGTTACAATGCTTGCATTGAACAAAAATACAATAGTATTAATGAATATTGAGCTGTATTAATCTGTGTGCTTTATATAACCCTGGAGTTTGACTGTAACCCTTTTATGACCAGATGTCATAGAAGATCAGATGTCCAGACTAAATTTAGCAGGATCACTATGCATCCAATAACATGACTATAACCATGGCAAATTTTTTATGCTCCTTTCACACTGAGGCGGTTTTCAGGCATTTTAGCTCTAGAAATAGCCTCTAAATAACGCCTAAAAACCACCATCCATTCATTTCAGGGTGTCTTTTCACACTGGGGTGGTGCGCTTACAAAACATTAAGAAAAGTCCTTCAAGCAGCATCTTTGGGGCGGTTTGGGCAGGGATGGACTGGCCATTGGGACTACAGGGAGTTACCCGGTGGGCCGATGGCTCAGTGGGCTGGCTTCAGTGACAGCGGACCGCCGCCCCCCTCCGCCCCTCTGTCTCTCCCTTCCCGCAGTGCACCTCCTCTCCCTCCCTGCAGCGCTCACCTGGGGGGACAAAGAGCATGGGGGAGGGGACAGACAGCTGAGTCAACAGCTATGGCCTGGGAGTTTCTCACTTCTGCCTAATCTTGTCCCATAAGAGGGGGCACCAAACTGATTTTTTGCCCCGGGTGAAATAATGTCTAGCTTCCCCACTGGTACTGCCACAAGAGTACCAGTACCAGCCATTCTACTCTAATAAAGTAGAATGGCTAGTGGCTAGTAAAGGGGGAGAGGGGGCTTGGGTGGCCGCGGGGGGGTGCGGGAGTTGTTCAGCCACCATGGGAGAGACCTGTCAAAGTGGGCCAGTCTGGATGAAGTCCAGGGCCACATTTTTGTCCCAGTCCAGCCCTGGGTTTGGGAGAGCTGTATACAGCACTCCCAAAATGCCCTGCCCATTGAAATGAATGGGTAGCGCTTCCAAAGCGCCTGAAAAGTGCTTCGAAAGCGCTGCAACGCAGACGCATTTAACCCCTTCTCTGGGGTTAAAAGTGCCCTGCTAGCGGCCGTAAAGCGTTGCTTATTGGGTAATTGCTTAGTGGGCATTGCTTAAACAGCGCTAAAGCGTCACTAAAACAAGCGGCCGCAGCTCAGTGTGAAAGGGCTCTTAGCTTGAATACAGGATCTGAAAACTAGGAACACACATGCAAGTGCACATTCTTATAGCTGGTTTAACAAAGAGTTACGCCGGCGTATCACTAGATACGTCGTTGTAACTCGTAATCTAAGCTGTCGTATGTTTAAGTGTATGCTCAAACTGAGATACACTTAAACCTAGCTAAGATACGACGGTGCAGGGTGCAATATTTCCGCTGGCCGCTAGGTGGCGCTTCTGTTGAGTTCAGCATAGAATATGCAAATGACTAGATACGCCGATTCACGAACGTACGCTTGCCCGTCGCAGTAAAGATACTCTGTTTCCGTAAGAGGTACGCCGGCGTAAAGATAAAGCTGCCCCCTAGGTGGCCTAGCCAATGTTAAGTATGGCCGTCATTCCCACGTGGAAATTTCAAAATGTTACGTTGTTTGCGTAAGTCGTCCGTGAATGGGGCTGGACGTAATTTACGTTCACGTCTAAACCAATACGTCCTTGCAGCGTACTTTGGAGCAATGCACACTGGGAAATGTACACGGACGGCGCATGCGCCGTTCGTAAAAAACGTCAATCACGTCGGGTCACTAGTCATTTACATAAAACACGCCCCCCTGTTCCTGATTTGAATTAGACGCGCTTACGCCGACCCATTTACGCTACACCGCCATAACTTAGGAGGCAAGTGCTTTGTGAATACAGCACTTGCCTCTCTGACTTAAGGCGGCGTAGCGTAAATACGATACGCTACACCGCCTGAAAGTTACGCTGCCCTACCTGAATCCAGCTAAAAGTCAACAGGTGTTCTCACATCATGAGGCTTTGTGAAAAAGGGCCTAAAATGGTGTACTGCAGTTATGAAGTGACTGACTAAAAATGTGTAGTAAATGTGGATTTCTAACGTGTGTCTTTATAAAATGACTAATGGTTGCAAATGAAAGTAAATTATCTCTGACAAGTTTGATATAATGTTATTATAGTGGGAAATTAGTAATCCACTGTGATTCCACAAACACTCAGGAAATTTTAGCAACTGTTTAAGTAAAGTGTTTTAGAATCCAAAAGTGTCCTAATGTCCTGTAAATATATCAATGCTCCAAAATTATTCAGTAATTGGTTTAAATAGTTTTTAAAGTGGATCAATACATAATAATTAGGTGACAGGCCTGATCTCTGTTACAAATCCAGCTGGATAATAGCAGCAACATTTGAAATATTCTCTTGTATTATGTGAGAAACAACAAGACAAGATAACAAGAGTTATCTTTTAGTTATCCAGTATATTTTAAAGGATAAGTCCATATTTTTAGAAAACATAATAAATACACAAATTTTTGCAGAAAAAAATGTGCATTTATTATTTTTTACCTTCAGGAGCTTAAACAGCATTGCACCTGTGATCAGTGTATCAGGGTTATGCCGCATACACACCATCACTTTATGTGATGAAAAAAAACGAAATTTTCTGTGAAGTAAAAAATTACCTTTTTGAAACTTCAATTTTCAAAGACGAAGTTGCCTACACACCATCATTTTTCTCACAATGTTCTAGCAAAGCGAGGTTACGTTCCACCACGTTTTTCCATTGAAGCTTGCTTCATAACTAGCTTCTGGGCATGCGCGGGTGTAAAAACGTCTTTTTAAACAACGTTTTTTGCTACACACGGTCAATTTCTGTGAAGTAAAAAACAACGTTTTGAAAAACGACACATAAAATTGAAGCATGCTTCAATTTTTTTTGGTCGTTTTTTACAAGACATAAAACGACGTTTTCCCCCACACACGGTCAATTAAAGTGACGTTTTTAAAAACGTCGTTTTTTTTCATCACATAAAGTGATGGTGTGTACGGGGCATTACACTACGCCAGGGCTTGACAAATTTGCTTTGAATCTAGGAGCCAGCTAAAAAAGATAAGAGTCAGTTTTTTTTAACCACTTTCCTACTGGTTACTTTCACCCCCTTCCTGTCCAGGCCAGTTTTCAGTTTTCAGCGCTGTCATACTTTGAATGACAATTACACAGTCATGTAACACTGTACCCATATGACATTTTTAGAATTTGTTTTGCTCACAAATAGTTTTCTTTTGGTGGTATTTAATAACCAATGTGGGCTTTATTTTTTGCTAAAAACAAAACACAAAATAACAATTTCTGCTATAATATTTACCAAATAAGTAATTTTTCTTATTCACTGATGAGAGGGCATTGATGACACTGCACTGATGGGTACTGCGCACTGATGGGGCTGCACTGATGGGTACTGCACTGATGAGCACTGATGGGTACTGCAATGATGAGATGGCATTGATGATGTTGCACTGACAGGTGGCCGCACTGGCTCCGGGTTGTCAGGCTCTGGACCACTGCAGAACCACTGCAGCGCCCACGGGTTCCTGCTCTGAAGTGAGGCTGAGACAGCTCAGGCTGGACCCGCACCAAGGGACCTTGTAGGATTAGCTCAAGGAGCACGGAGCAGGAGGCTCAAGTCCACACTGCCATGAGCCGCACAGGGGACACTTCCTGCCAGGGCTTCGCTCCGCCCATCAGCTATGCTCTTTCCCCACTTTGTCCCTCCTACTTCCATACAGCTCACATCTTCCATCTGCTCTTTACAATCCCGCCATCTCTTCTCCTTTAATCTGCTCTCACAGCGCCGTCCCCTCCCCACCCCCAGTCTTGTACACTCACGGGATCTGGGTGCCCGGCAGTGTTAGGACTGACATTCCACAACTCCTGTTGTGCCCGGCTTCCCTTCTCATGCTACAGCCACTGGAGGCTGACAAACCCCCAGGAGCCAGGACGAAAATTCTACTCACCATGGCGACCTGGCGCCTGGGGTTTGTTGAGCCCTGCACTACGGACAGATTGCAGAGTTCAGATGTACACTCTGCACAGATTGCATAAGTCAGGGTGCAATACAAACAGATTGCAGAGTTCTGCACCTCTCATTCAAATCTAACTTTTACCCCTCCTCCACTACCCTCACCCCCCCCCTCAAAAGCTCCACTATCTATCACCTGTTCTACCTTTGTAGCTGAACCACTGGCTGGGTCTAGTATTTCCCTGCACAAAGCACACTGTAGGTGGCTCCACCTCTCTGTTGCAAGATCATCCAGCAGGGGCATCAGCATCCAGGCATCAGACTGGGATCACAGAGGTTCCATGCAGCCTAATAGGGCGCATTCCTCTCCAGCCCATGATTGCGCTGCACCAGGGTCACCTGCTCCCTTGTCTCCGCCCTGCACTCTTTGAGAACCACTCAGGAAATGAGATCTGTGGGAGCCGTTGGGAGGCAAGCTGTCAGTTATAAACTTAGAAACTGGGCTTCTAAGTGACAGCGGGGAGCAGTGGACCAGAGCTGGAGGTGGCAGAGTTCCGCCATGTTCCAGTTGAAAAAAAAAGCTTTGGTTTGAAAGCTGCAAGGCTTGTGAATGAAGTACAAGGGCACTTATCAGCGCCCTCAAAGTTCTGTCAAATCTACAAGCCATCTGCAAGATGACAGACGGTACTTGTAGTTTATTCATGCAAAGGAAACTGTAAATGAATGATGCATGTGGGCAGAGTCCTGCTGTTTTTTAATTGGGTGTGGGGAGAAGAACCCCTTCCTGCTGTCACACTGAGGGGGAGGGATCGGTGGGAAAGGTGTCAGGAGCTGGAACATATTACATTCTGTGCCCTAAATATGGATAGAACATGTAAAATGTGAGATTAACCTTTAAGCTTGGAAGTACAACTAAAAAGCAAGCATGGAATGCCTCTCTACAGCTAGGTTTGAAAAATTGAAATATTGAGGGTAGACTCTTTTTAACATCTACAGGATGACAGTTTCTGAACAAGCACCTTTAAAGAAGAACTCCACTTTCGATCAAAATATTATATGGCATATAAAATTGCTACACAAGCCATTTGATGTTATTATAAATTACCAATCAATTTTAAGTCACTTTAATTTTCTAAAAATGTTCAAAAAATTCAATGCAATACGGCATCCTGGAGACATTCTTTACACTGCTGGTGTACAGAGTGCCTCCAGAAATTTCTGCTTGTGCAATTGGTTCACCGTTTTTCTCAGATATCTGTGCTAAGATACAATAAACATTTTAGACATTGCCTGCAATAGGAATTTGTATTTTTGGTAAGACACTCCCTAAAGGTAAACTTCCTCAAAAGGGATGTAGATGGATGCATTAGTAGATGGACACTAAAATTGCACTTAGTGGTTATAAAGAACCAGACCCTGCCATTCAGGAATCAGTCTGGAAAGGACCTTGCAAAACCCCAAAAATGTATGTTTAAAAAAGAAAAAGGTAGGAATCTGCTACAAAGTTTGTTAAACGGTAAGTTCACCTTCTGAACATGTTACATGTTACACCCATATTAAGGGTATACCATGTAACAGCACCCCCCCCCACCTTACCCCTCCCTTCCCTGTGACAGTGAGTGGGGGTTCTTTTCCCTGAAGCTGCAATCACATTTAAAAAAAGTGCTCCATCTGTATAGTCACAGGTTAGACTGTGCATAGAGATCATAGAGATCTGTGAATGAATGAGCTACAAGTCTCATCTGCCACCGTGGCAAGCAGCTTGCATATCTCAAGGTTACAATTGTATTTAGGGAGTAACATGTAACATGTTCAGCACCCCCCACCTCACTTACACTTAAAAAACAAGACAACACTGCTATCTCCCATATGTGTATCCCAATAGACTCTCTTTAAGCACATTCACCAGTAGACTAATGCAGTTTATGATAGAGTATTATAATTTATTATAATAAATAAATGTAGTACATTTTGGAATGCATTTTTTTTACCCTTCTTACCTATGCATATCTACAATTCATTGGTCACTCTGAGTGAGACCTGTCACACAGGGGGATTTACTAAAGCTGGTGCACTCAAAATCTGGGGCAGCTGTGCATGGTAGCCAAACAGCTTCTAATTTTAGCTTGTTCAATTTAACTTAAACAATAAAACCTGGAAGCTTATTGGTTTCTATGCAGAGTTGCACCATATTTTGCACTCTCCAGCTTTAGAAAATACAGCGTCTAATTGTAGCAAGCTGTGAAGCCTAATTTGTTTCTTTTGCACCAACTTCACTTGTGTGCTCATTTTAAAATTTTTAGTAAATTAGCTCCTGGCACCAGGTCTTTCGCTCTGGGTGCAGCCACTGTCTTCTATCCAATTTTAGAGGGGGCGCTGTTTTAAAAGGTTAACGTGTGAATTGATATGTGTTTCGAGCAACACATCCACACACTAGCAGCTGCACCCCTGGTGTTCCTTAGTAATTTTCCCCAGCATTTCCGCTGTGCCTCTCTGTATTGCATTAACGCTTCTTATGCATCTAGCCATGTGTACCCCTTCCAGTGCTCCAGTGCAGTGGCTTCGCTGGGGGAGGGGGGCAGGGGGCAGCGGCCCACACTCCCGCTCCATCCACCCCCCAATCCAATCCTGGCTCCATCTATCCCCCGATTCCTCACATCCCGGCTCCATTCATTGTGGCGGGTTTAGGGGGGAGAGCCACACCAATGCACTAGCCTGCTTAGTGCCGAAGGGTGGGTGACATTTTTTACCACACCAGGTGACACCAACCCTAGTGACGCCACTTCTCCTGTGCCTGGGCTTGTGTTCCTTGGCTGTTTCCAACCTGAGTTATCTTGAGCTTTCATGTCAACATCTTGTCTCTCTTTCCACTTTTGCAGTTAGTTCCTGCTTGTATGCACCAGTCTGTTTCTCTGTGTGTCTGTCAGTCCCACATTATCTACACCTGCTTTCCCAGCCTGTGTTTCTCCCCTGTGTATGTGTGTTCTCATACACTCCTGCTTGTTTTTCTGTGTATTCAATACCCCAATGCAGCAAGAGAACATCACCTGCTCTTGGGTGCAGCCTCCTCAGGTGAGTCGGAGGACCACAACCTGGACACCACCTGCAGTGCAACATCTTCACCCCCAGTAGCTTCTATTGAAGACTATGCAATATTCTAGATTCTGCACCTACTTTGTCCACCCTTTGGCCTTCATCACTGTGCACTTAGCTGCTGCTTAATGTCCTGGGCAGTCAATTTGTCCTTAGTGGGAGTAGGTTACCTAATCTTTGACATTAAATAATTGTACTGATGTGTTCTGTGAATATAGTTCTTTATCCTGACACACACTGGTAACATACTTTACACAATAATTTGAGTAAAGGGCAGTGGCATCCCGTCCATTAGGGGCACACAGGTGCCACCCCCCCATCCATGCGTTCAGCCCCCTAATCTACATGCAAGGCGCTGGCAAATGGATTACAATGGGGAGTTTTTTTTAAGTATGTGATTAGAGCCAGAGGCTTCTAAAAAAGGGTGGGCTCTAGGCGCAGAGCACTGCGCTCTGAGCCCACCCAGTTGTGTGAGAATAGCGAATAAATATTTGCACACTATTCTCACACTGATCCTCCTACCGGCCAATCAGGAAGTGGGTCCTGAGACCCATCACCCGTTAGGCTGAAAGGAAAGGCGATCCTATTGGGCAACTAGGAGGAGGAGAGAGGAGACTCATTGTGGGAGCCGCCGTGATGCAGAGGAGGAGGAGAGAGAGGAGGAGAAGATGCCTGCCCACCACCCCCATCACCAGTAGGAGTCCGGAACCTAGATGGGGTAAGTGCGGGGCTGGATGACTGACCACAAGACCCCCAGGGGATTGCGGGTTAAACGACCGAGCAGGAGCGGGGAAGCGGTTGCACCGGCAGACCACTGGGTGGTTTGCTTGCTGCCCCCCAAAAAGAACAACCGGCCGCAATTGGTAGAGGGAGCATCCTATTAATTTCCATTATTTCCAGAGTCCCATACTGGTGGTATAAACATCAAACCTAACCCTTCAACATACCATAATGCATAGTTGTACATTTGTACATACACATGACATACAAAACTAAAGACAGGTACTTTTTGAGTCTGTGAAAAAAGTTTAGGATCCAAAAAAGATTAATGGTACATCAACACATCAAAAAATCCAACTCAACTGAACAGAAATCCAACCAACCCAAATCAACAGCACCATTGTAATTCATTGAGAACTACAACACAGCTGGTACTTATAGGCCCGGATTCAGAAAGGACTTACGACAGCGTATCTCCAGATACGCAGTGGTAAGTCCAAATGAGCGCCGTCGTATCTATGCACTGATTCATAAAGGCAGTTACGCCTGAATTTGGCCAAGATACGACCGACGTAAGTCTCTTACGCCGTCGCATCTTGGGTGCATATTTACACTGGCCGCTAGGGGCGCTTCCGTAGATTTACGCGTTGAATATGCAAATGACCTAGATACGCCAATTCAGAAACGTACTTGCGCCCGTCGGATTTAGCTACGCCGTTTACGTAAGGCGTATGTCCGGCGTAAGTTTACCCCTCATAAAGCAGGGGTAAGTCATGTTAAGGTATGGACGTCGGAAACTTTGTAACATGCACTGTTCGATCGGACATGCATTTACATGGGGTCATGCTTCATTACAATACAACACGCCCACTGCCTTGCTACTTTGAATTACGCGGGCTTATGCCGGCCCATTTACGATACGCCAGCGTAACTTTGGGAGCAAGTGCTTTCTGAATACAGTACTTGCCTCTCAATGTTACGTCGGTGTAGCGCATAGGAGACGCGTTACGCCTGCTCAAAGATACGACAATGTATCTGAATCGCGGCCTTAGTCTATTAACTCACAGGACACTGTGAATGAATGTTGCGGGGGGAGCCATGCACGGATGCATCTTCTTTAGATTGTGGTAGAGAGTGGGAGGGAGAAGATCATCCACTCGCTGTCAAAACAGTTGCTGGTACATCAGTATATATGTAACATGTCACATGTTACACCCTGAATATAACTTATCCATTAACATACCGAAATGCTGAATCGGCTGCAATTCTTTTTGAGTAACTTATAACATGTGTAGCACCCTCTACCATAGGTAGGTGCTAGAATATGATTTTTTTCTAAGGAAACTCTCAGGCTAATTTAGGCAGGCCTATGCTCTGGGCAGGGCATGTTTGTTTTGATCTGGGACTGGTTAGTGTAGCAGAGGGTGTGACCACCTGTGCTCTGGCGCTGAAGCACCTCCCCTGCTTCCAGGGAGATTGTTCTGGAAGAGGGGCTGGGCCTGAAGCTGGAGTGCCAGGCAGCTCATGTGAGGAGCCCTGACCAATCCCCTTTTGGTATTGGCAGGGGACAGGCCTCCCATATAAGCTGATGTCACATGCTGCTGGGGAGGAGTTGTCAACCAGGAGAAGTGGAAAATGAAATACTAGGCAGTTGCTGTAGGACGTCCCCATCTGGGAGGGGGGCGCAGAACGCAGAGTGGCCCGGGGAGAGCTGTGAGGGAACCCCATCCTTACACGGTCATGGATGAGGTCTGATTCTGTACACAGTCACAGATGAGGAATTCCTGGAGCAGAAGGGCAGGAGGTGCTGCTGGAATGTATGTCCAGATAAAGTTCTCCATCATGGACTTGGGGCTGGAGAAGGTCAGTCTGTATACCACAGAGGAGTGCTGGGTGCAGAGGCATGCCAGGGAGTCTGGAAGGGAACTTTATCCTTACACAGTCATGGATGAAGTCCTCATCATTACACGGTCATTGATAAGGAGTCCTGGAGCAGAAGAGAGACTGTTTGGAGTAGTGACAAGTCGCTGTTGCCTGTGAGGCGCAGGATTTGCATGTCGGACTGGCTGGGAGCAGTAGTCTGTTTGTTGCCATGTGCTACTAAAACTGCTAGGCCGCCGAGGAGAGGTACCGTATACCTCTGGCCTAGTAAAGCGCTCAGATAACACCATTCAAGAGACTTTGTAACAGTTACTAAGTACAGCCGGCAACCCAGGGTTATTCAGAGTGATCCCCTTTTGTCATACTGGAAGTGATGAGACAGGAATCTAACAGTTTTGCAGACAGGAGGAGAAAAGTGCTGGGGAGTGACATTCTGCAGGAGCTAGTGCAGAGGAGGAGGAGCAATAGTCTGCATGAAGATGTGCAGGGGAAGAGACTGTGAATGTTAGAAGTGCATCAGTTTCTAAATCTACCAATCGGTGTTCTCTAAATGTGATGGCAATTCAACAAGTGCTATGGGCATCTCATATCTTCTTTTACTCCAACCAAGTTATATCCCCACAATAAACAAAACAACGCAAATGACTATTTATTGTCTCAGAAGTGATAACTGGGGTCTGACAGCAGGGTGATTTGGTGGATGTTTGTTACGAGTAGCAACCAAGAGCTACACATGTATGCAGGTCACATGTTCTAACTCACCCTCCCTTCACTTGCTGCATGCTTTTTATGAATTAGTAGCTTCAAATTTATCAAAGCCCCAAGAACAGATTGTCAGCCAAGCATTCAGCATTTTTAGATGAAGGTTGGCAAAAGCAGCCTACGTGAATTCCTCAAAAAAACCTTTAAATGGTTGCACCTACTTTAAGGTGACCAGATTTTTTAAATGAAATCCGGGGACATATTTTTTCTTTACTAGTAATGGCGGCAATCAGCGACTCTCTGCCTGTCGCCGCCAGCCTCACAGCCTCTCAAGTCTTATGCCGCGTACAGACGGTCGTTTTTTGTGATGAAAAAAAACAACGTTTTAAATCATTAAAATAAAACGACGTTTTTGAAACTTCATTTTCAAAAACGACGTTGCCTACACACCATTGTTTTTTCAAAATGCTCTAGCAAAGTGTGGTTACGTTTAGCACTCTTTTCCATTGAAGCTCGCTTCATAACTTGCTTCTGAGCATGCGCGGGTTTAAAAACGTTGTTTTAAACGTCGTTTTGCCCACACACTATCATTTTAATTGACACAAAAAACAACGTTTTGAAAAACGACACAAAAAATTCAAGCATGTTCGAATTTATTTTTTTGTCGTTTTTCAGAAGACATAAAACAACGTTTTCCCCCACACACGGTCATTTTAAATGACGTTTTTAAAAACAACGTTTTTTTTCATCACAAAAAACGACCGTCTGTACGCGGCATTACTCTTCGGGCCCCCGGCTACTACTGGATGGGGAGCGGAGGAAGATCACTCCGCCAGGGAAGGCAAGGAGATAGGCAGGTGGCTGGCCAGGATTTGAGCCAAGGCAGAAGAACATGCTAGGGAAGCTAAATTGGCATGTGCCCGAAACTGAAGAAATATTCCCTCCGCTCCAACCAGCACATCATCATCAGAAAGGGGCACAGATAATGGGAAAAATACAACCCCCCCTATGGTAGTAGGCACGGCGGAGCGGGGTGTGTAATTCTTTTTTTTTTATTTTAATTCTGCACTGATTGTCTTTGAAATTGCCCCTGCCCCTATTAAATCCAATCTGGGGACAAAACCAGGGACAGACTTGGTCCGGGGACAGTAACCTCAATCAGGGGACTGTCCCCTGAAACTGGGGATGTCTGGTCACCCTAAACTACTTTGTAAAGAATTGCATATTATTTTGGTTCATTATGTATACAAGAAATATTGCATCCAATCTGGATTTGCAAAATTACAATGGTGCTATATACACATTTTTTCCACATCTTCTGCTTACATTTGCTGTTGCTGATTATCACATGGCGTTGTCTGGTACAGACACTTTACAAATCCTGTCTGCTGCATTAGCCTAGCACACAACATCCTTGTTGAGTATTTCACACTAAGGTGACATTTCTCAGGCTACTGAATAATTTAAAAAATAAGCATTGATGGATGTAATAATATTTACCAGCAATGGCTTGCTCTGTGGTTATGTTGTTGGAGGAGGATGTGTGCTGCTGTAAAATGACAAATAGCCATGTCAAGATCTATAGCATTGCAGATTATAGCTCAAGAAATCTTATCCATTTTTTGTGCAGAAATAAGCAAATAAATACATAAATGAGAAGTGAACACTACAATGTATTGATTAGAAACCTATTCTATTTTCAGACATTTAACAAAGCATGTTTGCTGCTCCTAAACAGGCAAAGGAGAAGGCTGAAAGAAGGGGAGAGAATTAGATGCTGCATTTTTTCAAGCTGAAAATCGCAGTGTCAGTTTTTATACAGAGTTGATAACACTGACATCAGCTCAGCATAGATTTCCATGTGAATCAAGAACAGTTGGGATGTGCTATCCTGTAAAGAATAGTGATGGCTCCATTCTCAGTCTGTTTATGGTATAGTCACTGTCTAGCACCATTGCATAAGTGTTTACATTCCAATAAAGTGTAAGTGTCATTAACAATGAATGTCTCTCATTTACTTCCCTTTGGTACCTTAAAGCGGAGGTCCATATATAAATATATATATATATATATTTATTTATACTTTCTAGAAATGGCTGTTGCTAGGCAGATCGTCCTATCTGCCACTTCCTATTCCGCGGTGATCTTCTATCTTCTCCTACTCGCTTTGTCTTGTGGGACATTTGGTCGCGCTGTCTTCTGGGACCTTTGTGTCCCCCAGAAGGCAGCCAGCCATTCACAAAGCGTGCGCAGTAGGAAATGTGCAGTGAATCCGCAAGGCTCCACTGCCTGTTTCCCTTACTGGAAACAGGCGCCGGGACCCGATCTAATCGACGGATCGGCCTCGGGCGGCCGACATCGCAGGCACCTTGGACAGGTAAGTGTGCTTGTTAAAGGTCAGCAGCTACAGTTTTTGAAGATTCTGACTTTTATTTGTATTTATTTTTTCACAGCTGGACCTCCACTTTAAATATTAAAAGTGATTTGTTGTATCTGTTTGATAAAAACACTTATTGATCCTGCCAGAAATCCAAATCTGTTACGTGCAGTGTTATTTCAAGCAATATTATAAGCCTTACCTCTGTGAACTACAAAACAGCCCCCCCCCCCCTATGTTATGGAGATTAGGAGAGAGGGAGGTATTCTATAGTTCTGTTTTAGCATGTTAAGTGTGTTACTGGCAGTGTCACTAAATAAAAATAAAGGCAATTTAAACTGAAAAAAAGAAATGCAGACGCTACATCAAAGAACTGGTAAGCTGCAATATTTTTTTTCCTCTGATTTAGAAACCCTTTAAATAATATTCAGTTAGAAAATCTTACCATAATCACCACTGCTAAATAGTATAGATATTGCAAAGTGAAATATACTTGTAAATATTGCATAGATCTTAATATGAAGCCTACATATGCTGAATATATTAAATATTTTAAATGTCTTTCATTGAAATATGCAGCTTTAGTGAAGACTGTAATCAGATCCATTGTTGTGAAAATGCTTGTAAAATAAATGACAGCAGCTGCTCTTAGCCTCATGTGCTTTTGATGTGCTGGTGGGGTGCTTATGGGATGATAGTTACAGCTAATGGCTATTTCTTAGGAGATTTAGCAGCTCTGCCTAGAAAGTGAAACTGATTCTCTGATGCTCCTAACGGCTGAGCCAATCGATCGTTCCTAATGGAGTCTTTTTAAAAGAAGGAGCGAGGTGCCACAGCCCACATGTAGTGATCTACAGCTCTATTGTCCTGGCTTTTGGTCCTTAGATGAGAGATCAGGCTTTTAGGAACAGAGATCAAAAGGATAAATATGGCAAATAAATTCTCAAAGTGCTGACCCCTTCCTGATGTAATCATGCACTAATGTTCTGCATATAAGAAAAAGAATGATTATGTGGCCTGTGTAGGCAACAGACATACAAAGCATTCAGCTTACATTTGTACTTAAAAAAATTCAAAACACTTTAGCTATGATTATGCTAATAAATTATACACAGCATGTTTTCTATAGAAAGATATACAAAGGTATGCAAAGATATTCAAAGCACTGTTATAATTAAAGTGTTGTTGTTATTATTGACTATAATCTTTGGCACAGAGAACAAATGAGAAGGCTGAATCATCTGGTATTTTTCATTACTAGTGTTGTTGTTCTAATATTCTTCATTGTTGCATTTATGCTGTTTAAAGCAGAACTATACTCACCTCCCCTCCAGTAATGTGACATCTGCCCGCTCCCACACCAGGCCGGCATCTTCCCCTTTCAGATTGGGGGCCTTCAGCCATCTTGATTGGCCAGGATGTTTCGGGAAGACTTCATTTCCATGCATACTTAGTTAAAGTGATTGTAAAGCCTTTTTTTTCTCTATAAAAAGGCAAAACTGCTGTGTTTAGCCAATCAGGAGGGAGAGTCTCAGACGGCCGAAACACTCATGGACCTCAGTGAACATAGATGGGGCCCAGGTAATTAATAGGAGGGCTGCTGCACACAGAAGGCTTTTTATCTTAATGCATAGAATTATCAGAGTGCCTGTCTCCAGCCCAGAGTAACAGAGGGCCAGATTCACGTAGGTGAGCGGCGGCGTAACATATCGTACCGCAAGTTTTCATCGCAAGTGCCTGATTTACCAAGCACTTGCGATGAAAACTACGCCGGCGGCCTCCGGCGCAAGGCGGGCCAATTCAAATGGGCGTGTGCCATTTAAATTAGGCGCGCTCCCGCGCCGGACCTACTGCGCATGCTCAGTTGCGCAATTCCCGGCGTGCTTTGCGCGCCGTGACGTCATTTTTTCGAATGGCGACGCGCGTAGCGTACTTCCGTATTCCCGGACGTGTTACGCAAACGACGTTAAATTTTAAATTTCGACGCGGGAATGACGGACATACTTTATACAGCAATACGATTGCTGTGTAAAGTTAGGGCAGGTCAAATAATGACTAACTTTGCGACGGGAAACTAGACTAGCGGCGACGTAGCGAATGCGAAAATCCATCGTGGATCGCCATAACTCCTAATTTGCATATCCGACGCTGGTTTACGACGCAAACTCCCCCCAGCAGCGGCCGCGGTACTGCATCCTAAGATCCGACAGTGTAAAACAATTACACCTGTCGGATCTTATGGATATCTATGCGTAACTCATTCTATGAATCAGTCGCATAGATAGAAACAGAGATACGATGGCGTATCAGGAGATACGCCGTCGTATCTCTTTGGTGAATCTGGCCCAGAGTACCTATCTGAAGTACATCAGAGTACCCCTGTACCTGCCTCCAGCCAAAAGTACCTCAGTACCTATTTGCTGCCTATCAGAGTACCCGAGTACCTGCCTTCAGCCCATCAGAGTATCCGAATACCTATCTGCAGCCCATCAGAGTACATGTGTACCTATCTGCAACCCATCAGAGTACCTGAGTACCTATTTGCAGCCCATTCCTCATAGAATATACGTAGGATTGTTTGCTTTCCAAAATGGGGTCATTTTGTGGGCGTTTCTATTGTCCTGGTGCTCCAGGGCCTTCAAAAATGTGATAGGTTGTCAGGAAACTAAACTTGTCATTTATGCTCCTAGAACGCCTGATAGTGCTCCATGCATGTTGGGCCTCTCTATGTGGCTAGGCTGTGTAAAAGTCTGACACTGAGGAAAAAAAAAATGTATATATGTTTTTGGGGGATATTTATTATAGCAAAAAGTAAAAAATATTGAATTTTTTTCAAAATTGTCGCTCTATTTTTGTTTATAGCGCCAAAAGAAATCTCTATTTGTGGGGAAAAAAGGACCCCAATTTTGTTTGGGAGCCACGTCGCACAACCGCGCAATTGCCTGTTAAATCGACGCAGTGCCGAAACGCAAAACCTGGCCTGGGCATTTAGCTGCCTAAAGGTCCGGGGCTTAAGTGGTTAAAAAGACTCATAATGCCTCATAGAATATGTGTTGGGGTGTTTGCTTTTCAAAATGGGGTCATTTTATGGGTAATTCTATTGTCCTGTTGCTCCAGGGCCTTCAAAAATGTGATAGGTCATCAGGATTTTTTTTTTTTATAATTTTTTAAATTTCCCAAGAATTGTGGAAAAAATTACAACTTAAAAAAACTCATCATACCTCTTACTAAATACCATGAACTGTCTACTTTGTACAGGGGTCAAGTCCCGGGGGAAAAAGTGTGGGAACTCCCACCCAAGATCCACTCCCCCACCAAAAAATAAATAAATGATAAGCTCATATGCATAATTACTAAACCGCATGTTTGTTTTTTTTTCGATCCACTGTACCTTAGTAATCCTTTGTTACTGGCCGCTTCCTGTATTTGGATTCATCGGGTAGCAAGTTCCTTCTAAATCCCGCGATAACTCGCGGCAGACCTCCGCAATGTCTTCTGGGAACAATGACAAAAGCTCCCAGGAGACATTGCGGCATCGAGGAAGTGCCGGAATACCCGCACACTACCCGATGAATCCATATACAGGAAGTGGACAGTAACATAAAGGATTACTAAGGTTCGCCTGCCCCTGACAGTGACTCGAGCTGGGCATCGCCGCTTAGTGAAGGATTGGCTTGGGCGTCTCGGCTGCTCTCGTCCTGCAAAGGGAACTGAGTTCCTGCTGTGAAAAAAGTGCAGGAACTCCGTTCCCATGCATTCCCGCTGGACTTGAGCCCTGACTTTGCAAAAAGGGGAATTGGGGGTACTGTCCTGACATTTCAGGGCCTCAAAAATGAGATAGGCTGTCAGTACATCAGGTGTAATCAATTTTTAATGATTGGCAGTTATTTTTACCAAACATATGTAGCAGTAAAAACTTTGTCCCAACTTTATGAACAAAAACTTGTTATTTGTTAAATTTTCTAATAGAAATACATTTTATAATAGAAAATTAAAAAACGTGTTTTTTTTTTTCAAAATATTTCGCTCTTACTTCATCTTATTTTGCAAAAAAATTAAAACCCAGTGGTGATTAAATACCACCAAAAGAAAGCTCTATTTGTGTGAAAGAAAAACTATAAGGACGCCAATTTTGTTTGGGAGCCACGTCGCACGACCGCGCAATTGTCTGTTAAAGCGACGCAGTGCCGAATCTCAAAACCTGGCCTGGGCATTTAGTAACAAAATGGTCCGGGGCTTAAGTGGTTAAATAATTCAATAAATGAACAAAAAAATATAAACAAATATCTAAAAATTAGACCAGAAATGGGTGCACTAAAAAAAGTCTCTAATATTGATGAGTCTCTGATATTAGTGATTGAATGAAAAAATTCAAAAGTGGTGATTTCCTCAGTTGTGGGAGGACTCCACTGCTGCCATAAGTACTTTGATAAGCTCTGATTGACTTCCCTAAAGTGGTTGTAAACCCACTTTTTTTCACTTTTACCTACAGGTAAGCCTATAATAAGGCTTTCCTGTAGGTATAAAGAATATCTCCTAAACCTGTACGGTTTAGGAGATATTCCCCTCGCAATGCGCCGCTGATTGCAGCGGCGCATGCACAGGGGGGAATCCACGGAGAAAGGACCGGCAGCCGCCGGACCTTGCCAAATTTAAATATCCCGAGCGCACGCGCGGGAGTGACGTCATCGCCGCTCCAGCCAATCACAGCGCTGGAGCGGCGATACCCGGAAAAGACACGCTGGAGCAAGATGACATCTCGCTCGGCGTGGACCAGGTAAGTGTTCTTCACCTCGTTCCGAGGTAAGTATTCCATAATCAGCCAGTATGCGATGCATACTAGCTGATTATGCCTTTTGCCTTGCAGGTTTGAAAAAAAAAATGTTGATGCGGTTTACAACCGCTTTAATGTAAGTATTCCTATTACATTAAAAGTTCCTTACCTTTGAAGTATCACGCTATGCGCCTTCTTTTCTTCTCCCATTCTTCTATTTTATATCTGGTTTAACATTTTGGTACCATGAGAACATAATACCAGGAAAAGACCTCCTTTCATTGGTTCGGTTTGTCAGATATCTGTGCGAAATGCAGCTGAGGATCCAGCTTCTAACAGTGATTTTACATCATGCCCAGTTGACCCTTTGAACGCATGTTCTTTAGGGTTCACTGTTTCCGGTAAGCCTCTTACCTGCTGGTGGCGGTTGATCCTATTCTATCCCAGTTTTTCACTTTAATCTTCACAACTGAGGAAAGCACCACATTTGAATTTTTTCATTCAATCACTAATATCAGAGACTCATCAATATTAGAGACTTTTTTTAGTGCACCCATTTCTGGTCTAATTTTAGATATTTGTTTATATTTTTTTGTTCATTTATTGATTTATTTCATATTGAACATTTGTTTGGCACTGTGTTCACTCACCATCAGGTGCACTTTCATTTATGTTTATATTTGTTTTTACCACTTGTTGATTGGTTGTGTTAGCTGCTCACCACCAGGGCAGTGCGGAAATATTCACCTTTCCAGACGGCATTTGACTAATTTCAAAATGGGCACCACAGAAACTGGAAGCATGGATAGAGAGGCCCCTTAATTCCCTGTCTCCAGTCGAGACCAAAGGCAGAGAGAGTGAAGAACTACCTCCCACTGACTCGAGACCCAGAAATGCGGCTAACCCACAAAATAAATTCAACACCTTTATTATTATTTTTGAGGAAAGATGTAAAGTCAGTGCATAGGGTAAAAAGTCAAGAAAACAGCAAACCTTCCTGGTAAAGAAGTAAAAACTGTGCTGCGCTCAAACTCATTAATTCAAATTAACAAAAAGTTGGTCACAAAACATAAATATATCAAGTGAAGACATTGGACAATATTGTGTTAATGGTTTATGTGCAATTCAAAACGCATAAATAATATTTTTTCCTTTAAATAATATTTTTTCCTTTAAATAACATGAATCAATAATGTGTAATTAATATACAATTCAGTTCACCCTACATATCACTTGACCAGTATGTAAAATAACATACATTTAAAACATCTCTCTCTTTCTCTCTCTCTGCCCAATCATGCTAAGGTGTGGAGCAGCCAATCCTGGGAGAGCAGGAGTCGAAAGGAGGGGGGATGTGAAGTACACAGAATGCCTCTCTCACATTTGTGCATGAGATAAGCAAATCAGGTGTCAGTCACAGCAAGGGGGATGACACCTATTTCTCTGCGTGTCATTATTATCTTACTGAAGAAAGCTCAGAACTTGAATAACTATATGTGGCAAGACTGGGTACAGATGAAATGACATCCTCTGCTGTAACAGATATAGAGTCTTAATTAAAAATATTTTTGGGGGGTTTACATCCACTTTAAGGAACAATTGTGTACTCAGGATGTACAGTGCCTTGCAAAAGTATTCACCCCCTTGGCTTTTTAGTTACATTACAGCCTTTAGTTCAATGTTTTATTTTCATCTGAATTATATGTGATGGATCAGAACACAATAGTCTAAGGGCCAGATTCTGAAAGGACTTATGACGGCACAGCGCCATGTACGCCGTCGTAAGTCCTAATCCGACCCGTCGTATCTATGCACCTTTTCCAGGCGTATAGTTGCCCCTGCTATATGAGGCATAAGTGCGGCGTAACAATGTTAAGTATGGCCGTCGTTCCCACGTCGAAATTTTAAAAAGTTACGTCGTTTGTGTAAGTCGTCTGTGAATGTGGCTGGACATCATTTACGTTCACATCGAAACCAATGACGTCCTTGCTGCGTACTTTGGAGCAATGCACACTGTGAAAAACGTACGCCGGCCAATTTACGCTACGCAGCCGCAAATTACGGAGCAAGTGCTTTGAGAATACAGCACTTGCCCATCTAAGTTGCGGAGGCGTAGCATAAATCGGATACGTTACGCTGCCGCAGAAATACGCCGCTGACTGAGAATCTGGCCCCAAGTTGGTAAAGTAAATTTAGAAAAATATATACATACAACTATTTTTCACTTTGCACTTTGAGTTATTTTGAAGTTTAGCCCTCATATTGATTCATTTGGTCACCATCTATTTGTTTGCACAATTCTTTCATATTTTTATATATTTAGAAGTATGATATATTAGACATGTTTATATTCATGTACTTTAAGGGCTGGATTCACGTAGATCGGCGCATCTTTGAGGCGGCGTAGCGTATCGTATTTACGATATGGCGCCGTAAGTCAGAGAGGCAAGTGCTGTATTCACAAAGCACTTGCCTCCTAAGTTACGGCGGGGTAGTGTAAATGGGGCCGGCGTAAGCGCGCCTAATTCAAATGAGGATGATGGGGCGTGTTTTATGTAAATGATTGGTGACCCGACGTGATTGAAGTTTTTTTACGAACGGTGCATGCGCCGTCCATGTACATATCCCAGTGTGCATTGCTCCAAAGTACGCCGCAAGGACGTATTGGTTTCGATGTGAACGTAAATTACGTCCAGCCCCATTCACGGACGACTTACGCAAACTACGTAAAATTTTCAAATTTCGACACGGGAACGACGGCCATATTTAACATTGGCTACGCCACTAGGGGGCAGCTTTATCTTTACGCGGCGTATCTCCTACGGAAACGGCGTATCTTTACTGCGATGGGCAAGTGTACGTTCGTGAATCGGCGTATCTAGTCATTTACATATTCTACGCCAAAATCAACGGAAGCGCCACCTAGCGGCCAGCGGAAAAATTGCACCCTAAGATACGACGGCGCAGGCCGTCGTATCTTAGATAGGTTTAAGTGTATCTCAGTTTGAGCATACACTTAAACATACAACGGCTTAGATTCCGAGTTACGTCAGCGTATCTACTGATACGCCGGCGTAACTCTTTGTGAATCCAGCCCTTAGTGATTTGGTCACTTTGTGTAAACGAGCCCTTAAAGGAACCCTTTTAGAATATATAAGGAATAGAGCGTGTTCAATTTGTAAAGTAAATGTAAACCTAACCTAGTAAACAAGGTGAAACTGATTTACTTAATTTATCCAATCACATGCAAACAAAAATTCTGTGCTCTTTTTTAAAGTAAACACAGCGCAACTGTATAAGCTAAGGAAAGATTCACTCTGTAAAATGAACATGTTCTACTCTGTCATGCAACTCCCATGTAGCTGCTAATTCTGACATTTAACAGCAAGTTCTGGAATAATCACCTTGAGCCAGATTCACAAAAGGGATACGACGGCGTATCTGCTGATACGCCGTCGTATCCCTGTTTCTATCTATGCGACTGATTCATAGAATCAGTTACGCATAAATATCCCTAAGATCCGACAGGTGTAATAGTTTTACACTGTCGGATCTTAGGATGCAGTACCGCGGCCGGCGCTGGGAGGGGGGTTCGCGTCGTAAACCAGCGTTGGGTATGCAAATTAGCAGTTAGGGCGATCCACGAAACTTTTTCCCGTCGTTACGCCGCCGAAAGTGTTAGTTTGCCGTCGCAAAGATAGGGCACCTTTTACAAAGTGTAAAATTAGTACACCATGTAAAAGTATACCCGTCTTTCCCGCGTCGCTTTTGAATTTTTTTAAAAAACTTTTTTTTCCCGCCGCAAGTCTTTTTTTTCACGTCGCAATTCACAAAACGTTGGCGCGTCGTAATTTCGTGCAAAGCACGTCGGTAAATTTGCGTCGGGAGCATGCGCAGCATGTCCGGCGCGGGAGCGCGCCTAATTTAAATGGTACCCGCCCCATTTGAATTGGCCCGCCTTGCGCCGGACGGATTTAAGATACAACGCCCCAAATTTCCAGGTAAGTGCTTTGTGGATCGGGCACTTAGCCAGAAAATTTGCGGCGGTGTAACCTAAATCGGTTAAGTTACGTTGCGCCCGGGCTACGTGAATCTGGCCCTTTGATCCTGGTTGGCTCAACTAGTGTGACTCACTATGTAGTACAGCTAGGATTAGTGTTTTTTTTTTTTTGTTTTTTTCATTTATTTGTTGTTGTTTTTTATAAAGAGTCAATAATGACAGCTGCTATATTTTATAGTTTCCCCTAATAACAAAAACCTGGTGCTCTGTAAAGATACATTTAAGACATAAACAAAATTAGAAAATAAAGGATCTGTTTCTAACATTAATCATTTTTTTAAAATTATGTTCCCTTTAACTTGAAAAGTTACTTGTCTGTAGTGTAAGCATCTTATAATATTTATTTATTTATTTTGCATTAAGGATCTTGCTGATTAGCAAATGTTTCAATTTCAGCACAAGCTATCTTTAAAAAGAATTTGATGATGGCATCCTTGAAAATGTTTAATGACTGAAGTGTCAGCGGCCTTCTATTTGTTTTAGTTTTTTTTCTTAAACTTCAGCTTTCACTGCAATTTCAGCTTGTAAAGATACATATTTTCCTAGTGACTTCATTAAAAGGCAACAAGAAACACTTTAACACTTGCTGAGATTCAAGAGATATGTTACTTACTGAGTCTCAGACCCATTAGTGAAATTGCTTCTGGGTATTTTGCCTTTGCATGTTCCGTGTTGCATGCTGTTTCTTTCATGACACAGTGCACATGCTCTGTTAATGCTCTAAAGTACAATGTCCATGCCAATGCACCTGTCTTACCACATGGCTCTCAGTAGCTGGACAAACCAGGTTTTGAAGGGACATTTTACTAGTTGTTCTTTGTAGAGAGCAGTTTGGCTCATAGGTGTGATTACTGTATATAAGATGGTTTCCTAATATTTTGTTTCTGTATAGAACCATACTGAAAGTGAATTTGCCTGTCCTGACCTTTACTGAAACCCTTGACTCCATGTCTTGCTTCTCCATTGGTTAGAGCATAATGACTTGACCCTTAATATGCTTGTCTTTTAATCTGGGTGCTGTCTTGACTCTGGATTAGATTTGAGTTTACTGCATAGGTATGTCATGAATCACTTGGATTTCAAAGGTCATGGATCATGAACTGATGCAGAAATAGGAATGGTGGCAGTGCCAGAGGAGGCATTCAGGTCTTCTCTTGCAAATATACCCTCTTCAGGGCCGATCCGCCCTATAGGCTCACTATGCAAGCCGCTTAGGGCCCCACAAAGCTGCAGAGGGCCCCCCAAATTACTAGAGGCCCTGCCTGGTGAGAAGTCATTTCCGACCCCTCACCCCGTTTCTCAACTCGCTGGCTGCATGGGAGAAGAGGTAAGAAGTCAGCACCCCCCGCTTCTCACTTTAATGTAAGATTTCATTTCCGACAGCAGAACACCCCCTCCCCCCGTTTCTCAACTTTAATCTTTAATGTGACATGTCACTGTCGGAACAAGTCAAGTACTTGCAGAGAACTATTGTCTTTGTTTTGTATTATCTGTGGGTATGTACAATTCATTAAAGTTATAGTAAACCCTCAGGTTTTTAAAGCACTTTCAAAAGCTGATTTAATCACTTACTAAGTATTTCGCTTTTTATATTTTAATCCTTGTCTATGTTCCAGTTTAAGCTGGTACTCAACAACTGTCCTAGCTTTTTGGTTTCACAGTGGCTCCTTTCTCTTGCAGCATCGTATGAATTTATAGTTGCATGCAGGGACTAGAGTTGTGTCTTTCTATACCATGTGCATCAATAGAAGGGCACTGCCTCATGGCTTAGGATGGCAAGGCCCCCCTGCTCCTCCCTCCTTCTTCTGCTCCCTTCTCCAAGCTAGCAAAATGTACTGTCCAATGTAAACTCTTTCCTGTGAAGACTGGAAACTCAGGGAAGCAGCACTAAGAGAGCAGGAGCCAGCAGAACTGAATGTTGTAAACGGCAAATATTGGGATAAGAAATAATACAAATAGTTTACTAGGGAATGTTTATGTAATGTGCCCAAGCATGTCTCCAGACCTAAACCCTATTGAGCATCTGTGGGGCATGCTCAAACAGAAAGTGTCAGGAGTGCAAGGTCTCTAACATCCACCATCTCTGTGACAACGGCGGATCCAGGGGGGGCAACAGGGAAATTGCCCCCCCGAGACAATCATGTCACATTGGCCCGGTAGGCTGCCTGTCCTGAGGCTGCTTTGAGCTGTAGCTGACTGCAGCGCTCCCCCTCTCTCCTGCGTGTATGACACCGGGCATCTCTTGCTGTGTGTGAGAGCTGGGTCTGTGTTCGGCTGTGCTGCCTGTGCTAGACCTGCTTGTGTGATAGTAGATGGAACACTGATTGAATCAGTGTTTTGTCTATCCCACAAGCCTGTCTAGGGGGGGACCTTGCTAGAGCACACTGTCCTGCAGAACACAGACCTACAGCTCCTGTTTGTTCCATGACACACGTCGGGAGAGGAGATACCTGCTGTGTGTGATCGAGGCAATGCCATGGTGAGTGCCATGCACAGTGGGGCTTCATTCATATACAAAAGTGGGGCTGCATTAATATACAAAGTGGGGCTGCATTAATATACAAAGTGGGGCTGCTGCATTCATATACAAAGTGGGGCTGCATTCATATACAAAGTGGGGCTTCATTTATATACAAAAGCGGGGCTGCATTAATATACAAAGTGGGGCTGCATTAATATACAAAGTGGGGCTGCTGCATTCATATACAAAGTGGGGCTGCATTCATATACAAAGTGGGGCTGTATTAATATACACAAGTGGGACTGCATTCATAGACAAAAGTGGGACTGCATTCATATACAAAAGTGTAACTGCATTCATAGACAAAAGTGGGACTGCATTTATATACAAAAGTGCGGCTGCATTTATATACAAAAGTGGGACTGCATTAATATACAAAAGTGGGGCTGCATTAATATACAAAAGTGGGGCAGCATTTATATACAAAAGTGGGACTGCATTTATATACAAAAGTGGGGCTGCATTTATATACAAAAGTGGGACTGCATTCATATACAAAAGTGGGACTGCATTCATATACAAAAGTGGGGCTGCATTTATATATACAGCGGGGCTGCATTCATATACAAAAGTGGGACTGCATTTATATACAAAAGTGGGACTGCATTTATATACAAAAGTGGGACTGCATTTATATACAAAAGTGGGGCTGCATTCATATACAAAAGTGGGACTGCATTCATATACAAAAGTGGGACTGCATTTGCATATACAATGGGGCAGCATTTATATACAAAAGTGGGACTGAATTTATATACAAAAGTGGGACTGCATTTATATACAAAAGTGGGACTGAATTTATATACAAAAGTGGGGCTGCATTCATATACAAAAGTGGGGCTGCATTCATATACAAAAGTGGGGCTGCATTTATGTACAAAAGTGGGACTGCATTTATATACAAAGGTGGGACTGCATTTATATACAAAAGTGGGACTGCATTTATATATAAAAGTGGGGCTGTATTTATATACAAAAGTGGGACTGCATTTATATACAAAAGTGGGACTGAATTTATATACAAAAGTGGGACTGCATTTATATACAAAAGTGGGACTGAATTTATATACAAAAGTGGGACTGAATTTATATACAAAAGTGGGGCTGCATTCATATACAAAAGTGGGGCTGCATTTATATACAAAAGTGGGACTGCATTTATATACAAAGGTGGGACTGCATTTATATACAAAAGTGGGACTGCATTTATATATAAAAGTGGGGCTGTATTTATATACAAAAGTGGGACTGCATTTATATACAAAGGTGGGGCTGCATTCATATACAAAAGTGGGACTGCATTTATATACAAAAGTGGGGCTGTATTTATATACAAAAGTGGGACTGCATTTATATACAAAAGTGGGACTGAATTTATATACAAAAGTGGGACTGAATTTATATACAAAAGTGGGACTGCATTTATATACAAAAGTGGGACTGAATTTATATACAAAAGTGGGGCTGCATTCATATACAAAAGTGGGGCTGCATTCATATTCAAAAGTGGGGCTGCATTTATATACAAAAGTGGGACTGCATTTATATACAAAGGTGGGACTGCATTTATATACAAAAGTGGGGCTGTATTTATATATAAAAGTGGGACTGCATTTATATACAAAAGTGGGACTGCATTTATATACAAAAATGGGACTGAATTTATTTACAATAGTGGGGCTGAATTTTTATACAAAACTGGGACTGCATTTATATACAAAAGTGGGGTTGCATTCATATACAAAAGTGGGACTGAATTTATATACAAAAGTGGGACTGCATTTATATACAAAAGTGGGACTGAATTTATATACAAAAGTGGGACTGAATTTATATACAAAAGTGGGACTACATTTATATATAAAAGTGGGGCTGCATTCATATACAAAAGTGGGACTGCATTCATATACAAAAGTGGGACTGCATTTACATACAAAAGTGGGGCTGCATTTATATACAAAAGTGGGACTGCATTAATATACAACAGTGGGGCTGCATTCATATGTACAGTGAGGCTGCAATGATGGGCACTGATGAGGCTGCATTGATCTCTTGTACCATGTCTCCAGTCTCTGACCATCCCTTGTCCCATGAACATCCCTTGTACCACGTCTGCAGTCTCTGACCATCCCTTGTACCATGTCTGCAGTCTCTGACCATCTCTTGTACCATGTCTGCAGTCTCTGACCATCTCTTGTACCATGTCTGCAGTCTCTGACCATCTCTTGTACCATGTCTGCAGTCTCTGACCATCTCTTGTACCATGTCTGCAGTCTCTGACCATCTCTTGTACCATGTCTGCAGTCTCTGACCATCTCTTGTACCATGTCTACAGTCTCTGACCATCTCTTGTACCACGTCTGCAGTCTCTGACCATCCCTTGTACCACGTCTGCAGTCTCTGACCATCTCCTGTATCATGTCTGCATTCTCTGACCATCTCTTTTACCATGTCTGCAGTCCCTGACAATCGTCTACAAACTATGGGATAGAATTATGGCATTTATATTTAAATATTTTTTACTAGTAATGGCGGCGATCATTGATTTTTTAGCGGTACTGCAACATTGCAGCGGACACACCGGACACCTAATTAAGTTCTGTAAGCAACACCTTATTTTCTGGCAGTGCCCCTCCCGAGACTAGACTCTGGAGGATCCGCCCTTGCTCTGAGATGTCATCATGGAGGAGTGGAAGAGGATTCCAGTGGCAACCTGTGAAGCTCTGGAGAACTCCATGCCCAAGAGGGTTAAGGCAGTGCTGGAAAATAATGGTGGCCACACAAAATATTGACACTTTAAGCCAAATTTGGCTTAGGGGTGTACTCACTTTTGTTGTCAGCGGTTTAGACTCACAATGGCGGTTTAATTCAGCGTTTCGACGAGGCACAAGCATGTCTTCCTCAGGAGCTTGTGCCTCATAGAAGCTTTGATTTATATGCACTACAGTCTTTTGCTGTGCACCCGGGCCCATTGTTTAACCCTGATTTGTGTGCGATGACAACCATTGGATATATATATATATATATATATATATATATATATATATATATACATGTATATATACTGTAAATATATCACAGTATTACTGAGAATTTTAAGATAATTTATTAATTTGGTATTTAACCACTTGCTAACTGGGCATTTAAATCCCCCTCCTGCCCAGACCAATTTTCAGCTTTCAGCGCTCTCACTTTTGAATGACAATTGTGCAGTCATACAACACTGTACCCAAATGAATAAATTATTTCCCACAAATAGAGCTTTCTTTTGGTGGTATTTGATCACCTCTGCGGTTCTTATTTTTTGTTAAAATAAATAAAAAAGACAGAATAAAAAAAATATAAATCCTGTTTATATTTTGTTATAAAATTTTGCAAGCAGGTAATTTTTGTCCTTCATTGATGTACACTGATGAGGCTGCACTGATGGGCACTGTGATGGGCTGCACTGATTGGCACTCATGGGCTGCACTGATGGGCTGCATTGATGGGCACTGATAGGCGGCACTGGTGGGCACTGATAGGCGGCACTGGTGGGCACTGATAGGTGGCACTGGTGGGCACTGAGAGGTGACACTGAGAGGTGGCACTGATGGGTGGCACTAAAGGGCATTGATAGGTGGCACTGGTGGGCACTGATAGGTGGCAGTGTTGGGCACAGATCGACACTGGTAGGTGACACTGATAGGCAGAACTGCTAGCTGGCACAGATTGGCACCACTGGTGGGCATTGATAGGTGGCACTCGTGGGCATCGATAGATGGCACTTATTTGCACTGGTGGGCACTGTGGGAACTGGCAGGTGGCACAGGCAGGTGGCATTGGTAGGTGACACTGGCAGGCAGTAATAGTGGGCACAGATGAGACAGATGTGCCTCTTCCTCTTTGGGACCGATGTCCCTTTCACAAGAGCCAATGGTCGACTTTTTTTTCTCTCACGCTGTTAGCGTGAGGAGAAAAAATAACGATTACCAAGGTTTTGTTTACATCACGTGATCAGCTGTCATTGGCTGACAGCTGAAAAATAAAATCATAAGCGCAATTATCAATACGTAAACGAACAAGTGCAATATAAAGTGTGCTGCAACCTGTAAAAAAAGTGACAATGTGCAATATATATGTGACACAAATGTCCCATAAAGGTGATGATAAACGGTCTTCGTGAATAAATTCTTCCAGTGATCTTCTAAAAAAAACAATCTTCCAAGAGTGGGCTCACAGAGCGCTTACCTCCTTGTATATGCAATGACTCTTTGGATGAAATCTCTGCTTTCCTTGATGACGTGTATCAGCTGAATATCTTCTAGAATGGTTCCCATAAAGTATTCTCCAGCTAGGTTCCAGCAATGTAGGCTATGGCCAAAATGTATCCCTTGATAATGCTCAGGATGGAAAGAAAAGATTCCCCATAGTGAAGTAAGTAATGTAAAAAAAATGTAATAAAGAAATAGAGATACTTACAAAGGTAAAATGTAATGTGCAAACCATATCCGCAGTACTATTTCCTGGTAGTTCCGGCCCTTACATGTTACGCCACGTCACGTGGCTTCATCAGAGGTGTCGGATTGGTTAGGTGTCCTTTTATTTATACTTCGAAAAATTGAAGTATACCGGCGGCCATCTTGCCGGAGTACATGTTTCCAGGCGGCGGCCATTTTATAGGTTAGTATGAACAATAGTGTTCCTCAGTGAGAGATAATTCTGTTAGACTAATACAGCATATCTTAACATACTCCCAGCGGCCATTTTGTCGGAGTATATGTCTCCGCCAAGGCAGTCGCCATTTAATTGGTTGGTAACAGTATGTTAAATCTTATGAGTGGATGTTGCAATGTCTAGAAGGCGCATAAGGGCTCTCTATGCAACCAAAACGGACATTATACTGAGCTGGCATAATGACGACAACATCAAATGTATAAAATAGTAATGTGGCCGCTAGATGTATAAATACAGTAATATTATGGCCGCTAAATATATAAAATAATAATTATAATATAATTGTCATGAAATAACATAAAATATTAAAAATATAAAATTGTTTAAAAATGATAGAAACAGTTAAGATCAAATTCTACATTCATTTCATCAGGTACCATTGTCTGCAAGCTGTGTATCCACCTGGATTCTTTTTGACTGATGGATCTGACCAGGTGTGCCCTTCTCCATGGTTTCTTGTATTTTTATATTGCCCAAAAAGACAAATGTGTAGGGTCTTTGTTATGAAATTGGGCAAAGTGTTTGCTTACATTGGGGCAGATTAGAGATACGCTACGCTACGCCGCCGTGACTTACTTGTCCTCGGTTCGAATCCTGAAAGAATTTGTGCCATAAGTTACTAAGGCCCCGTACACACGAGAGGATCTATCCGCTGGAATTGATCTGCGGATCAGTTCCAGCGGATAGATCCGCTGGTGTGTACAACCCAGCGGATCTTTTTCCGCGGATTTTTTCGGGCCGACCGATTTCCAGCAGATAAAAATTTCTTAGCATGCTAAGAAATCTATCCGCTGGAATCGGCTCCAGCGGATCGATCCGATGGTCTGTACAGACTCACCGGATCGATCCGTCCGAACACATCCCTCGCATGCGTCGTAATGATTCGACGCATGTGTGGATATCCTTATATGACAGCGTCGCGCACGTCGCCGCGTCATCATCGCGGCGACGGTGCGACACGTCACCGCGGACGGAATTCCGCGGGGATTTTGATCTCCTGGTTAGTACAACCAGGAGATCAAAATCCGCCAGAGGATTTATCCGCGGATACGGTCCGGAGGACCGTTTCCGCGGATAAATCCTCTCGTGTGTACCCGGCATAAGTCTATCTCTGGCAGTGTAACGGCGCGTAATTCAAATCGGCGATTAGGGGGCGTGTTTCATTTAAATGAAGCGCGTTCTCGCGCCGAATGAACTGCGCATGCACATAGACGTGAATAACGTCCATCCCGATTCACGGACGACTTAGGCAAAAAAAAATAAACAATTTAAAATAAACGCGGGAACGACAGCCATACTTAACATGGCAAGTCTAACTATACGCCGCAAAACACCAGCTAGAGACGACGTAAGAGAATGCGACGGCCGCGCGTACGTTCGTAAGATCCGAAGGCGTACGAAGCCATACGCCTGTCGGATCTAACCCAGATGCCGTCATATCTTGGTTTGAGGATTCAAACCAAAGATACGACGCGGGAAATTTGAAAGTACGCCGGCGTATCAGTAGATATGCCAGCGTACTCTTTGTGGATCTGCCCCATTGTGTTTTGGGAAACCTTTTCTAATGTTTTGAATGTGTTCCCTAATTCTGACCATGGGAGATCATTTTGTTCTACCTACATACTGTAGATTACAGGTAAATTGTAATACATATACCACTCCCTCTGTATGGCAACTGATAAAATCTTTAATGGTATATGATTGTCCTGGTCTAGTAGAGGTGAATTCTAGCCGTTTGATTTGTGTTTTTTTTGAGTGCCTACATGCATAGCAATATTTGCACGGGACAAAGCCTTTACCTGAAAAAAAAGTTTGACTTTTAGGTGGAGGTTCTACCACATTTTTTACCACTATATCTCTCAGTGTCGGAGCTTTTTTATAGACTATGTAAGGTTTGTCTGGTAAAATACCTTTTAAGTGTCTATCACTTTTCAGTATATGCCAATATGTTCTTATTCATTTTTCAACCTCCCAATGTTGTATATTGTAGTCTAAAACTAACATAGGTGCCTCTGTATTGCGTTGTTTAATCTTGGATCCTTGTAACATTATCATCTATGCATTTTTGATACCTCTTCAATCTGTTTCTGAATAAAATCGTCTGCATAATCTTTATATTTAAATCTATTGCCAATGAATGTAGCTTGCATTGGGCCGCCGGGAGTATGTTAAGATATGCTGTATTAGACTAACAGAATTATCTCTCAATGAGGAACACTATTGTTGATACTAACCTATAAAATGGCCGCGGCCTGGACGGAAACATGTACTCCGGCAAGATGGCCGTTGGTATACTTCCGTTTTTCGTGTATAAATAAAAGGAAGTCTAACCAATCCGACACCTCTGATGAAGCCACATGACGTGGCGTAACATGTAAGGGCCGGAACTACCAGGAAATACCGGAAGTACTGCGGATATCGTTTGCACATTACATTTTACCTTTGTAAGCATCTCTATTTCTTTATTACATTTTTTTTACATTACTTACTTCACTATGGGGAATCTTTTCTTTCCATCCTGAGCATTATCAAGGGATACATTTGGGCCATAGCCTACATTGCTGGAACCTAGCTGGAGAATACTTTATGGGAACCATTCTAGGAGATATTCAGCTGATACACGTCATCAAGGAAAGCGGAGATTTCATCCAAAGAGTCATTGCATATACAAGGAGGTAAGCGCTCTGTGAGCCCATTCTTGGAAGATTGTTTTTTTTAGAAGATCACTGGAAGAATTTATTCACAAAGACCGTTTATCATCACTTTTATGGGACATTTGTGTCACATATATTGCACATTGTCACTTTTTTTTACAGATTGCAGCACACTTTATATTGCACTTGTTCGTTTACGTATTGATAATTGTGCTTATCATTTTATTATTCATCCATTATTGGTATTTATTTATATTTACACATTTAGATTGAGCAGCAGTTTCACATTATTCAATTTTTACCTTTTACACCTGGAGGCGCGAGAGCTCACCCACACATTGGCTGACAGCTGATCACGTTGTAAGGGATCAGCCCCCTACTCGGATCTGTGATTACCCGAGCCTCAGTGACTCAGTGATCACAGCGTGCGCCACGCACGCCCTACAGGTGCGCACAGGGAGCGTGCCAAGGGGAGGAGGTCTATTGACGGCCTCCCGGCAATTCAGGTCCGTGCTGTAGACGTCATTTGGCTATAGCACGGACGCCAAGTGGTTAAAGCAGTGTGAGCAGTATGAGATTATACTGCGAGAATAAGAATATATGGCAGTTTATATGGCAGTTTACCAGTCCTTAGATGTAGTGGTTGCATTCTTTTTTCAAGCTTTCTTTTTTTTTCTACTTTGTGATTCTGCCACTAACACACTTCTTGCCCTAGGGTAATAACGGTCATTTTTCCTATTGTATCTATGGTGGAATAGCTTTGTCACCTGAAGTTGGTACCAAAGAACAACACAGAGAGCAGAGGGAAATATCAAATCACTAGATTTCTAGCATGATCAGTTGACCATTTTTGAATTTAGCGAACAGATATAACTAAACAATTTTAACTGTATACTTAACAGACCAAAAGGTAAAAAATAATTGACGTTCATTGTTAGGGTGTATGTACACTTTAAGAAGGGCTCTTTATACATGACCCAGTCCATGTTTTATAATATGCTGATATACATTCTAATACTGCAGTGCATAGGGATTGTCATCCTATTTTAAATCTTGCTTGAGAAAGGAATATACAGTCTGAACTAGGCTATCACTTGATTTATTGCTTTTAAGCTGTATTAATAAGTGACAATTTTACTATACTACTTTGGACCCAGAGTGCTGACCTTTCTTTGTTCTTTAGATGTGGATTCAAGAAGAAACCCTCTGACAGAGTAACTGGGATTGGATTGAAGCCCTGTGACTGCGGATGAGTTGTGTGTGACGTTTCTTGTGCTAAGCATGTTATTTACTACCTGCCACACTCTCAGAGAGGTCACATCACTCCCCTGACAATTTATCAGTCTTCCTTTCTTTCAGAAGCACCGATCCATCTATGTTCAAGCAATTATTCATGGTCACTATCTACTTCCCTGACTGAAATGTTGGTTCAGAAAAGACACAGCTACTGTATGTTAATCCTGGTGTCTCTTCAGTTCTTAATTGTGTTCACAAATGCCTGACACAGATCAGCCCTTCTGTGGCCTCTCAACTTGGGACTTACTTGTACCAGCATTGCATTGTGTTGAGAAAGAGGACTGAGGAAATTCTTTCACTTGTATGAAGCAGACTGCTGACATTATTTCAGACTAGACAATGTCACTTGATAGATCTCACTAAGAAGCCTAATGCAGGTACTACATCATAAGTTAAAGGACAACTTCGCCTTTAAAACCATGCTACACACTGCACCTATATTTAGGGTGTAACATGTAGCATGGTTTCAAACAGACCACACCCCACCCTCAAAGAGTTCCCCCCTCTGGTCCTCACAGCTGCTGTCTGTAGGCGGACAGAAGATGGACGGGAATGCGGCGGTGATCACAGGCATCCTTACCTTAGAAAGGAGGCAGATCCGGCAGACATGGATCAGGGCTGCAGCTCCTCACTCTGGGGCCATTGCTTCTCCTTCAGGCCGAATATGGAGTGGGTCCTGACTGAGATCCGCTTGGCCGGGAGTCCTAAGACTCCCTGACCAATCGGGTCTCAGGAACTGCATCTTGGTTGGCTGGGAGGAGAATCAGGAAGACAATAGTGAATATTAATTCATTGTGATGCTTGGCGCCTTTCCCAAACATTTGAAAGTGAGTGTAAGTAGGGGAAGCAGGAGGAAAGGAGAGGAGAGAAAAGGAGGACCAGAAGTCTCCCCCCAGTACCCTGCTCAGACAATCAGTCAATTTTACTGCTTGTCAGGAAGGGCATGCCAACGTCCAAAATGGTGGCCGTAGAAGTCGGCCAATGATCTCCATTCCTGCGGGAGCGCCGTTGCGTGCACCCCCTGAGTGTTTGGCGGCAGACAGGCTATTTAAACTGGGCCACTTTCCGGACTCAGGTGCTGTCCGTTCTATAACGTTTAGTGTATCTGATCCTGTTATCCTGATTCCTGTTCCTGTTTATCCGACCCAGCTTGTCTCTGATGCTCCTGCTCTCCGCCTGCACCCGACCCGGCTTGTTTGATTCTGATTCCGCTTGCCTCTCCTGCTACCTCACTGCCAGCCCAATACCGACCCGGCCTGCACCTTGACTTCGCTCCTGCCTCCAGCGACTCATCAGCGATCCTGCCAGGCACTCGTGCAACTCTGTACTCTTGCGCTTCCTGTCTGCTCTATCAGGAGCTCGGAGTCAGAGCTGTAAGAGAGGTCATCCTCCGCACATCAGGCTCTACCGTCAGGGAAGTGACACTGCTGCAGGAGGTCAGTGTGTGATTGACTGCCCAGCCCATCAGAGTCTGTGATGCCATTAGTTAGTCAGTCACTCTCTGTTGGGGACGGGGGGATGTCAATGATGTGAGGGGGGTAATACAATAAGGTTAGTGTCATAACACCCCTCTTATATCACCGACCCTACCTTACCATAGTGTAGGTCCATTGCATCCTCCTTACCTTAGTGTACATTTCCTAACATCAGTTGCCCCCTTTACCCCAGTGTATTTACCCCAGTGTATTTACTCTGCAGACTCTGGTGTAAAGGTAAACTCCAACGTAAAAGGTTTCTAGTCATCAGAGCTACCCTCACATCACAGTTCTTAGTTTTACCCTTAAATCAGAGCTCCCATAATTTCCCCTTAAATCAGAGTCTTCAGGGTACAGCAGAGCAAACTCTGTTCAAAGGAGGAACCCTGCAAACTCTGCCTTTCCCTTCCTTCTTGAGTCAGATAACAAGGCACATTTTTATTAGTTTAATTTAAAGCACATTTTTATTAATATATAACTTTATTACTTGATTTTTTTAATTTGTCTAGAGATCAGCCTTAAAATAATGGCCAGGCTTGCACAGTCTGCAAATGTATTTGTGAAAATGTATTATGGGAGAAATGCATAGGATTAGAAAATTCTTATTGAATTTAACATTTCAATCCTCTTTATCAAAGATTCCTAATTTGTACGAATGCAATGTTTTGTATTGTGGCTTCCAGACAGTATTACAAAGAGAAAAATGGTGCTTAAGACAATCCTAGAAAGGATACTTTACTTGATTTACCTTCTTTGAGAAACAATGCAACCAGGTTTCAGCTTCTAACAGGCATGCTTATATAAAACATCAGGAATCAGGCATTTTTGTTTTGTTGTTTTGCTATATAAACAAAAATATATGGAACATTAAAAAAAAACATGTTTTTCTTTGTTTCTCTAAAAAAAAATGCAAATAAATAATTATTCTTCATAAATCTAGGCCAAGATGTATTCCGCAACATTTCTGTGGTAAAAATAATGCAATTCAGTGTAAATTATTTAGTCTGTATGAAAGTTATTGTCAGGTCATCTGTGGCCAGGTGACAAGTGCACCCTGTTGGAGTCAGGGATGCACCACAGGGTAGTGAACCCTATAGTTGACTGCTGCAATCAGAGAGGAAGCGTGAGCCCAAGATTCCCCAGGTCTAAGACCCAGCTTTGTGTTCACCAGAACCTCTAGTGGTGAGGATGGCCTTCGCTGCAGCTGGATCCAGGTCGCGACCCCTGGGATCCCTAAGGTCACGCTTCGCAGGGAGAGAGGGGAAGCAGCAACCAGGACAAGTGATAGTGATGGGTAAGCCAAGGTCAGGGCAACAGGCAGACAAGGGTAACCAAGGGACAGGCAAAAGGTCAGGGTCACAGGCAAACAGGAGAAGTCAGGGACAAGCCAAAAACGGTACACAGGAAGGTAAACGTAGCACACTGCAGACAGGAACTTAAGCCAACAACAAGGTTGAACAGCAAAGCAGACCTGCAGTGCAATAGTTAATATAGACTTCCTGGGATGGCCTAGGGTGGAGCCATACAGGGAGGAAGGTGATAAAAGACAGCCAGGAAGAGAGTCAGGCCTCTAATCAACACATGGAGACAGGTAAGCTGCCAGACTTTATTGCATATCCATGACAGTACCCTCCCTCTTATGGCCCCTCCCCTCCCCTGTCTGGGTCCAGGCTTAAAGGGAAATCTCAGATGAAACCTCCTCAACAGACGAGGTGCAAGGACCTCAGATGCAGCGATCCAAGATGCCTCATCAGGACCAAACCTTCTCCAATGTACAAGATACTGAAGAATGCCTCTGCAGAGGCGAGAATCCAGGACTTGAGTAACCTCATACTTTAGATTATCCTCATTGACCAGAACCGAAGTAGGGAGAGCACGAGAGGATTTATTGAGCACCAAAGACCTTTTGGGAATAAGCAAGGGCATGAGAGGATCAACAGGAATCTGAGGAGAGTTCCCCAAACCCTTAAAGATGGACTGGGCATCTAGTACAGGACCATCAGACTGGGCAGAGGTCAGAGGAATCCTGAGGTCAGGTTGGTTAGAAGGTGATATGACACAGGAGTCAAGCTGGATAGCAGGAAAACCAGCAGAATGCGGAGAGCCCTGAAAACAAGGTTGAAAACCCCACCTGGCCGATTGAGGCAGTCTATCCCAAGGATGGATTGAGCCCCTTAGACAGGTTTGAATGGATGTAATAGTACTAAGGTGGGACGAGGTTACTGAAGGTCCTGAATAAGAAAAAGTAGGAGGCCCACTGGGCATGGGCTGGACTGGCATAACTGATGCAGAGGCCGAGTGAATATCATAGTCAGGTGTATCGACTACACAAATCGCATCACAAGGCGTAGCGAGTGCAGAACTTGCAGACCAGTTAGCCTGGCTGTGCGTTTTTGAGACAGACAAAGGTAATCTGTTATGCAAACTGGAGTGAATGATCAGCTCAGGTTCACAGGTGGGCTCCTCATCTAGAGTGCCACATGAGCTAGAGAGTGCATCAACCCGACTATTGCAGGACACATCCTGGAAATCACTACATACAGTAGGAAGAGCAAAAGATACTGGGATGGTGGCAACAGGAAGTTTCTCTTTTGGGGCACCCTTGGGTAGGCAGGACGAGGAACAGGAGGAACCCCAAGCCAGGATCTGTCCAGTAGTCCAGTCAACGTGTGGAGAATGGAGCCGTAACCAAGGGAGTCCCAGAACAATAGGGTTAAGGCCTTAGGTAAGACAAGGAACGATATCCACTCCTGGTGAAGTGTCCCTACTGACATCTTAACAGGAAGTGTCTGGAAGCGAATAGGACCCCCTGGAAGAACAGTGCCATCAATCGCCAAGACCACCAATGGCGTGGTGAGGGGCAAAAGGGTAAGTCTCATGGACGATGCGATTTCCCAGTCCATGAAATTGCCAGCGGCTCCGGAATCCAGATATGCCAAGACCGAATGAGAAGAAGCACCAAGATGAAGGGACACAGCAAGAAGAAGACGAGAAGGTGAAGGTGATATTTCTGGGTCCAATACTCCACTTTCTAGATGTATTGGACCAGAAAGTTTTTCTGGACAAAGAGAGAAAGTGTCACGAAAATGACCTTTGCCCCCACAGTAGAGACACAGGCATAGAGTTCTGTGCCTAGCACGTTCCTCAGGGGATAACTTGGTCCGACCCAGCTGCATGGGTTCCTCAGCTGGCAGGGGATGCTCCACGAGTCGAAGAGAGGGGAGCTCAGGCTGACTAAGGACCAAGGAATGCTGGCGTCGCTTTTCTAGGGTCCTTTCCTGAAAGCGAATATCGATCTGTCCAGATCAGTGGGGATGGTTCTTCCTGCTAATTCATCCTTCACTCTATCAGCAAGGCCATGCAAAAAGGTTGCGACTAAGGCCTCATTGTTCCAGCTCAATTCAGCTGAGAGGATACGGAACTGAAAAGCATATTGTCCCATTGAACAGGATTCTTGGCAGAGATGTAAAAGGGCACTGGCCGCTGAAGAGACACGAGCTGGTTCTTCGAAGATATTCCAAAAAAATTTCAAGAAAACAGGCAGGCTAGAAACCACTGGATCATTCGATTCCCACAGAGGGGCTGCCCAGGCTAAAGCTTCACCGGAGAGGAGGGAAATTATATAGGCTATCTTAGCCCGATCAGACAGAAAGTGTTGGGGCAGAAGCTCAAAATGAATAATGCATTGGCTAATGAATCCCCTGCAGGACTTAGAGTCCCCAGAGAAACGGGACGGAGCTGGCAGTTGTAGTGAATGCGACTCTGCGACTGGTGCGATAGGCGCAGCCGCTGGTTGTACTTGGGGTTGCTGATCCGGGGTTCCCAAAAAGGTCTGAAGCTGATCAAAGCGGGAAGCCAGATCCTGTAGGAAGTGCTTCACCTGAGTCTGATTAGCTTCATGCGTCTAGAGTCTGCGAACAATGCCATGTAATGGATTGTCTGCAGGGCGCGGCACGTCGGCCGGGTTCATGGCTGTTCAAACTGTCAGGTCACCTGTTGCCAGGTGACAAGTGCTCCCCGTTGGGGTCAGGGATGCACCACAGGGGAGTGAACCCTATAGCCGACTGCTGCAATCAGAGAGGAAGCGTGAGCCCAAGATTCCCCAAGGTGCAGAGTCTAAGACCCAGATTTGTGTTCACCAGAGCCTCTAGTGGTGAGGATGGTCTTCGCTGCAGCTGGATCCAGGTCGCGACCCCTGGGATCCCCTAGGTCACGCTCTGCAGGGAGAGACGGGAAGCAGAAACCAGGACAACGATAGTGATGGGTAAGCCGAGGTCAGGGCAACAGGCAGACAAGGGTAACCGAGGGACAGGCAAAAGGTCAGGGTCACAGGCAAACAGGAGAAGTCAGGGACTAGCCAAAAACGATACACAGGAAGGTAAACGTAGCACACTGCAGACAGGAACTTAAGCTAACAACAAGGTTGAACAGCAAAGCAGACCTGCAGTGCAATAGTTAATATAGACTTCCTGGGATGGCCTAGGGTGGAGCCATATAGGGAGGAAGGTGATAAAAGACAGCCAGGAAGAGAGTCAGGCCTCTAATCAACACATGGAGACAGGTAAGCTGCCAGACTTTATTGCATATCCATGACAGTTATAAAGTCTACAAACTATGGTATACAGTATATAAAATTGATCAGTCCTGATGTACTGACTGTCTATCTCATTTCTTCAAATACCTCTCAAAAGACATATTTTTGGAAAGTTGACAGTCCAAGGTATTTATTCAATAAGCGGCAAGGTGAGCTTTTTGATTTTTTTTGTCATTATACTTTGGAAAATTAAGATATTTTTTCATAAAATTTACATTTTAACCATTTATTTCTCACACAGCATATGCATGCTTAGAATTACACCCCAAAAAACATTCTGCTATGCCTCCTGAGTATGGGGATACCACATGTGTGAGGATTTTTCACAGCCTAGATGCATAGAGGGGCCAAAAATCCATGGAGCACCTTTGCACTTTTAATAAGCATAAAATATGCGTAAATTATGCATCTAACTTCCTGACTACAGATTACATTTTCAAGGTCCTGGAGAACCAGGACAGTCAAAACACCCACAAAATGACTTCATTTTGGAAAACAAGCACTCAAAAGTATTTTCTGAAAGGCATACGGATTTTGAAAATGTAATTTTTTTACCACAAGTTTTTGGAAAATGCAAGAAAGAAAACTAAAATAGATTGTTTAATTAATAAGATATTTCTAACACACATTATGAGCATACTTAGAATGACTTTCCAGAATTACACCAGGTCAGTAGAAACACCCACAAAATTACCACAGTTTGAAGAGTAAGCACACCAAGGTGCAAGCAGCAGGCAGAGGCAACACTGCACTAGTGTGGTGGAGATCAGGGACATTGTAACTGGTGTGTAACTGGTGTGGCAGTGATCAGGGACAATATGACTGGAGTGGCAGTGATTAAGGACTATATAATTGGTGTGGCGATGACCATGGCCACTGGTACTGGTGTACTGGTACTGGTACTGGTGTAGTGGTGACCAGGGACACTCTAACTGGTGTGGCGATAATCAGGGACAAAATGACTGATGTGGCAGTGATTAGGGACACTGTGAGTGGAAGGCAGTGATTAAGGATACTAACTAGCAGCACTGGTTTTGTGATTGCACTGCTGTGGCAGTGATCAGAGATAATGGCTAGTGGCACTGATATACAGGGATATCAAGCAGCCAGCCATTGTTCATGATCACAACCACAGCAACACTACACATGATTTGATGACAATTAGGGATGAGCCGAACACCCCCCCGTTCGGTTCGCACCAGAACCTTCTAACGGACCGAATGTTCGTGCGAACATATCGAACCCCATTGACGTCTATGGGACTCGAACGTTCAAATTCAAAAGTGCTAATTTTAAAGCCTAATATGCAAGTTATTGTCGGAAAACATCTTTGAGAACCCGGGTCTTGCCCCAGGGAACATGTATCAATAGAAAAAAAGTTTTTTCTGTAGCAGCGATTTTAATGATGCTTAAAGTGAAAAAAATATCGTACCTGCTGGGTGTCTATAGTATGCCTGTGAGGTGGCATGTGTTTAGAACTGTCCCTGCACAAAATGAGATTACTATAAGAAAAAAAGTAATTTAAGACTGCTTGCGGCTTTAATGTAATGTTTGGTCCCTGCAATATGGATGAAAATCACTGAGAAAAATAGCATGGGTTTCCCCGCCCTCCTCCCCCCAGGTCATTACAAGCCCCTTTGGCCATATATACTTTGAACAGCAGTATACAGGCGGTGCAAACAAGACAGGGACAGTAGGTTTGTTGTTAAGTAGAATCTGTTTTGTAATTTTCAACTGGTACTTCTTTAAAGTGTAACTTCAGCCATAAAATCTTTTTTTAAGCTTTTCTGAAAACATAGAGAAGGGTTATCACCCCTGTAACATTTGTTTTGCTGTCTGTGTGCATCTGTTCAGAAGATTGCACCTCACTTTTTGTCCCAATGACAAATGATTTTTTTTTTTTTTTTGTGAAACAAGGATATGTGATAATGCATCAGTGGACAGGAGACACCTTTTACAGAAGAGAATTTCCCTTCCTAGGGGTAGATTTCCTCTCACTTCCTGTTGTCTCCTTCCGTTTGCAAGTAGGAGTCGTTTGTAAGTTGGATGTTTGAAAGTAGGGGCCTGCCGTATATACTCTGCATAAATTTGGGCCCTAGGTGTTGGTGTTGCCTCAACACTGTAAGCCCTCACAGTTAGTCTTGGTGGGCGCTGGAACGCCCTGCTGTGAAATATTAGATCAAGAAATGTAATTACATTTCTGCCCCTGTTGAATAGGGGCAGAAAAATTGGGCCTTAGGCACTGCTGGTGGTGCCACAACACTGCAACTCCTCACAGATACTGTAATTGGAGCGCAGCAAAGAGCCACATACAAAGTATTGCATCAAAAATTGTTATTATACGCCCCTGATAAACAGGAGCAGAAAAATTGGGCCTTAGGCAGTGCTGGCGGTGCCACAACACTGCAACCCCTCACAGATACTGTAATTGGAGCGCAGCAAAGAGCCACATGCAAAGAATTGCATCAAAAATTGTTATTACACGCCCCTGTTAAACAGGGGCAGAAAAATTGGGCCTTAGGCACTGCTGGCGGTGCCACAACACTGCAACCCCTCACAGATACTGTAATTGGAGTGCAGCAAAGAGCCACATGCAAAGTATTACATCAAAAATTGTTATTATAAGCCCCTGATAAACAGGGGTAGAAAAATTGGGCCTTAGGCACTGCTGACGGTGTCCCAACACTGCAACCCCTCACAGATACTGTAATTGGAGCGCAGCAAAGAGCCACATGCAAATAATTGCATCAACATTTTTTATTATACACCCCTGTTAAACAGGGGCAGAAAAATTGGGCCTTAGGCACTGCTGGCGGTGCCCAGAACCAACAATGTTCTTACTAGCTATGAGCAAGATCATTGAGGAGGAACAGAATATTCAGTCAGCATAACAGGACAGTCACTCAGCATCAGCATAGGCAGTCTCCAAGGGATCTGACATTTCAAAAAAATTATTCAGTTACATCAGCATCAGGTGCTTGGTAGCTGGTGTTGATCCAAGCCTGATTCATTTTTATGAAGGTCAGTCGATCGACGTAGTCGGTGGAGAGGTGCACCCTGTGATTGGTCACAAAGCCTCCAGCAGCACAGAATGTGCGTTCTGAAAGAACGCTGGATGCAGGACAAGCCAGTAGCTCAATTGCGTACTGTGCAAGCTTTGGCCAGTGATCCATCCTCAAGACCCAGTAAGCCAGAGGATTTTCGGGGGGGAAGGTGTCCAAGTCTGATTTTGCCCCTAGGTATTCCCGCACCATGTTAACCGGATGCTGGCGATGGTTGCTGGAACTGGTCATACCTTGGGGTTGCAGACTAAAAAATTGTCTGAACGCATCGGTCAGACGGCCACCTTCTCCACCGCTCCTTCTGTGACTCACCGAAGCCCCAGCAACACATTGTTCAGGACCAGGATTTGGTAATCCCCCAGGTTCTGGGAACGCGTTGCACAGACCTTTCTGCAAGGTCTCCCGAAGATGTTTCATCTTCTGCTCCCTCTGCGATGGCAAGATAAGGTCCACAACCTTACTTAATGATCCCTCTCCTTGATACCACAAATACAAGGATCCTTACGCAGGCTTTGCAGGATCAGGGAGGCCATACAATGTTCGGGGCACAGTCCTCTGGGTCACTGAGGACGACAGGATCTGCAGCCACCTCATCCCAGCCACGTAAAAGTCCATGGGTTCCTTGGGACTGTAAATGATCCCTTAAAGACTGCTGCTGCTGCTGATGCTGAGTGCTAGGCTCCACCTCCATGCTGCTGATACAATCATCCTCCTCGTCCTCTTCCTGTGTGCTAGGCGGGCATGCAGGACCACTGTCTGGATAAAGGGGGCCTTGAGAGGTAAGGAAGTCCTCCTCTTCCTCCCTCTGTTCTGCCTCAAGGGCCCTGTCCATTATTCCACGTAGCGTGTGCTCCAACATGTGAATAAGAGGGACAGTCTCACTGATGCATGCACTGTCACTGCTCACCATCCTCGTGGCCTCCTCAAATGGTGACAGGACAGTGCATGCATCCCTGATCAAGGCCCACTGGCGTGGGGGAAAAAAAACAAGCTCCCCTGACCCAGTTCTGCTGCCATATTGGCACAGGTACTCATTGATGGCCCTCTGCTGTGTCTGCAGCCGCTGCAGCATGGCCAATGTAGAGTTCCATCTGGTGGAAATGTCACAGATTAGGCGGTTCTTGGGCAGGTTGTATTCCCTTTGGAGGTCTGTCAGCCGAGCACTGGCATTATATGACCTTCGGAAATGCACACACACATTCCTGACCTGCTTCAGGACATCCTGTAAGCCCGGGTACCTGCCCAATAACCGCTGCACCACCAAATTCAAAACATGAGCAAAACAGGGCACATGGGTCAGTTGTCCCTGTTGCAGGGCAGAGAGGAGGTTGGTGCCATTGTCGCTAACCACCATTCCTGGCTTAAGCTGGCATGGCGTCAACCACCTCTGAGCCTGCCCCTGCAGAGCTGACAGAACCTCTGCCCCAGTGTGGCTCCTGTCTCCCAAGCACACCAGCTCTAGCACCGCATGGCATCTCTTTGCCTGCATTCCTGCGTAGCCCCTCGTACGCCTACGGAGCACCGCTGGTTCCAAGGACACATCAGCATAGGAAGAGGCCACAGAGGAAGAAGAAGAGGAGGGGGTGGAGGAGAGAGGTGTGTCACAACCAATAGTAGTGTTTTGGAGGCGTGGTGGTGGAACAACCTCCAACACTACTGTACCTTGCCCTGCGTCCTTCCCAGCTGCCAGCAGAGTCACCCAATACGCTGTGAAAGAGAGGTAACGTCCCTGTCCATGCCTGCTGGACCATGAGTCAGCGGTAATATGCACCTTACCACTGACCATCCTTTCCAGCGAGGCATGGACATTGCCTTCCACATGCCGGTAGAGAGCCGGAATCGCCTTCCGTGAGAAAAAGTGGCGTTTGGGAACTTGCCACTGAGGTACCACACATTCCACAAACTCACGGAAGGGGGCAGAATCTACCAACTGAAAAGGCAGCAGTTGAAGTGCTAGCAATTTAGCTAAGCTAGCATTCAACCGCTGGGCATGTGGATGGCTGGGAGAGAACTTCTTTTGGCGCTGCAGCAGCTGGGGCAGGGAAATTTGCCTGGTACAATCTGCCATCAGTGTACCAATAGTAGATTGCCCGCATGTACTAGGCTGTGACACACCTGATTCTACACCTTCAGTCCTATCAGTGCAGGCTTCAGAGAGGACTGAGGGTATAGTGGGGTTGGAGAGATCCCAGCTGAGGAGGGGCAAGGGGAGGTCCGCTTTGTTCTTTGGTGTGGGTCTTTGAGGTATGCTTGCCAACGAACTGCATGACAGGTCGACATATGTCTGGTCAAGCATGTGGTGCCCAAGCGGGTGATGTTTTGGCCACGCGAGATACGCTTGAGACATATGTTGCAAATAGCAACGGTGCGATCTGATGCACTCATCTCAAAAAAGCCTACACCAAAGAACTTTTTGAATAACGCTGAGACACAGCTGCGCCCTGCACAGGCTCTGCGTTGTAATGCAGTCGGTGTGCTGCCCTTAAACTGGCCCCTGGAGGGCATCCTGCCTCGTTGGAGATGTTACTGCCTTCCTCTATCTGTGTACCATCATCGGAGCCTTCAAAACGCTGCACATCCTCATGCAGCATGTACCCAACACTGTGTTCAAACAGTTTGGGGGACTCCTCAGGAGGACATGGTGGGGCTAGGGAAGGAGTTAGTGATGCCATTGAGCAGAGGGAAGAGGACGCCTTGGCAGCTACTTTGCCAGACAAAGTAACCTCAGCCTGGGTGAGAGAGGATGAGGAGGATGAGGTTACTCATCCACTCTACCAAGTCTTCTGCATGTTGAGGCTCAACACGGCCAGCTCCCGAAAACAAGGACGAGCGTGTCCAATGGCCACGTGCTGAAGAGGATGCACCGTGTCCACGACCAGCACTGTTGCCTCTAGAATCAGAGCCTGCTTGCCCTCGTGACTCTCTGCCTCTACTTGTTGTCCTTCCAGACATTATAATGGCCTTCAGAGGACAAAGTCAGTACACACACCTTGTAGCTTTAGGTGCAAACTGCAGAGGACACGGGCAGTACACACCAAGTAGCTTTATGTGCAAACTACAGAGCACACGTGCAGTACACACCAAGTAGCTTTATGTGCAAACTACAGAGCACACGTGCAGTACACACCAAGTAGCTTTATGTGCAAACTACAGAGCACATGTGCAGTACACACCAATTAACTTTATGTGCAAACTACAGAGCACAAGTGCAGTACACACCAAGTAGGTTTAGGTGAAAACTATAGAGCACAAGTGCAGTAAACACTAAGTAGGTTTAGGTGCAAACTATAGAGCACAAGTGCAGTAAACACCAAGTAGGTTTAGGTGCAAACTACAGAGCACACTTGCAGTATACACTAAGTAGGTTTAGGTGCAAGCTACAGAGCACAAGTGCAGTACACACCAAGTAGGTTTAGGTGCAACCTGCAGAGCACAAGTGCAGTACACACCAAGTAGGTTTAGGTGCAAAGTACCGAGCACACTTGCAGTACACACCAAGTAGGTTTAGGTGCAAACTACACAGCACACTTGTAGTACATACCAAGTAGGTTTTGGTGCAAACTATAGAGCACAAGTGCAGTACACACCAAGTAGGTTTAGCTGCAAACTACAGAGCACACTTGCAGTACACACCAAGTAGGTTTAGGTGCAAACTATAGAGCACAAGTGCAGTAAACACCAAGTAGGTTTAGGTGCAAACTACAGAGCACACTTGCAGTACACACTAAGTAGGTTTAGGTGCAAACTATAGAGCACAAGTGCAGTAAACACCAAGTAGGTTTAGGTGAAAACTATAGAGCACAAGTGCAATACACACCAAGTAGGTTTAGGTGCAAACTATAGAGCACAAGTGCAGTAAACACCAAGTAGGTTTAGGTGCAAACTACAGAGCACACTTGCAGTATACACTAAGTAGGTTTAGGTGCAAGCTACAGAGCACAAGTGCAGTACACACCAAGTAGGTTTAGGTGCAACCTGCAGAGCACAAGTACAGTACACACCAAGTAGGTTTAGGTGCAAACTACAGAGCACACTTGCAGTACACACCAAGTAGGTTTAGGTGCAAACTACACAGCACACTTGTAGTACACACCAAGTAGGTTTTGGTGCAAACTATAGAGCACAAGTGCAGTACACACCAAGTAGGTTTAGGTGCAAACTACAGAGCACACTTGCAGTACACACCAAGTAGGTTTAGGTGCAAACTATAGAGCACAAGTGCAGTAAACACCAAGTAGGTTTAGGTGCAAACTACAGAGCACACTTGCAGTATACACTAAGTAGGTTTAGGTGCAAACTATAGAGCACAAGTGCAGTAAACACCAAGTAGGTTTAGGTGCAAACTACAGAGCACAAGTGCAGTACACACCAAGTAGGTATAGGTGCAAACTTTAGAGCACAAGTGCAGTAAACACCAAGTAGGTTTAGGTGCAAACTACAGAGCACAAGTGCAATACACACCAAGTAGGTTTAGGTGCAAACTACAGAGCACACTTGCAGTACACACTAAGTAGGTTTAGGTGCAAACTATAGAGCACAAGTGCAGTAAACACCAAGTAGGTTTAGGTGAAAACTATAGAGCACAAGTGCAATACACACCAAGTAGGTTTAGGTGCAAACTACAGAGCACACTTGCAGTACACACCAAGTAGGTTTAGGTGCAAACTACAGAGCACACTTGCAGTACACACCAAGTAGGTTTAGGTGCAAACTATAGAGCACAAGTGCAGTACACACCAAGTAGGTTTAGGTGCAAACTATAGAGCACAAGTGCAGTAAAACAAGTAGGTTTAGGTGCAAACTACAGAGCACACTTGCAGTATACATTAAGTAGTAGACATCTGCAATTTTTTTCGTTACGAATTCGTTTTCCGTCAATTTTCGTTATTTTAGTTGATTCGTTAACATACGAATGAACGAACGGTTTAGCGCAATTAATAACGAATAACAATACTTTCAAAATAACGAATATGGAAAACAACGAAGATACAAAAGAAGAAAGAAACGAAAACATAGAAACAACGAAAATACCGAACCCAAAAAAAAAAATTTTTTACGAAAAACAATATGAACGAAAAGTGCACAAGTGCAGTTAACACCAAGTAGGTTTAGGTGCAACCTGCAGAGCACAAGTGCAGTACACACCAAGTAGGTTTAGGTGCAAACTACAGAGCACACTTGCAGTACACACCAAGTAGGTTTAGGTGCAAACTACACAGCACACTTGTAGTACACACCAAGTAGGTTTTGGTGCAAACTATAGAGCACAAGTGCAGTACACACCAAGTAGGTTTAGGTGCAAACTACAGAGCACACTTGCAGTACACACCAAGTAGGTTTAGGTGCAAACTATAGAGCACAAGTGCAGTAAACACCAAGTAGGTTTAGGTGCAAACTACACAGCACACTTGTAGTACACACCAAGTAGGTTTTGGTGCAAACTATAGAGCACAAGTGCAGTACACACCAAGTAGGTTTAGGTGCAAACTACAGAGCACACTTGCAGTACACACCAAGTAGGTTTAGGTGCAAACTATAGAGCACAAGTGCAGTAAACACCAAGTAGGTTTAGGTGCAAACTACAGAGCACACTTGCAGTACACACTAAGTAGGTTTAGGTGCAAACTATAGAGCACAAGTGCAGTAAACACCAAGTAGGTTTAGGTGAAAACTATAGAGCACAAGTGCAATACACACCAAGTAGGTTTAGGTGCAAACTATAGAGCACAAGTGCAGTAAACACCAAGTAGGTTTAGGTGCAAACTACAGAGCACACTTGCAGTATACACTAAGTAGGTTTAGGTGCAAGCTACAGAGCACAAGTGCAGTATACACCAAGTAGGTTTAGGTGCAACCTGCAGAGCACAAGTGCAGTACACACCAAGTAGGTTTAGGTGCAAACTACAGAGCACACTTGCAGTACACACCAAGTAGGTTTAGGTGCAAACTACACAGCACACTTGTAGTACACACCAAGTAGGTTTTGGTGCAAACTATAGAGCACAAGTGCAGTACACACCAAGTAGGTTTAGGTGCAAACTACAGAGCACAATTGCAGTACACACCAAGTAGGTTTCGGTGCAAACTATAGAGCACAAGTGCAGTAAACACCAAGTAGGTTTAGGTGCAAACTACAGAGCACACTTGCAGTATACACTAAGTAGGTTTAGGTGCAAACTATAGAGCACAAGTGCAGTAAACACCAAGTAGGTTTAGGTGCAAACTACAGAGCACAAGTGCAATACACACCAAGTAGGTTTAGGTGCAAACTACAGAGCACACTTGCAGTACACACTAAGTAGGTTTAGGTGCAAACTATAGAGCACAAGTGCAGTAAACACCAAGTAGGTTTAGGTGAAAACTATAGAGCACAAGTGCAATACACACCAAGTAGGTTTAGGTGCAAACTACAGAGCACACTTGCAGTACACACCAAGTAGGTTTAGGTGCAAACTACAGAGCACACTTGCAGTACACACCAAGTAGGTTTAGGTGCAAACTATAGAGCACAAGTGCAGTACACACCAAGTAGGTTTAGGTGCAAACTATAGAGCACAAGTGCAGTAAAACAAGTAGGTTTAGGTGCAAACTACAGAGCACACTTGCAGTATACATTAAGTAGTAGACATGTGCAATTTTTTTCGTTACGAATTCGTTTTCCGTCAATTTTCGTTATTTTAGTTGATTCGTTAACATACGAATGAACGAACGGTTTAGCGCAATTAATAACGAATAACGATACTTTCAAAATAACGAATATGGAAAACAACGAGGATACAAAAGAAGAAAGAAACGAACACATAGAAACAACGAAAATACCGAACCCCAAAAAAAAAAAAAATTACGAAAAACAATATGAACGAAAAGTGCACAAGTGCAGTTAACACCAAGTAGGTTTAGGTGCAAACTGCAGAGCACAAGTGCAGTACACACCAAGTAGGTTTAGGTGCAAACTACAGAGCACACTTGCAGTACACACCAAGTAGGATTTAGGTTCAAACTACAGAGCACAAGTGAAGTACACACCAAGTAGCTGTAGGTACGAAGATACAAAAGAAGAAAGAAACGAAAACATAGAAACAACGAAAATACCGAACCCAAAAAAAAAAAATTACGAAAAATAATATGAACGAAAAGCGCACAAGTGCAGTTAACACCAAGTAGGTTTAGGTGCAACCTGCAGAGCACAAGTGCAGTACACACCAAGTAGGTTTAGGTGCAACCTGCAGAGCACAAGTGCAGTACACACCAAGTAGGTTTAGGTGCAAACTACAGAGCACACTTGCAGTACACACCAAGTAGGTTTAGGTGCAAACTACACAGCACACTTGTAGTACACACCAAGTAGGTTTTGGTGCAAACTATAGAGCACAAGTGCAGTACACACCAAGTAGGTTTAGGTGCAAACTACAGAGCACACTTGCAGTACACACCAAGTAGGTTTAGGTGCAAACTATAGAGCACAAGTGCAGTAAACACCAAGTAGGTTTAGGTGAAAACTATAGAGCACAAGTGCAATACACACCAAGTAGGTTTAGGTGCAAACTATAGAGCACAATTGCAGTAAACACCAAGTAGGTTTAGGTGCAAACTACAGAGCACACTTGCAGTATACACTAAGTAGGTTTAGGTGCAAGCTACAGAGCACAAGTGCAGTATACACCAAGTAGGTTTAGGTGCAACCTGCAGAGCACAAGTGCAGTACACACCAAGTAGGTTTAGGTGCAAACTACAGAGCACACTTGCAGTACACACCAAGTAGGTTTAGGTGCAAACTACACAGCACACTTGTAGTACACACCAAGTAGGTTTTGGTGCAAACTATAGAGCACAAGTGCAGTACACACCAAGTAGGTTTAGGTGCAAACTACAGAGCACATGTGCAGTACACACCAAGTAGGTTTAGGTGCAAACTATAGAGCACAAGTGCAGTAAACACCAAGTAGGTTTAGGTGCAAACTACAGAGCACACTTGCAGTATACACTAAGTAGGTTTAGGTGCAAACTATAGAGCACAAGTGCAGTAAACACCAAGTAGGTTTAGGTGCAAACTACAGAGCACAAGTGCAGTACACACCAAGTAGGTATAGGTGCAAACTATAGAGCACAAGTGCAGTAACCACCAAGTAGGTTTAGGTGCAAACTACAGAGCACAAGTGCAATACACACCAAGTAGGTTTAGGTGCAAACTACAGAGCACACTTGCAGTACACACTAAGTAGGTTTAGGTGCAAACTATAGAGCACAAGTGCAGTAAACACCAAGTAGGTTTAGGTGAAAACTATAGAGCACAAGTGCAATACACACCAAGTAGGTTTAGGTGCAAACTACAGAGCACACTTGCAGTACACACCAAGTAGGTTTAGGTGCAAACTACAGAGCACACTTGCAGTACACACCAAGTAGGTTTAGGTGCAAACTATAGAGCACAAGTGCAGTACACACCAAGTAGGTTTAGGTGCAAACTATAGAGCACAAGTGCAGTAAAACAAGTAGGTTTAGGTGCAAACTACAGAGCACACTTGCAGTATACATTAAGAATTCGTTACGAATTCGTTTTCCGTCAATTTTCGTTATTTTAGTTGATTCGTTAACATACGAATGAACGAACGGTTTAGCGCAATTAATAACGAATAACGATACTTTCAAAATAACGAATATGGAAAACAACGAAGATACAAAAGAAGAAAGAAACGAAAACATAGAAACAACGAAAATACCGAACCCAAAAAAAAAAAAAAATTACGAAAAACAATATGAACGAAAAGTGCACAAGTGCAGTTAACACCAAGTAGGTTTAGGTGCAAACTGCAGAGCACAAGTGCAGTACACACCAAGTAGGTTTAGGTGCAAACTACAGAGCACACTTGCAGTACACACCAAGTAGGTTTAGGTGCAAACTACAGAGCACAAGTGAAGTACACACCAAGTAGCTGTAGGTGCAAACTAAAGAGCACACGGGCAATATAACACGTGAGAACACTGCAGCTAGCACAATCAACTGCCTGACAAATTAGGAAGAACTGATCTAGCTAAACTATACAGTGTATAAATATATGTACAACACCTGGGATGTATATATATATCCTCTACACACTGTAAATTTAACTGACTAGCCTGCCTGCTCTATCTAGCTAGAAAAAAAAGACACTCTCTCTCTGACTGATATCTAACCAGCGCCGCAACACACTACACAAGGCCGCCCTGCAGGCGGCCTTTTATAGTGTGGGGCATGTACTAAAGCCCTGAGCCATAATTGGCCAAAGCCACCCTTGCTTTGGCCAATTACTGCTCTCTGTGCTGACGGTGCTGTGATTGGCCAAGCATGCGGGTCATAGTGCATGCTTGGCCAATCATCAGCTTGCAATGCCGCAGTGAATTATGGGCTGTGGCGCGTAACTCGAATTTGGCTCGAACGTCCCGTTTTGTTCGTATTTCGATGAACGATCGAACATATGATGTTCGAGTCAAACACACGTTTGACTCGAACACAAAGCTCATCCCTACTGACTAACTATCTAACTATGTCATGCTCATCTTGTGCTGGGCATTTTATGAGGGTCTCTTACAGCTCATTCCCTTACTTAACCACTTGACAACTGGGCACTTAAACACCCTTAATAACCAGACCAATTTTCAGCTTTTGGTGCTCTCACGTTTTGAATGACAATAACTCAGTCATACAACACTGTAACCAAATGAAATTTTTGTCCTTTTTTTCCCACAAATAGAGCTTTCTTTTGGTGGTATTTGATCACCTCTGCGTTTTTTTTTTCCCGCTATTAATGAAAAAAGAACGAAAATTTTGTAAAAAAAATGAATTTTTCTTCATTTCTATCATATCATTTTGTAAAAAAGTAATTTTCCTCATACATTTGGCCTAAAATGCATACTGCTACATATTTTTGGTAAAAAAAAAAAAAAATTTGGGTATTATTTAGTCTGGGTGAAAGTTATAGGGTCTACAAGCTTTGGTACCAATTTCTGAAAATTGAACAATTTGATCACACCTGAAGTACTGACAGCTTCTCTCATTTCTTGAGACCCTAACAAGCCAATAAAGTACAAATACCCCCCAAATGACCCCTTTTTGGAAAGTAGACATTCCAAGGTAGTTAGTAAGAGTCATAGTTAGTTTTTTGAAGTTGTCATTTTTTCCCACAATTCTTTGCAAAATTAAGATTTTATTTTATTTATTTTTTTCATACCAATATTGTCATTATAACAGGTTATTTCTCTCACATGGCATGTATATTCCACAAATGACACCCCAAAATATATTCTGCTGCTCCTCCTGAGTATGGCGATACCACATGTGTGAGACTTTTACACAGCGTGGCCACATACAGAGGCCCAACACCGAAGTAGCAACTTCAAGCATTCTAGGAGCATAAATTACACATCTAATCTCTCAACCACCTATTACACTTTTGAAGGCCCTGGAGCACCAGGACAATGGAAACGCCCACAAAGTGACCCCATTTTGGAAAGCTAACACCCCAATGTATAATCTATGAGGCATAATGAGTCTTTTGAACAGTTCATTTTTTTGCAGATGTTTTTGGAAAATGTGGAAAAAAAATGAAAACGCATTTTTTTACACAAAGTTGTCCATTTATAGGATATTTCCAACACATAGCATGTACATAGCAAAAATTACACCCCAAAATATATTCTGCTGCTCCTCCTGAGTATGGCGATACCACATGTGTGAGACTTTTACACAGCGTGGCCACATACAGAGGCCCAACACCGAAGTAGCAACTTCAAGCATTCTAGGAGCATAAATTACACATCTAATCTCTCAACCACCTATTACACTTTTGAAGGCCCTGGAGCACCAGGACAATGGAAACGCCCACAAAGTGACCCCATTTTGGAAAGCTAACACCCCAACGTATAATCTATGAGGCATAATGAGTCTTTTGAACAGTTCATTTTTTTGCAGATTTTTTTGGAAAATGTGGAAAAAAAATGAAAACGCATTTTTTTTACACAAAGTTGTCCATTTATAGGATATTTCCAACACATAGCATGTACATAGCAAAAATTACACCCCAAAATTTATTCTGCTGCTCTTCCTGAGTATGGCGATACCACATGTGTGAGACTTTTACACAGCGTGGCCACATACAGAGGCCCAACACCGAAGTAGCAACTTCAAGCATTCTAGGAGCATAAATTACACATCTAATCTCTCAACCACCTATTACACTTTTGAAGGCCCTGGAGCACCAGGACAATGGAAACGCCCACAAAGTGACCCCATTTTGGAAAGCTAACACCCCAACGTATAATCTATGAGGCATAATGAGTCTTTTGAACAGTTCATTTTTTTGCAGATGTTTTTGGAAAATGTGGAAAAAAAATGAAAACGCATTTTTTTTACACAAAGTTGTCCATTTATAGGATATTTCCAACACATAGCATATACATAGCAAAAATTACACCCCAAAATATATTCTGCTGCTCCTCCTGAGTATAGCGATACCACATGTGTGAGACTTTTACACAGCGTGGCCACATACAGAGGCCCAACACCGAAGTAGCAACTTCAAGCATTCTAGGAGCATAAATTACACATCTAATCTCTCAACCACCTATTACACTTTTGAAGGCCCTGGAGCACCAGGACAATGGAAACGCCCACAAAGTGACCCCATTTTGGAAAGCTAACACCCCAACGTATAATCTATGAGGCATAATGAGTCTTTTGAACAGTTAATTTTTTTGCAGATGTTTTTGGAAAATGTGGAAAAAAAATGAAAACGCATTTTTTTTACACAAAGTTGTCCATTTATAGGATATTTCCAACACATAGCATGTACATAGCAAAAATTACACCCCAAAATATATTCTGCTGCTCCTCCTGAGTATGGCGATACCACATGTGTGAGACTTTTACACAGCCTGGCCACATAGAGACCCAACATCCAAGAAGCACCATCAGGTGTTGTAGGGACACAAATTACACATCCAATTTCCTTACAATCTATCACATTTTTGAAGGCCCTTCATATTTCTAACACAGCATGTACATACCAAGAGTTACACCCTAAAATACATTCTGCTGAGTAATGGGTACAAAAAAAAGGATTACCTGTGTTTTTAGTAGTGCAATTGTCCACAGGAGGAGAGCCCTGATCCAGGCAGCAGGCAGGGACGTGGTCAGCGACAATGAATGGAATTGTCCAGGCAGCAATATTGTTCATAGTTGGTACATAGCCAGCAGTGCCAAAATATTGGTCCTGGTAGTAAGGCCAGGAAAGAATGGGGACAGGGGTAGAGGCTTCTCCCACCCAAATCTCTTTGAAGCCTCCGGGCAACCAGACCCTAATCTGGGAATGAGAAAACTAAAAAATTAGTTTTTTCATCCAGAACAACAATTCTGGAGCCCCTCACATGTGTGAGACCCCTGTGTTCCCACTAGCATAGCAGGGTAAAAGATCAATCCAAGGGGCACCCAAAAAACGTGGTCAAACAGTCCAGGGTCAATTCCAGAGCAGGCAGATGTAGGTACAGTTTAGGGTTAGGCAAAAGAGTGGTCATATAACAAGCCAGGGTCAGTTCCAGAGAAAGCAGAGGTATTTTTAGCATTAGGCAAAATCGTGGTCCTATAACAGTCCAGGGTCGGTTCCGGAGAAGGCAGAGGTATGTAGAGTGCAGTGGCATAAGGGGTGTGGAGGAAAATGACAGGGAATTTGAATTTTGTTTACCTAATAATTTTCAATAGTGTGGTAACGGCGGAAACATGCACCTAAACAGAGGCCTGGTTGGGAGGGACAATCGGGACAATAAACTGTTGTGTCTCTTCTGACTCCTCCTCTGGCGCACACCCGGCATTTCTTCTGACGGACTGCACCTGTTCGACGGGGGGGGGATTTTGTCAGGAAAGTGCCGTTCGTGAAGTCTGCTCACGCAATCAGTGCGAAGAATGTCTGGTGGCATTTCAGGGAACAAAAGGGCGGTGATAACGTCTTCTTGGTAGAGTAGATATGGAACGGGATTCTGTGTTGCTTTTTTGTAGATAACATAAGAGTTATAGAAGGCCAAACTGAAAAAGTAAATGGACACTTTTTTATACCAGTGACGGGATTTTCGGGAGGGAAGATAGGGTTCAATCATCTGGTCATTGAAGTCTACGCCACCCATAAATAAATTGTAGTCGTAGACACAAGATGGTTTCTGCACTGGGCCGCTTCTTTTGGGGACTTCCACGTAGGTGTCATTGTGGATGGTGGTGAGCATGTGGACATCTCGTCTGTCCCTCCACTTGACAGCCAATAGCTCCTGGTTCCGTAAAGACGTCGTCTCTCCTCGTCTCAGCTTCTGATTCAACAATTTTTGGGGGAAGCCCTTTCTGTTTATTCTCACTGTGCCACATGCTGGGGTGTCTCTCCGGTAAAGATTTCTAAACAGGGGCAAGCTGGTATAAAAATTGTCCACGTAAAGGTGGTATCCTTTTCCAAGTAGTGGATAGATGAGCTCCCAGACGACTTTTCCACTTGTTCCGATGTATTCGGGGCATTCGCGGGGATGTAGTTGGGAGTCCTTCCCTTCGTAAACAATGAAGGAGTAGATGTACCCCGTGTCTCGGTCACACAGTTTGTACATCTTCACCCCATATCGGGCCCTTTTGCTTGGGATGAATTGTTTGATGCCCAGCCTGCCGTGGAATTTCACAAGGGACTCATCTATGGATATGTGCTGTTCAGGGGTATATAACTGGGGGAATTTTTCCGAATTTTTTTTTAGAAGTGGCTGAATTTTAAATAATTTGTCAAAAGCAGGGTCATTTCGGGGAGGGCACTGGGTGTTGTCATTGAAGTGGAGGAATCGTAGAATAATAAAGTATCGGGATCTGGGCATACGGGATGAGAAGACGGGCATGTGGTGGATGGCTTTGGTAGACCAATAGGAGTACCCTTTGTTTTTTTTTGAGAGACCCATATTGAAGGTCAGGCCTAAGAATATTTTAAACTCCTCTACGGTCAGGTCTCTCCAATGAAAGGGGCGGGCATAGCTGGAATCGGGGTTGCTTACAATAAATTGCTGAGCGTAGAGATTGCACTGGGCCACAATAGATGACAATAATTCGTCTGTAAAAACGAAATGAAAAAAATCAATCATGTCAAAATTATCGGTGTTCACCTGTACACCTGGTTGGGCGGTGAAAGGGGGGATACTTGATGCTCCAGAATTCGAAGGCAGCCACAGGGGGTTTTGAAGGCCATAGGGAAGGCTGGCATGGCCCCTATCCCTTTGGGGCAGAGAGGACACCCTACTGGTGCCTGACCTTTGTTGCACTGCTTGCGGGGTGGACGGCACTGCTTGCGGGGTGGACGGCACTGCTTGCGGGGTGGACGGCACTGCTTGCGGGGTGGACAGCACTGCTTGCGAGGTGGACGGCACTGCTCGCGAGGTGGACGGCACTGCTTGCGAGGTGGACGGCACTGCACTAGTAGTAGGCTGCTCCACGCCAGAACGCCTTCTTTTAACGGGCACAGGTTCCTCCTCTGAATCCGTATCAGACCCGCTTCCTGTTACGGGCTCATAGGCCGAATCGGAATCGGACAGAGACTCCTCGCAGCTGTCATCAGACGCCCATAGTTTCTGGAAGGCCTGCTCGGTGGTAAAAAAAAAATTTGCCATACTGGTGGCTAGTGAGGCTGGACTGCAGAACACTGGTGGGCACTAGTGGCACTGCAGTGGCGCAGGTGTAACTGATGGGCAAATGTGGCACTGGTGTGGCTCTGGTTGCACTGCTGTGGCTCTGGGGTCACTGATTAGCAGGCGGCACTGGTGGGCACAGGCGTCACTGCAGTGGTGCAAGTGGAACTGGTGTGGCACTGGTGGGGCACAGATGGCACTGGTGGGGCACAGATGGCACTGGTGGGGCACAGATGGCACTGGTGGGGCGCAGATGAGCACTGGTGGGGCGCAGATGAGCACTGGTGGGGTGCAGATGAGCACTGGTGGGGTGCAGATGAGCACTGATGGGCACAGGTGGCACTGATGGGCACAGGCGGCACTGATGGGCACAGGTGGCACTGATGGGCACAGGCGGCACTGATGTGGCTCAGATGACACTGGTGTGGCACTGGTGTGGCTCAGATGACACTGGTGCGGCACTGGTTTGGTACAGGCGGCACTGGTTTGGTACAGGCGGCACTGGTGTGGCACAGGTGGCACTGATGGGCACAGGCGGCACTGATGGGCACAGGTGGCACTGATGGGAACAGGCGGCACTGATGTGGCAAAGATGACACTGGTGTGGCACTGGTGTGGCTCAGATGACACTGGTGCGGCACTGGTTTGGTACAGGCGGCACTGGTTTGGTACAGGCGGCACTGGTGTGGCACAGGTGGCACTGATGGGCACAGGCGGCACTGATGGGCACAGGTGGCACTGATGGGCACAGGCGGCACTGATGTGGCTCAGATGACACTGGTGTGGCTCAGATGACACTGGTGCGGCACTGGTTTGGTACAGGCGGCACTGGTGTGGCACAGGCGGCACTGGTGTGGCACAGGCGGCACTGGTGTGGCACAGGCGGCACTCGTGGGCACAGGCGGCACTCGTGGGCACAGGCGGCACTGATTGGCACTTATGGGCACAGGTGGCACTTATGGGCACAGGTGGCACTTATGGGCACAGGTGGCACTGATGTGGCAGTGTTGTGGCACTGATTTGGCAGTGTTGTGGTACTGTTGTGGCACTGGTGTGCACTGGTGTAGGACAGGTGGCACTGGTGGGGCACTTGTGGGGCACAGGTGGCACAGATGGCACTAGTGGGGCACAGATGGCACTAGTGGGGCACAGATGGCACTGCCTGGGGTAAAGATGGCACTGCTGGGGAACAGATGGGGCACTGCTGGGCACTGCTGGGCACTGCTGGCACTTACTTTGATTGAAACAAATTTCTCTCCTCTTCTCTCACGCTGCAACGGTGTGAGGAGAGGAGAGAGATGACCTGCAGGTGACCCAGCCGCAGGGTTTGTTTACAAATGTGATCGCGCCGTCATTGGACGGCGCGATCACGTGGTAAGGAGCCGCTTCCATTGGCTCCTTACCGCGAGTGCTGTTGCTGCGGGTCCCGTAGACCCGGCGAGCACCGGCGATCGCGTGTGCGCGCCCGCTCGGGCGCGCACAACTCACTCTCTGGGAGGACGTACATTGACGCCCTCCTAGAGTACAGGAACCGCTCTGTAGCCGTATTTTGGCTATAGGGCGGTTACCAACTGGTTAATGTAATGCTCATGATGACTGACCAGTCTTTTCTCTTCTCTGGAGCTGGAGCCTATACCCTCTTTCCTCTAAAACAAATAGTTAAGCAAGTCTGCATATTTACAAGAATAGGGCTAGATTCACGTACCTCGGCGCCTAGTTTTGCCGGCTTAGCGTATCGAATATACGCTACGCCGACGGCGCGCAGAGAGCCCAGAGCAGTATTCACAATGCACTCATCCCGTACGTTGCGGTGGCGTAGCGTAATATGGTCGGCGTAAGCCCGCCTAATTCAAAGTAGGCAGGTAGTGGGCGTGCTACATTTAAATTAACCGTGACCCCATGTAAATGAAGGGCCGATCGAACGGCGCATGCGCACGCATGTTTAGAATCACGTTGCATATACTTCATAAGATACGACGGCTCAATGCGAACGACGTGAACGTCACCTACGCACAGCCCCATTCACGTACGACTTACGTAAACGATGTAAAATTCGACGGCTGTTCCGACGTCCATACCTTTGCATGGGTAGCGCCACCTATAGCAGGGATAACTTTACGACGGACGTACGCCTTACGTAAACGGCGTAGATTACAGCGACGGGCGCAAGTACGTTTGTGAATCGGCGTATCTAGGTCATTTACATATTTGGCGCGTAAATCAATGGAAGCGCCCCTTGCGGCCAGCGTAAATATGCGCCCAAGATCCGACGGCGTAGGAGACTTACGTCGGTCCGATGGAGGCCAAATTCAGGCGTATCTAGTTAAGAGAATAGGGCGCATAGATACGACGGCGCATTTGTTCACTTACGCTGCGTATCTGTAGATACGCCAGCGTAAGTGTTCTGTGAATCTAGCCCATAGTCTTCACTTATCTATGTGGATCAAATGGGATTATGTCAATAGACAAAACACTTGACAAGAGACCCTTCTCCTTTCTTCTCTATGCGTTTTAATCTGACCTTACCATGCACCTCTGATCCAGGTAGCTCTAAGGGGTCATTGTAGGGAACTGCAAAGGATTAACCCTATCCACACCCGGTCCAGCTTGTGAAGGGGGACAGAAACACATTCACACACACATTACCTAACAGGTTCAAAAGTGGGTCTGGTTTTCTTGGGAACCAACAGATAGGACACAAAGGAAAGACAGAAATATAAGCAAGCTTAAGGACAACTTACCTGGCTGGCATTTGGTGTCTGCATTCCTGATGGTAAGAGTGTGGTTCCTTCTGGAGACTCCACTCTTGGCTCCTAACTCATCAAAAACTCTTATGGATCTTTCTGGTTGAGACAGTGAGATAAAAACGAACTCTGCATATGCCATAAACCGATTAACAGGAATGCCAACCACTGTGTTTATCTGTTCTTACAAAATTAATTAATACATTTTATTTTATACAGAAGATAAGAAAAGGGGTGGTGTGAGACAAACTAGCAAACAGGAAGGTGTATGTGCAGCAGCAGACTGATGGTGTGAAGTGATAAGTGACTCTGAGTTACAATAATACCTATTAGGCCCATTTTGGCTTCATCTATCCTGACAAAGACTGGAATATGAATTGAGCGCATCACTCTTTGAGCCCAAACCCTCTTGCAGCCACACACCTGATGTATGTTATTGTCTGTTTTCTCTAAGGCCTCGTACACATGACCGGATCTGTCCGTTGGGATTTATCCGCGGATCAGTTCCAGCAGACAAATCCGGTCGTGTGTACGGCCTAGCGGACATTTTTCGGCGGAGATTTCTCCAGCCGACGGTTTTCAAGCGGATAAAAATTTCTTAGCATGCTAAGAAATCTATCCGCTGGAAACCTGTCCGTTGGACTGATCCGGTCGTCTGTACAGACTCACCGGATAAGTCCAAGCGATCCCCATCCCTCGCATGCGTCGAATTGATTTGACGCATTCGTGGAAGTATTTACCTTCCAGGGTCGCGCACGTGGCTGCGTTATGATTGCGGCGACGGCGCGGCCATGTCACCGTGTATGTTTTCCGCAGGGATTTTGATCTGATGGTGTGTACAGCCATCAGATCAAAATCGGGAGCAGAAATGTCCGCTGGAAACGGTCCGGCGGACCGTTTCCAACGGATATCCTCTCGTGTGTACAGGGCCTAAAACAGCAAGGAAACCTTACTTGCTAATACGCATAAAATATTACAGGGGAGAGAAAATTCAAATCTTCTGTGACCGCCCCCATCACTCTGGCCAAACGGTGTACTCTCAGGCCAAATACCTTGCATCTTCAAAAACACTCTGGGGGTTTCTCTTTAGATTGATTGTCACCAAAGATGGCTTACAACAGCCTGTGAAAGCTTCAAGAAGGTAAAGCCTTCCTTAAAGCATTGGGATTACCATCTCTCCGCTTTGACAATTCCCTCTTCCCAGACCTCATCTAACTGCAACATCAAGCAAGATTTGGACCACGACAAAGCCCAAAAAGAGACAAAAATCTCAAGCATTTCAACCTACTCCTCCACCTCAACAACCAACGTGATCTCTCGTGGTAAGAACTGTACACTATACTTCCATCCTTGTTTAACTCTCCCTATATTTCCTGATTCCCTTGGGAATACCTACCCATACCCTTTGAGGATCATGATTGTTTTATTCAAGTTCTACTTTTTTATTAGCTATTACTACAGAAAGTTAAGGTTGGCACTGATCCATTAGTCACCGTCTATATGTACCCCTACTCATACCATTCACTGGTCCATGGTACCCTGATATGTTTGACCATCCCAGGCATTCTGTACTTGCTTTATTGTTACTTGAGACTTTCAATGGCCTCTCACTGCCATTTCAGTTTTAAGTTTGCAGTTCCTTTACCTTGATTGCTATGTGTTGTTTATATGTACCTCCAACTTTTACATACCAGATTATTTACTTTTGACTTATAAAACTACAATGGCGTAACACCCTTTTAGTTCTACAAGGTCTTTAAAATGTTATCTTGTAATCTTAGAGGATCAAACTCCAAGAAACTCACTTTCATAAAGGGGGTTCCCTTAGGTTTGCATCAAAAAAGTTCCCTGACTCTTTCTCGGCATCAGAACCATCAAGCAAAGCCAGGGATGCAATCTTAATTAGAAACACGTCCTCTTTGAAATTTACATTCTCTGTATTAGACCCCCAAGGGCAATATATTTTACCTGCTGTAACTGTGTTCTGGCTGGTAAAATCCTGGCTCTATTAATTTTCTACACTCTGTGGGCTGACATAGGGGGGGGGTGGGCTGACAGAGGAGGGCTAACGGGGGTGGGCTGACATAGAGGAGGTGGGTTGACAAAGGGGGGGTGGGCTGACATAGAGGAGGTGGGTTCACAGAGGGGGGGGCTGACATAGAGCAGATAGGTTGACAAAGGGGGGGTTGACATAGAGGAGGTGGGTTAACAAAGGGGGGGTGGGCTGACATAGAGGAGGTGGGTTCACAGAGGGGGGTGGGCTGACATAGAGGAGGTGGGTTCACAGAGGGGGGGTGGGCTGACATAGAGCAGGTGGGTTTACAAAGGGGGGGTGGGCTGACATGGAGGGGGTGGGTTCACAAAGGGGGGGTGGGCTGACATAGAGGAGGTGGGTTCACAGAGGGGGGGTGGGCTGACATAGAGGAGTTGGGTTCGCAGAGGGGAGGTGGGCTGACATAGAGGAGGTAGCTTCACAGTAGGGGGATGGGCTGACATAGAGGAGGTGGGTTTACAAAGGGGGGGTGGGCTGACATAGAGGAGGTGGGTTGACAACAGGGGGGTGGGCTGACATAGAGGAGGTGGGTTCACAGAGGGGGGTGGGCTGACATAGAGGAGGTGGGTTCACAGAGGGGGGGTGGGCTTACATAGAGGAGGTGGGTTCACAGAGGGGAGGTGGGCTGACATAGAGGAGGTGGGTTGACAGAGGGGGGGTTGGCTGACATAGAGGAGGTGGGTTCACAGAGGGGGGGTGGGCTGACATAGAGGAGGTGGATTCACAGAGGGGAGGTGGGCTGACATAGAGGAGGTGGGTTCATAGAGGGGGTATGGGCTGACATAGAGGAGGTGGGTTTAAAAAGGGGCGGTGGGCTGACAGAGAGGAGGTGGGTTGACAAAGGGGGGTGGACTGACATAGAGGAGGTGGGTTCACAGAGGGGGGTGGGCTGACATAGAGGAGGTGGGTTCACAGAGGGGGGGTGGACTGACATAGAGGAGGTGGGTTCACAGAGGGGGGGTGGGCTGACATAGAGGAGGTGGGTTCACAGAGGGGGGGTGGGCTGACATAGAGGAGGTGGGTTGACAGAGGAGGATGGCACAGCATCCCAGGCAGAGAGGCAAGACCAGCCGCTCTTGGCCACATCCACACGTGACGAGCTCCGCCGATCCATTTGCACTCGCAACACAAATGCCCTGTGATTGGCCGAACAGGGTCATGTGCGGCCGCACGCTGTGGAATTCTGTGAGCCTCACATCATGACTACAGGTCCCAGAATTCCACAGCGTGTGGCCGCACATGACCCTGTTCGGCCAATCACAGGGTGTTTGTGTGGCCTGCCTGCCTCCTACTGTACAGTGTCCCAGAATCATGCCACAGCATGCGGCCGTGCATCTGGCCGAATTCATTAAAGAAAAAAAAACATCAGCGCGGCCATTTTGCATATAAGTCGGGACGGCCTGGGGGGAACCCTGGCCCAATCCGCCCCTGCCGCACGGCGCCCCTGTTGCCCATGGCGCCCTGTGCGGTCGCACACCCGAAAGGCCGGCCCTGTATAAAATGGTCGGATAACGCATCCGTCAACCTAGAAATTCAATTTTTTTATTTGAGTCCTAAAAACTTGAGGCTGAATGAATCCATTCTCAAACACCAGAATATCAAGCTAGTATAACCACAAAACTGATGGAATTTTTTGATACTGGCACTGTGAACAAGGCATCTACTCGTGGGAGGTGCACAAAGCCCTTTTTAGAGGCCACTGTATCTCAAAAGGAGCTCACTTCAAACTCAAAAATAATCAATACAGATCCCACTTCCTACAACAACAGACTAATATGGAAGTTCAGTTAATGCAATCCTCTGCAGTAGCCTGCCTTCAGTCTTTATTACACAATCAGCTAAAATCACTGGATATGATCAAACTTGATCCTTTATGCTGACTAAACAGACTATACATATTGTAATAAGTCTCATACAAAATAAACTGCAAGTCAGGCCTATTATCTACTCCTGATCATATTATTTGAGCAGATGGCTTCCAAACATATAACCAGCAGTCTATCGCTGATGTTTTTGGGGACTATTATAAAAAATGTGTATAATTGTCTTTCTCCGGACTCCCATCCCCCTTCCATCCTGCTAAATTTGACAAATGCATGTCCTCTCTTAACTGGCCACAATTTACCTCTAGCAGCTTATCATCTCCTAAGACAGAGGTGGGCAAACTACGGCCCGCGGGCCGTATACGGCCCGGCGGACCTTTTAATCCGGCCCCCTGGCGGATCGCTAGAAATCTGAATTTGAAGTCTGAATTTGCAGCCGAAAGAATTGCGGGTGTTACTTGCACCTCTTTCCCGCCCCCCCGCTGGTGCAGCCGAAGAAACCCGTGGGTGTTAGCCGCGCCTCCTTTACCGCCCCCCACTGATTCAGCCGAAGAAGCCATTGGAGCTGGCCACGCTTCCTTTCCCGCCCCCCGCTGACGGCATTCCCAGCCGCCCGTCACCACGTGGAGTGAGTGTCCCCGAATTCAAAAAAGTCCCCCAATTCCCGCCAAGTAATGACCCGGTCCCGACTCCTCACCTCACACTGTGCACACTGCACAGGCTGCTGTAGGAGACCCGAGACGGCCGAGGACTGCAGGCAGCAAAACACTGACAGGACAGAGATTTCATCATCATCATCATCAGGTACTTGCTTGTGGGGATGCTGGCAGCAATTGATGGCACACTGGCAGCAATTGATGGCACACTGGTGGCACACTGACAGCAATTGATGGCACACTGGTGGCACACTGGCAGCAATTGATGGCACACTGGCACCAATTGATGGCACACTGGCAGCAATTGATGGCACACTGGTGGCACACTGGCAGCAATTGATGGCACACTGGCAGCAATTGATGGCACACTGGCAGCAATTGATGGCACACTGGTGGTACACTGGCAGCAATTGATGGCACACTGGCAGCAATTGATGGCACACTGGTGGCACACTGGCAGCAATTGATGGCACACTGGCAGCAATTGATGGCACACTGGTGGCACACTGACAGCAATTGATGGCACACTGGTGGCACACTGGCAGCAATTGATGGCACACTGGTGGCACACTGGCTGCAATTGATGGCACACTGGCAGCAATTAATGGCACAATGGTAGCAATTGATGGCACACTGGCAGCAATTGATGGCACACTGGTGGCACACTGGCAGCAATTGATGGCACACTGGCAGCAATTGATGGCACTCTGGCAGCAATTGATGGCACACTGGTGGCACACTGACAGCAATTGATGGCACACTGGCAGCAATTGATGGCACACTGGCAGCAATTGATGGCACACTGGTTTATGTATGTCTTAGTGATTGATTAACATCACAACTTCATTAATTTGAAATTGATACCCTTATTTTTTGTATGATTTTTGCTTTTGCTCATCACTGCCACACACATGCAGCCATGCATTGCACGTGTGTGGCAGTAATGAGCAAAACTAAAAATCATACAAAAAAAAAGCTATCAATGAAGTTGTGATGTGAATCAATCACTAAGACAATAAGACATACATAAACCATAATTTATGACACGGCATACATTGTCGTTTGGCAGGACTTTATGGGGACAATGTCTGCAGTCTCTGATCCTCTCTAGTATCATGTCTGCAGTCTCTGATCCTCTCTGGTATCATGTGCGCAGTCTCTGATCCTCTCTGGTATCATGTCCGCAGTCTCTGATCCTCTCTGGAAATTTTCACTAATATGAGTCACAAATAGTGAAAAATGTTCATTGTTTTGGGAAATTTTGTTTAATAAATTAAAATTTTTTTCTTGTAAGGCAACCTCACTTTTTCATTGTTTAACTATAACAAGTACTCGTACCAGTTGTCCAACAATGATATTTACTGCTTTTTATAAAGAAATACAATTGATTTTATGCAGTATTGAGTTTAGCCTTTTGGCCCGGCCCTCCAAAATATTTTTAGTTTCTCATGTGGCCCCATAGAAAAAATAATTGCCCACCCCTGTCCTAAGGCCCCATACACACGATAGAATCCATCCGCTGAAAAATCCCAGCGAATGGGTTTCAGCGGATAGATCCTATGGTGTGTACACTCCAGCGGATCTGTTTCCGCGGATATTTCTCCCCTGGGATGGATTCCAGCAGATCGAATATTTGCTGACATGCTAAACAAATCTATCTGCTGGAATCCATCCCAATGGATGGATCCGCTGGTCTGTATAGACTCACCGGATCCATCCGTCCGAAGGGATCCCCCGCATGCGTCGTAATGATTCGACGCATGCGTGGAATTCCTTATATGACAGCGTCGCGCACGTCGCCGCTTCATAATCGCGGCGACGGCACGACACGTCATCGCCAGAGGATTTCGGCGCGGATTTCAATGCGATGGTGAGTACACTCCATCGCATGGAAATCCGCTGAAATCCTCGAGAGGATTTATCCGCGGAAACGGTCCGCTGGACCGTATTCGCGGATAAATCCTCTCGTGTGTATCGGGCCTAAGACTACTAAGTCACTATGGAGAAATTTTACAGCTGTTATTAAAGACTTACCTCATCACAAGTCCCCTGGTCTAGATGACCTTCCTTACTCATATATATTATAAGTAAGTTTGATGGGACGTGCCTGGGGGTTGAAGTTTGGGGTATTTTGATCTGCTGACCATTTGGATTGCATATTTTGCTGTTTGGTTTGAAAATTTAGGTGTGCGGATACATCCTTTCTGTGATTCAACACCAGACCATAATAGTTTGTGATTTTGGCATGAATGTAGTGTTTCTTGATTTTGAAGCCTCCTATTTTTTTACGTAAATATTAGAGGGTTAACCCTGAGAATCAATATATTTTTTGGATTATATCCTTATGTCTCTTGGATGTTCTCCTCTGGAACTGAAAACTTCAACTCCAGCAACCTTATGGAAATTTTTTGATTTTATGATATTGGGTTTCCCTATATGGACACTGTTCACATGTTCTCCTGATGAAGATGTCTAAAGTATTCGAAACATGTTGAGAAAACATTGATATTGAATTGAAATAAGATCTGTGAACTCTACTTTTTAAACCTTGGATATGGTGTTATATATACATAGTAATTGTAATATTTGTATAATAAACTTCATGGTTTTATGAATTATTTTCTAGCGCCTTTCACTATATGCCCAGAAAAAATCCATTGGGCATATATGGGCATATAGGACAGAGAACCTTTATCTTTTGTGTATGTATTTGGTCTTAAAGGTCCCTGCTTTAAATCAATCCAAGCTCTTTTCTCATTACAGGTCAAACTTACTCATGGGATATCCTCTACAATTATCCTCTGTTGGAACTGCTGGCTGAAGCCATTCACTCTTATATGAATATACAAGGGATCACCATCAGGCATAAAGAGAATAAGCTCTGTCTTTTTGCAGATGATATCTTGCTTACTCTTACTAGGCCACACCCTGTACCCCCAACATTATATCATTTCTTAAAGGAATTCAGTCTCCTGTTGGGTTAAAAGATTAAGTCCTATAAGACAGAAGCACTCCCTATCAATATTCCTCCAGCACAACTCTCTAGTCAGCAATCCCACTACCACCACCACTGGTGTCAATGTACGATAAAAATATCTTGGCACTAATATCACCACCACATATTCAGCTTTATTTGAGGCAAACTATCATCCACTATTTCAAGAGATTAATAAGTTAATTTGACCCTGCTTTGCCGCATTACGACCCTCAAGATGCCAATTCTTCCTAAGCTGATGTATCTTTTTGAGACTCTCCCAATTTTGGTAATTTTATCGCAATTCAAGTGATCTCCAAAGAGTCTTTTCCAAACTTCTATAGCATTATAAAGCCCATAGAATTCCTAGTTCTGCACTCTACCCCTTAAAAATGAAAGGCGGATTGAGCACTCCAGACTTAATGAAATATTATTATGCAGCAAATCTTCGTCAAATCAACTTTCCGGTAATTCCAAAATGCTTCAAACCGCTGAACAGAGTTAGAACAAGGTAATTTGTTTCCTATACACCCCAACTTACTGCTCTGGTCTAACAAATAATATGGACATTAATAAATAACGTCAATATTATTACTCCATGCCAACTTCTCACCGTTCCTTGTAGGGGTAGGTCAGCAATGAAACACACAACAAAGATTATATTGCACAAATAATTAACCTCTACAGCTTTGTCACAGATAAGGAAATACATAAATTACAATACTTTGGAGGTATACATGTTACAGATCCATATTAACAGCAACACTTAATGCTGGCTAATTATACAACTCCTGCACCTAAGAAGACAAAAACCTTTCAAACTCTCAACAATATTCAAGCATCAACTGGAGCTCTAGTATCACGGGCAGACTAGTACTTACCGAGGCCGAGATGCCGAGAGCGGTTTACCCTTTGCGACTAAGCGCACCTCGACCCCTGGAGGTGAGACAGGGGAGGAAAGGCACAGGCTACCCAGCAGGTTCAAGTAGACTGGTATCAGGGTCTTTCAAGTGGACGAGCAGCTGTGTCAAACTGGCAGGTGCGTGGCTTGCTGGAAGAACTAAGTCAGAGAGACCAAAACCAGGCTGAGGGTCAAGCACGGGCTGATAAGATAGTCCAAACACAGCTGGAGGTACTGTATAGGGAACACACAAGGCAAGTCCAGGTCACAGGCAAAAGGTCAAGGCAAGGCGATAAGAGGCAAAGTCCAGGTCACAGGCCGAGGGTCAAACACAGGATTAGCGGAGTCCGTAATACGAGCTGATGTCGGGTCCAGGAGAAGAGGCAATCCGGGTCACAGCAGGTAATCAAACACAGGAACAAGTCACAGGAAACTGAAGACGAACCAGCAATCCCTCTGAGCACTTCCTGAGCTTTTATAGACAGCCAGAAAGTCATGTGATGCATGAGTGTTTCACTGTCAGCTTTGCTGCCATCTAGCGTTCAAATGGAAGTAGAACATGACTCTTCACAATGTGTTTCTCTGACATCTAGCTAGCTAGCAAGCACATCCAATATTACCACTCCTCAGTCAGGTCTGCCCATCAAGTCTGCAGTCAAGGTCCCCCTAGGCAAGGTCTCCCAATCAAGTCTCCAGTCAAGTTTCCAGTCCAGCATCCCAGTCAGGTTACCAGGAACTCCTCCGTAAAGCTTTTTTCAAGTCCATTATGTGGCTACTTTTTTTTTTTTTTTTTTTTTTAAGTGTATTTTGTGCGTGTACTCGAGAGAGGAGCCAGACTGCAGGAGTTGGGAGTAGGCAGGCCTCCCCCAGAGGCAATCTGCCACCTTTCTCCATGCCCCGGGTGGCAATGGCAGGTGTGTGAGGGGGTCCTCCCACAAAGCCCGCCCTACCTGCTCCGCTTTGAAGCCCAACGGGGCAGAGGAACTCCCTATAAGGGAGTGAGAGGATTAGCCCACTCAACCAGCCCTGTTAGTCCTTCGCCTCTCTTTTTAGAGACCGCGTGGTCAAAGTGCGTGATGTTAACCCAATTTTGAGTGCATGTAAGTGTGTTGGTTTTTGTGGGAGGGGGGTGGGCGTACTAAGCGTAGGCTTACCTCGCATAGCACACCCACCGGGAGTCGGGCTGAGACCACCAAACTCAATTCACATGTAGCCGAGACCGGCATCTGAACCCCTAGCTGCAGAGGTGAATGGCTTGTCAGCGCAGTGCCAATCGCGTTGAGCCACCACAGCTCCCTAGTTGTGGCTACTTTTATATTACTTCTCTCCATTTGCTATCATTGATCAATTTCCAATTGGCTCCCACAGCACAATCAAATCTTTCCAAAGAAAGTAATTGGATGGGCCTCAAGTATACGTGGCTATGATGCTTAACCAATATTAACAGATTCATAGTGTCCGAACCTGGCTTTTAATATTTACAAGTTTGTTAGCCTATCTCTGACATACACCGTCAGCCACTTTGCAACCCAAAGCCACATGAGCTATGGTCCCAAGGCAAAGGGTAAGCTTCATTACCATGCATATATTTTGACTTATGCATGCCAATGAAGGCACCAAGCAAATGCTTTTGTCCTCAGAGAGACAGCAAACACAAACCAGGCCATTTCTCATAATATTACCATAAACATATATTAATATATCTTTTCCCTATAAATATATATTTTATTGGGTATTGCTATTTTTTACATTCTGTCCACAGTTCAAATACTACCTTTGGTCCAAGTCAAAATATTTCAACTTCCAACATATTAATCCAACTACTCATAAATTATACTCCTTTGCTTACCCCATATCCAAAAAAAAATAGCAGCTCACCTCCACTACTCTTATTTATAGTTCAGACACTACTTTTTAACTAAACTAGCCTTGCTAACATTTGAACGCCCAACGAAAATTGAATGCATATGTGATCAGGGGCCTACCCAAACTTAGCTGCTCTCTTTCCTATACAAACTTTTACATGAATCCTCTTTGACACCCATAGAACATCCTCAATATATGGCAAAATGGTAAAAAAAAAGCCCTACAATGTACAATTTCTCCCTTTGTAGGCTAAAATCAGCAGCTAAATCCTCCCTCTGTGTGGTCTATAAAGAAAACATATATAGGCTTTTGATATTCTGGTACAGGACACCTGAAGTCTTAAGCCTAGTACACATGGGCTGAATGTCAGAAACCTGATGACATTCTGCCCATGTGTATGACAGCTGGCTTCTGTTGAAGGCTTATGACCAAAAAAGGTCTGCCGACCGACTCCGAATTGGACAAGAAAGAACTGCGGCTCAGGTCGGAGCAGCTGTACTAATAATCTGATGTTAGTATAGCAATCTCCCCTGCTGTCACTCTGTCAGAACACAATAGCACAGCAGGCGAGATTGCTGTACTGACATGGCATTATTAATACAGCTGCTCCGAAATGAGCTGTCATTTTTTTTAGTTCAACCCGCTGGGTTGAAGGAAATATAAAAATAGTGGTGTGCACGAGGCTTTACACACCTACGACCTGACAATATTTAAAGACTAGTGGAGATGGCCAGGATACATTCATTCATTATTCCAAATGTTTGGGATAGTCCCATTATCCAACCCTTTTGGGCCCAAGTCGAGACAATAGGACAGGTGCTAGATGTAACCATTTTTGTTAGACCCTATACACTGCCTTCTTGAATTATCATTTCCAGGGATGTCTTAAAATGCCAAAAGATTGGTAACACACAGCCTGACTGTTGCCAGGTGAATTATCCCCCAACACTGGAGAACTGCTGCAATTCCAACCTAAACCCAACTTATACACAACATAGCAAATATTAGACAATTAGAATATCTCACAGCTAAAGTGAATGAGCGAATGGAACACTTTAATACCCAAATATGGCAATAGTGGGACAGCTCGCTCTATGGTCTTTCTTAACTAAATCCCATCCCTTCCGATGACTTTCTTTCCCTACATACATACATAAACTTCTCTCAAACTGGTGTTTTTTTATCATTTATACTGCATTGAATATTGTCATGCTCTGCTTGTTTATCTTTGTGATCACCCATTTGGGTTTTGAAATCCTGATACTATTTGAAAAACATCTCAATAAAAATTATAATTATTTAAAAAAGCACATAGAATAATGCCATATTTCATAACAGTTGAGAAGGGAGTGGATGAGAAAGAGAGAGAAAACATTCTAGGAAAAATGTTGCTTGTGTATGTTAAGGACACTGTAAGCTAAACAGAGTATTTTGTGCTTAAATGAACAGTGCAGTGAAAGTCCATGTCACCAATCACTGGTTTAGTCAAAGTCTTTATGGGCCAAATTTATTTTACCGCAGGCAAGCAATTCAATTTTAAACAGTTATATTTTTCCCTTTCCCGCTTCAAACATTTAGACCAGCCTCAATATACTGTCATCGGGTACTTCTGCATGCATGAAATATTCTGATGTATCTAAACATTCCTAAGTCAAAATCAATGAGAAGGAATTTCAATTAAAAGGCCCCCATTTTATCGTCCTGTGTTATGATTCAGATCTTGCATTTGAATTACACCTAATATAAATTTTTAACTGTTGTTCTTACAGAACAAAATGTACCAATAGATTAAAACTAGCAAATGGATCTATAATTGTTTTTCTACAACCTCATGCAATTATATGCCATTAAAACAATTATAGGAAATGGAACAGTTGAGAAATGGAGCACAACAGGATGCTAGTATGATTCACAAATTTTAACAAAAGCAGTTTGTCAGTTAATTCATAATACACAATTTCATGTATTATGTATTTCCATGACATATAGTTGTCAATAAACAAACTGCAATGTTAATAAAAACATGCTAGAAGTGCCTGTTTTAGTTTTGTAAATTAGATGTATTTACTTAAAGGGGTTGTGAAGGTACAATTTTTTTTCTTAAATAGCTTCCTTTACCTTAGTGCAGTTCTCCTTCACTTACCTCATCCTTCCATTTTGCTTTTAAATGTCCTTATTTCTTCTGAGAAATCCTCACTTCCTGTTCTTCTGTCTGTAACTCCACACAGTAATGGAAGGCTTTCTACCTGGTGTGGAGTGTCATGTTCGCCCCCTCCCTTGGACTAAAGGAGAGTCAGGACGCCCACTAATACACAGCTCCTTTCTCTATCTGCAACGTAGAGCACGACACTCCACACCAGGGAGAAAGCCTCACATTGCGGAGTTCCAGACCGAAGAACAGGAAGTGAGGATTTCTCAGAAGAAATAAGGACATTTAAAAGCAAAATCGAAGCATGAGGTAAGTGAAGGAGGACTGCACTAAGGTAAAGGAAGCTATTTAGGAAAAAAAATTGTACCTTTAAAACACCTTTACATTTTTAATATTACACCAGCTCAACGGCAGATCCAGGGGGGGCAACAGGGAAATTCCCCCCCCCCCCAAGACAATCATGTCACATTGGCTTTAAAAAAAATATATATAATTTTTTTTTTAAAACTGCTTTGTGGTGCCTGCAGCTGCCGCTGCCGAGTCTCTCACTCTCTCTCATCACCAGGGCCGGACTGGCCCAACCCAGTAGGCTGCCTGTCCTGAGGCTGCTTTGAGCTGTAGCTGACTGCAGCGCTCCCCCTCTCTCCTGCGTGTATGACACCGGGCATCTCTTGCTGTGTGTGAGAGCTGGGTCTGTGTTCGGCTGTGCTGCCTGTGCTAGACCTGCTTGTGTGATAGTAGATGGAACACTGATTGAATCAGTGTTTTGTCTATCACACAAGCCCGTCTAGGGGGGGACCTTGCTAGAGCACACTGCCCTGCCGAACACAGACATACAGCTCCTGTTTGTTCCATGACACACGTCGGGAGAGGAGATACCTGCTGTGTGTGATCGAGGCAATGCCATGGTGAGTGCCATGCACAGTGGGGCTTCATTCATATACAAATTGGGGCTGCATTAATATACAAAGTGGGGCTGCATTCATATACAAAGTGGGGCTGCATTCATATACAAAGTGGGGCTGCATTCATATACAAAGTGAGGCTTCATTCATATACAAAAGTGGGGCTGCATTAATATACAAAGTGGGGCTGCATTAAAATACAAAAGTGGGACTGCATTCATAGACAAAAGTGGGACTGCATTCATAGACAAAGTGGGACTGCATTTATAGACAAAAGTGGGGCTGCATTAATATACAAAAGTGGGGCTGCATTAATATACTAAAGTGGGGCTGAATTAATATACAAGTGGGGCTGCATTAATAAACACAAGTGGGACTGCATTCATAGACAAAAGTGGGACTGCATTCATAGACAAAAGTGGGGCTGCATTCATAGACAAAAGTGGGACTGCATTCATATACAAAAGTGGGGCTGCATTTATATACAAAAGTGGAGCTGCATTTATATACAAAAGTGGGACTGCATTAATATACAAAAGTGGGGCTGCATTTATATACAAAAGTGGGGCTGCATTTATATACAAAAGTGGGACTGCATTTATATACAAAAGTGGGGCTGCATTTATATACAAAAGTGGGACTGCATTCATAGACAAAAGTGGGACTGCATTCATAGACAAAAGTGGGGCTGCATTTATATATACAGCGGGCTGCATTCATATACAAATGTGGGACTGCATTTATATACAAAAGTGGGACTGAATTTTTAGCGGTACTGCAACATTGCAGCGTACACACCGGACATCTAATTAAGTTCTGTAAGCAACACCTTATTTTCTGGCAGTGCCCCTCCCGAGACTAGACTCTGGATCCGCCCTTGCACCAGCTAACTGCAATTGTCAGCTTAATATGGAAATATAAAAATATTTGATCTGATATACTGAATCTAAAACTCAAGAAAGTAGTGCTAGATCCTCCCCAGAAGGTTGTTAGTAGATATGTCCATACATGTATATGGTTGAACAGGAAAGATCGGTACATTTAAAACACAAGTTCAACCTCATGTGGAACATACAGTCAGATTCTGTAGACTGACAAATGTGCAGTAGCTATTTTATGATCAGATTTTCAATTTTTTATATTTAATATTTAATCGGTTATTGATTCTCTCAAACAGGGTTTAGGTAACTTAGAAAATGGAATGACTAATGGCAGATTAGGTCTAAAGGTATCTACAGACATTTAGAGCTTTTTACGATTCATTGATTATACCATACATACATTCATAATTATGACAATTCCATTGACATTAGAGAGAACATCTACAGATAACATCATACACCCATGACAGTGACAGACAGCTTGCTGGTGCCCAAGTGTACAGGAAATAATCTACAGGAAGCAATGTGGTTTTATATTCCACCCCCTACCAACATTTTCAAAAGGTGTTTGTACAGTGGGCAAGCTGCAGTTTTTTGTTTTAATTTTTTATTCACATGTCTTCAAATATCCCTTTCTTCTTTACTGAGCCAATAATGAGATATGAGACAGCATGAACAAACTCAACTTCAGTCCCTGAAGTTATTATTTGCCTAACAGAGTGCCACAAGTTTCATACCTCCCAGGACACTTTGAAAGTCACTGAAAGACACATAAAGAGACCTTTGCCTAGTAATTTGATTAAAGCAAAGGTATATTTTGTAACATTTAAAAATATATCAAAATATTGATGGCCATTATAAACAAGCAAGTATGACGTTTAAAATAATGCAAATACAATGTATTGATTTCAAATTATTATTTCAAAATGATATTTTGAACAATGGGATTGTAATACCAAAAGAAAATAATTAATTTCAAAGGCAGAATTACGTTAAGTCAATAAACACACCACACAATATCAAATAGTAATTGAATGTGATACAAAAGAGCATAAAGGGAAACAGTGTCAATGCAGAGTTTTCATAAATTAGTGTAATTACAACATTGATCTGCTTCAGGTGTGGTTTAATTAAAAAACTGATTCATTCCCAGGAGGACAAGGAATACTAGTATATGGGCGTATGTGTCAATTAACATTGTAGAAACCATAATTAGACATAATGAAGACTCAAAATTCAATTTCTTCAGTAATGTTATCTCCTATCATTTGCCTACAATATTAGCTTTACGCCAGGCTTCATAATGCCACATCTTGGTACATATAAAAAATGTACCATGATGATTGCTGTTTCCTCTAATACAAATTCTCTACTGTGGTTATATTTATTTATTTTCTTGCTGTTTTGGGAAGAAGCTTTGCTGTGCTTTGTAGATAATCATTCTTTATTGAGTCTTCCATGACTGTGACTTATGTTAAAGGGTGGAAAAATACATTTAAAAATCTAGTTCTTCTATACTGTTTTCATCTAACCCCAGGGAGTGGATCTTTATAAGAGTTTAGATGTATTGGAATTTTCATAACTGTGAGAGCTAAAGATGGCAAAAAACACCACATACCACCACCCCATTTGGGATCTTATTAAAGAGCCACTTCAACCAAAAGCAATGTTTTACTTGTATGCGGATCTTACGAGACAGTCCCTTGAGTTTGTCTTGGATATTCCCAGCTGCACTTGTGAATTGCCAAACCCATGTATGAGGCTGCACACATGAACATGGAACAGGGTTTCAAAGCAAATTGTGGCTTGTTTCATATGGGCTTCAGCTTGTAAAAGAGCAGGAAACAGAAAATGTTTATGAAACTTTCACCAAGCTTTGAGCAAAAGCTTTGCAAAGCATTCAGCCAGCTTTAGGCAGTTTTCTCTATTTAAAAGCAGGCTTTCAACAAGCTTTAAGTAGTGCTGAAGCCTATAAGCTTGTTTAAAGTGGCAATCAGCACTCCCATTAGGATCTGTGCTCAACATTTATAAATGTATAAACAGCCAGGTAACAGTATTTTTTAGGAGGAGGTCAGCAATGGCAGCAGGTTTACATAAACACCTTTTCAAAATAAGGCTTTGAAATATGAAAAGAAAGCTAACAATAATACTTGTCACAGGCTATAAACACAAATTCACGTCTTACAATCTTATGGGCCAAATACCTATCCAAAAACAAATGTAATAATGTACATATATATAACAGAATTTTCTGTGAAAAACATGGTCAACCAGGTTGACCATGATTGATTGAGTTGTAGAAAACATAGCTGTAGAACGCTTAAAGTAGAACTATAGGCAAAACGTTTTTTTTTTATGAACTGAACAAGGGAGGGTTAAAACCCAGTCAGATTTTTTTTTCGCGATCTGTTTGCCATTGTAGAGATTTCTTTCACAGAATGCTCTATGGACATTACCCATGATTAAGTCACGTGGCAAGTGACGATACGCGTGGGGGAGGAGCCTGCCATACAAGACCTGTGGGAAGTTCCCGAGTGAGGATCTCTACATCTACAATTCATTACTGAGCGGCTTTCACAAAGAGGGGGAAAATCGTGAGTGTATCAGCGCACAGCGCCTCTGATTCTGTTTTGGAGCTTTGCAGCATTACACTATTGTGTGTTTCTTTCTCTCCCTCATATATTTCACATCCTGACGTGATTTGTGTGGAGTGGATCTGAAGTAACTGCATTGCATATTATTCAACAAGGCTGTGTGGTATCATCACAATGAAGCGGGTCTGAATCCATTTGTAGTGCTTAATAGCCATCCTAGGCTGTGTTGGTTTGATTGCACTGACATTCACTTTCTGCTGATTAAACACGCACTGTTAACCCTTCAGAGCAATATCCATTCAACTATAGGGACGGTTATTGGAAACCTTATGCAGTCGATGCTATTTTGATTTGATCACATTTGTTTGCGGTGATAACAATACCGAGTTCACTCATCAGTATTAGCAATTTTTGTTTGTTTTTTATCACATTTGGCATCTGATCTTTTGTAGTAAATATCACATTAATTAGTTGTTTTTAGCGCATATGTACATTATTTACAGTATTTTTTAGGAGGAGGTCAGCAATGGCAGCAGGTTTACATAAACACCTTTTCAAAATAAGGCTTTGAAATATGAAAAGAAAGCTAACAATAATACTTGTCACAGGCTATAAACACAAATTCACGTCTTACAATCTTATGGGCCAAATACCTATCCAAAAACAAATGTAATAATGTACATATATATAACAGAATTTTCTGTGAAAAACATGGTCAACCAGGTTGACCATGATTGATTGAGTTGTAGAAAACATAGCTGTAGAACGCTTAACCTCCCTGGCGGTATGATTCTGTCTGGAATTACGTACCAAAAGCGGTACAATTATTTTGCAAGGAAATTTGGCGTTTTATACTGTAGGCCTGTAATTTTTAGGAATAACTCACTTAAATCTGACCAAGCAAGAGTCTTGTAGGCATCCCGGGTATGATTTTTTTTTTAAAACAAAATTATAAATTATAATATAATAAATAATTATAAATAATTATAACAAATAATAATATAATTATAATAAAAATTATTCAATAATGTAATCAACTCAAAATCACTGAAATGTGCTCAGTTGCAGAATTGTCGCTGTCATTATTTTTTTTTTATTATGACGAATTTCCCCACAAATCGCTATCTGTTTCCCATTGTAGAGATTTTCTTTCACTTCCTGTCCCATAGCTAAACAGAAGAGAGAAGAAATCCCTAAAAATTACCAAAATTCCTTGGGGACGTTCCCGTTGGAAGATTTCCCCTCTATTACTTTTCTGGGGACAACCCAAAATCTGGATTTTCCTTCTCTTTCACTTTTAATAATAATGGTGAACAGGACAAATAGAGAGGGTGAATCTCCTGAAGGGCACAGACAGTTATATAAAATGACAAGTAATCTAGTCCCTCTCCACTCTATCCAAAACTATATTAAGTTTTGCCATTAGTTCTACTTTAACCCCTTCCAATTTTTAGTTTTCAGCGCTGTTGCACTTTGAATGACAATTGCGCGGTCATGCAACACTGTACCCAAATTAAATCTTTATGTTTTCCCCCCACAAATAGAGCTTTCGTTTGGTGGTATTTGATCATCTCTGCAGTTTTTATTTTTTGCGCTATAAACAAAAAAAGAACGAAAATTTAAAAAACAAACACAATATTTTTTACTTTTTGATTTAATAAATATCATTTTTTTTTTTAAAACATTTTTTTTCCTCAAAAGACCGATACGTATTCTTCTACATATTTTTGGTAAAAAAGAATCGCAATAAACGTATATTGATTGGTTTGTGCTCGGGTTGTCCCGATACCACTTTTTTAGGACCGAGTACAAAGTACCGATACTTTTTTTCATGTACTCGCCAATACCGGATACCGATACCTTTTTTTATGTCATGTGACAGTTTTCAAACCACAATACAGACTAATGATATGAAGAATGTCCCTTAAATTGGTTATTAGTGGGAATGATGTCCCTTACATTGGTCAGTGGGAAGAATTCTCCTTACATTGTTGGTTAGTGGGAAGAATGTCCCCTGCATTGGTGGTCAGTGGGAATCATGTCACCTGCATTGGTGGTCAGTGGGAAAAATGTCCCCTGCATTGGTGGTCAGTGGGAAGAATGTCCCCTGCATTGGTGTTCAGTGGGAAGAATGTCCCCTGTATTGGTGGTCAGTGGGAAGAATGTCCCCTGCATTAATTGTCAGTGGGAAGAATGTCCCCTGCATTGGTGGTCAGTGGGAAGAATGTCCCCTGCATTGGTGGTCAGTGGGAAGAATGTCCCCTGCATTGGTGGTCAGTGGGAAGAATGTCCCCTGCAATGGTGGTCAGAATGTCCCCTGCATTGGTGGTCAGGATGTCCCCTTCATTGGTGGTCGGTGAGAAGAATGTCCCCTTCATTGGTGGTCAGTGGGAAGAATGTCCCCTGTGTTGGTGGTCAGTGGGAAGAATGTCCCCTGCATTGGTGATCAGTGGGAAGAATGTCCCCTTCGTTGGTGGTCAGTGGGAAGAATGTTTCCTGCATTGGTGATCAGTGAGAAGGATGCTCCTTACAGGTCCTCCTTGCAATTCAACTTACCCGCCTGAGGACTCGCTCTGCTCTCTGCCCCCCCACCCCTCTGCCCGCTCTTCGCCCACTCTCTGCCCCTCAGCACGTTCTCAGGCCGCTCTCCGCCCCTCTCAGCAGTTTCTCATCCCACTCTGCACCCACTCTCCGCCCCTCAGCACATTCTTAGGCCGCCCTCCGCCTCCTCTATGTCCGCTCTCCGCCCGACTCTCTGCCCGCTCGTCGCTGAAAAAAAACCCAAAAAACTATCAGGTGAAGCATCATCCCGCTCTCCGCCCACCAGCATGTTCTCATCATCTCCGCCCACTCTCCGCCCCTCTTACAAGAGTTGTAAGAGTTTCTGCAGCAAAATAAGGAAAACTTCTTAGAGTTACTAGCCTGCACAAATTATAATTAAACATGACATTATTATGGACCCCAAGGTTCAGGTTCAGCTTAAGTCCTAACATATTTCAGAGGGTTGGATTGTCCTGGGTTCAGCTTGAGCAGGTTTTGGCAAACTTCCAGAAGCTCAAATCAATCAATTTGTCAAATCAGAAATGCCCACTTCCTGGACTAATATGCAGAGGGGTATCACAACCATAGCATGGGTTGGGCAGTGCCCTGTAAAACATAACAAAGAAAAGAAATGTGGTGTTTAAAGTTGCTGGCACATGATGTCATTGACAGCATGTTTGATTTGTTTTTTTGTTTTCTCTCCAAGGGTCTGCTATGTATTTTGGGGGTACTTTTGGAAGGGGCTGTGTGCTGTTAGTTTATTTTTTTAAGAAGCTAGCAACGAAACATAATTTGCTGGCAATTTAAACTCTATAATTTTTTTTCTTTTACATTTTATTGAGATTTTGTAAAAAGCACTAGTAGAACTTAGTAAAGTGCAACAAACTGCATACAAAAACTGCATTTCCCACATTCAAAATGTACTTACAATATAGAAAAACAAGGAGACGTTCACATTTTATCTTCTTAAAAAATTAGCTGGGTACACACATGAATTATAGTACAGCAGATGGGTCAAACAAGTGGCGACAATGTATCATCCATCCAAGAGTTGAGGTTGCTAGAACTCGACCATCCATCTCCCAGCCACGAGAAGAAGGCAATATCACTGCCAGGAGAAACAAAATATGATATGTGAATAAGTTGCTGTTACGGAGATTCAAGAACTTATATATACATGAAAAAAGCACAAGGCAACACAAATATGGGGGACATGCTTCCCTCTCAGGAACCATGGGAACAACCCACAATAGTAAAGATACAGTTATAAAGGAACAAAAAATAAAAGAAAGAAAAAGAGGATGAGTCGTTGATCGATCGATCGGTCATCCATTTTAGGAACATTGCTGTTGTAAAGGATTACTCAGTGGTAGGGATGAGCTTCTAATTCGAGTCGAACATGAGTTCGACTCAAACATTGGCTGTTCGCTCGTTTGGCGAACAGCGAACAAAATGGGGTGTTCGCGGCAAATTCAAAAAGCCCTGTAAAAGTCTATGGGAGAATTCTAAAGTGCTAATTTTAAAGGTTAATGTGCAAGTTATTGTCCTAAAAGGTGTTTGGGTACCTGGGTCCTGCCCCAGGGGACATGTGGGGTATGCCTGTAAAGTAGCGCATGTTTCCTGTGTTTAGAAATGCCCCTGCACAAAATATCATTTTTGAAGGAAAAAAAGTCATTTAAAACTACTTGCGGCTATTCATGAATTGCCAGGTCCCAGCAATACAGAGAAAAGTCATTGAAAAAAATGGCAGGAGTTCCCCTTAATATTCATACCAGACCCAAAGCACCTGGTAAAGGACTAGGGAGGGACTCCTGCTGTTTTTTTCAATGACTTTTCTCTGTATTGCCGGGATCCCGGCAATTCATGAGTAGTTTTAAATTACTTTTTTTCCTTCAAAAATGACACTTTGTGCAGGGACAGTTCTAACCACGGAAAAACACACGCCACTTTTCAGGCATACTATACACACCCCCATGTACGAAATTTAAAGTTATATTTCACTTTTATTGTTTCACTTTAAGCATTATTAAAATCACTGCTCCCAAAAAAAAGGGCATTTTTAAAACTTTTTTTTGCATTGATACATGTCCCCTGGGGCAGGACCCGGGTCCCCAAACACTTTTTAGGACAATAACTTGCATATTAGCCTTTAAAATTCACACTTTTGTTTGAATGTTCACGTGAACTTTTGGTCTGTTCGCATTTTCTGGATGCGAACCAAACCGGGGGTGTTTGGCTCATCCCTACTCAGGGGTTTCCTGACAAATATTTAATCCAGGGGCCACAGATTTTGTCAAAGTGTTTTCCTTTATCATTTAGGATTGCAGAAAGACATCATTTTTTCTTTGTAAATGTCACTTTTCTGTAATACATGCTACAGCAGGAATGACAATTTCTTTTTACATAGAGTCCCACTCAAAACACATACCAGACACTATGAGTCTGGTATGGATTTTAAGAGGTACACCATGAAAAAAATGTGTGAGGACCCCCAGGAAACCCATACCAAACCCTTTGTTTTGGATATGGATTTTAAGGTGGACTTCATACAAAAATACATGGGGTCTCCCTAAAAAGTCACACCAGACCCTTAATCTGAGCATTCTGTGTGTGGCCCCCTTGCTCCTAAACAATCTCAGGCCACATGCCCTTAATATGGGGCACCACCCTGGAAAATCACCTTGTCTTCTTGTGTTGATGAAGACAAGGGCCTCTTCCCCACAACCCTAGTTGGTGGTTGTGGTGGTCTGAAGACAGAGGGCTTATTGGAATCTGGAAGCCACATTTATTAATAAGGGGGACCCAGAAACGCACCCCCCATGTGAATAAGTATTTGGTACACAGCGTAGGAATTAAATGAAGATAAAACGGATAAACAATGGAGGTATACTTGCATATTAGCACATAAATGTTCTATAAGCACAAAATTACAGGAAAAAGCTACAAACTGCTGACACACTGGTACAACATTCCTGACAAATTAAACAAGTGCGATACCCAAAAACCAAACGTTTGCTGGAGATGTCAAATGGAAACAGGCACACTGACCCACATTTGGTGGCATTGCACCCTGATCACAACCTTCTATAACAAAGTCAGAAACTTGATTTAAAAATGTTCCTTTAAAAGACATAAACACTCACTTACCAAACACCTCCTTAATGTGGCCAAGTCACTGATTCCTTTACATTGGAGGTCTTCCCGAGTGCCTTCTGTCTCAGAGTGGCTGAACAGGGTCAAAGACATCTGTGAGATGGCACAAGACAAAGGCAATGTGGAGAGATTTCACAAGCCTTGGCAGCCATAGTTTGCCTTTAAATATTCCCAGGATTTTGGGGACGTCATGTCCTGCCACTCCCCATAAAAGCCTAACAAGTATCCCCCATCAAAGGTCCTCCACCCTGGGGGGGGTGTATAGTGGCCAACTGACACCGGTGGTTCACAGCACACACTGTACCTAACCTTCCCCCCTTCTCCCACCTTTTTGTTCTACTCTTTCCTTTCTACCCAAACTGTGCTTTAATTTTGACAGCAGATGACGACAAACTAACAGACTGGAATATAGTTATTAATGTTTTTTCTTATCTGTCCATTGATACTGTTGGTCTGATGATCACAGCCAGATTGAATTTTTTCTACTTCTGGATTTGATAACTTATGATTGGTTAAGATGTAATCAACCTCTTTGTAAATTTACAACCACTGAAAATAACCAGAAAATATTCTCAGGTTACTACACGCTTCAGTAAGATGTACTGAAAAAAACTTGTGCAGTTGCATCTTTTTTTCTTGTTGAGTCCCACGACAGTTTTCTTGACGAAAAACATACACACGACCATTTTCCTCGGCAAAAAGCTCTGCCACCAAGTTTCTTGATGGATTCTGTTGAGGAAAATGGTTGTGTGTACGAGGCCTGAAGCCTCGTACACACGGCCGAGGAACTCGACGTGCCAAACACATCGAGTTCCTCGGCCAGTTCAGCCCTGAAGCCGCCGAGGAGCTCGGCGGGACGAGAGCTCCCATAGAACAACGAGGAAATAGAGAACATGTTCTCTATTTCCTCGCCGAGCTCCTCGTCGGCTTCCTCGGCCGAAAGTGTACACACGGCCGGGTTTCTCGGCAGAATTCAGCCAGAAACTCGGTCGGAAGCTGAATTCTGCCGAGGAAACTGGTCGTGTGTACGGGGCCTAAGACTTTCAGTACTTGGTCCAGATTGATTTTTCCAGTGTAGGTCTGGGGGCTTTGGTCATAGGCGGTGAGTCTGCTTGAAAAAAACTATGGGTTTTAGAGTGCCTATTCAAGAAAGACTATTTCACAGATCCCTGCAAGGGAATACTCATTGACTTTGTGTTTGATGCAATGGTGATAAATAAACAAGGACAGGATGTCTGAATTACCTCTCTGAGCTCCACACTTGAAGCTGACCCCTACATTATTTTTTGCTTTACATGGTTTCAGGAGATGTTTGTAAGCTTTTTAGCAGACATTTTGAATACTCTGGGAACCTGACCTTTTACAAGCCACATAATGATTGAAACAAGTTCTGAATCCCTTCAGAAATTATGAGTTTAAAGACTTGTCGTCTGTCACAATTGCTGTCAAAAGCAACGCAATAAAATTGTTACTTTTTTTAAATGCTTGTTGGATTGCATTACACTTTAAAGTACTCTAGGTACTTGACCTTCTACAAACAATGTAACCTATGAACGCATTTAATTAATACCTTCAGAACTTCTGGGTTTTAAGGCTTCTTTGGTGTCATGGTGGCTGTCAAAAGTAAAGTAAAAAAAATAATGTCTTTTATTGGATTACACATTAAACTATGCAGCTATCTACAAGTGGGCTGAAATATGTTTCCAAATGGCAGCTAAAGATATAGGGCCAGATTCACGTAGAGCGGTGCAAATTAAGTTACTCCAAACGTATGTCATTTAAGTTACGGCGCCTTAATTTTGTGTGGTAAGTGCCGTATCCACAGCGCATTTGCGCCCAAATTTGCGCCAGCGTAACTTAAACCCTGAGGCGTAAGGCGGGGTTATTGCAAGTGGGAAGGAAGTGGGCGTGCTCCATTGTAATGAGCCGTGACCCCATGCAAATGAAGGGCGGGCCGTACTGCGCATGCGCGCACAAATCTTCACCTCACTGGGCATGCTCAGAACTCGGCTTGGTGCAATCAGTGAGATAGGTAAAAGGCCAAGCGTACTTAGTTTAGTTAGAGAATCGCCCTGTGTATAAATAGCCCCCGACAAACACACTTCCCTTGCAAAAGTGCATCCCTGTGTTCCCCTTTCCTAGAGCAAGTTGCTTCTGCTCTGTCGTCTGTTGGTGTGTGTTGGTGAGTGTAGTGTTAGATAAAAGATTTGGAGGAGTAGTAGATTGTAGTAGCTGAGACGAGAACCCCCAGTGGGATTCAGAAGAAGATCAACGATCTTAGGAGCCTGGTCCGAGAGAAGATGGCCAAGATAAATGTCCATGCCACGGGCACTGGAGGAGGACCACCCTGCTCCGTCAGACTGACTGAGGAGGAATGGGCAGTGGCCCGGTGTTTCAATAGCCAGCAGGTGGTGGGCCTGCCTGGCTTTGAATCTGATGCTCCTGTGAGGACAGGTAATTTTTGTGTTTTTCTATCTGGTGAGTAGCATGTGTGTGTGGGGAAAGGGAATATGTGCCAAGTGTGTGGATCCTCCAACCTGTGTATGCTTTGTGTACTCCACAGATGGCCAGGAGATTGCTGGGCCATCAGGCCAGGAGGTTGCTGGGCCATCAGGCCAGGCTGCACCACCTCTAGGACAAAAGGCTGCAGAAGAGCCCCAAGAATGGCAGGAGTCCCCAGGGGAGGGGAGTGGCCACACCTCACATCATGAGGAGGATGAGGGGGGGAGGATGAGGATGAAGATATGGACATTGCCAGGGAAATGCTTTTGGCCTCGGATGTGTTTCCCCCTAAGGCTACCCCTGAGGCTGGCAGCAGTCAGGCCACCATCAGGGGTAGCCCCTCCCACTCCTCCCCCAACAGGCCTCCCCCACAAGGGTCTCTCTCTCCCCTCCTCCCAGGCCACAAGACTCAGCTGCAGGCAGGAAGGCTACCCATAAGACCAGGGGGGTGGCCGAGTGTCTGCCGGCCAATCTGCGGAGGGACAATGCCCTTCAGACCCGCCATCTGGGTCAGATCAACCGGACTTTGACCCATATGGAGGACAGCCTGGGCTCAATTAAGGAATCGCTCACTGATGTGGCCACAAACTCCTTGGCGGTCATCACATGCTTTTGTGACCTGCAGACCGCAACAACAGGCGTGGCCCAGGAGGTGAGTGCCCTGACCCAGGCTGTCCAGGACAACACCCGGGCTGTCCAGGCCAATACGGCTGCCCTCACACTCAGTCTGAACAGGATAGCAGTGGCCTTGGAGGGCAGGCCAGCAGGAGGACAGTCACCAGGGGAGGCTCCTCCTTCCCCTGCTCACCCCCCCAGGAGTCTCCCCTGGTTGGCCGTGGCCGTGGCCGGCCCAGGCGTAGCTCACGCCGCCACCGTTAAGTCTGGGGGTACTTTTGATTTTTTATTTTTATTATTTTTTTTATTATACTGTGCTTATGATTTGTTTTATGTGTGTGAATGATGTATGTGGGGGTGGCATTCCTGATTAAATAAGGGTGTCACCCTCAGTTTTGGTGGAGTAGGGATCCCCAGGACCAGGGAGAAGTGATCCCAGGTCCATGTGAATGGTGTATGAATGCACAGTGACATAATTGGAGCTGTGGCGTGGCGTTACTGCTCCCAAGTACCATTGGGGTTACTTGGATTTAATCCAATTAGATGTGCATGTTAGACATGTGCAGACTGGAATATTTTGTTTCGTTTTTTCGTTTTCGTTTGGAAAATAAATTTATTTAGTTACTACCGAAAATCGTTTTGATTTATTTCATTTTTCGTTGGGGAATAGCTTTCGTCCGAAAATCCAATAATACTTGGTTTCTGTCGAATGGTCAAAAGAATATTCGCCGGAACGTCGAATCTTTGTTGGTTGCTGTCTAATGGGCAAAAAAATTCGACGGAACGTCAAATCTTTACGTCGAATCGTACATTTCCGTTCGAATATTCCGCCTACAAGAATTCTAATGTTGTATGACTAGTAATAATGTCGAATCTATTCTCTATAATGTCGAATCTATTTTCTCATAAATCGAAATCTATTCTCTGTAATGTCGAATCTATTATTTCTATAGTGTCGAATCTTTTCTCTATAATGTTGAATCTTTTCTCTATGATGTCGAATCTTTTCCCTATAATGTCGAATCTCTCTATATCGAATTTTTACCGCAACGAAAATAAAGCATTTTTTATGTCGGATCTTTCGGTTTTCGTTTCTTGCACTTTCGTTATCGTTTGTTAAAACGATAACAAAAAAAAACAGATTTTCGGACGAAAATGCATTCTAACGAAAACTAATGCACATGTCTAGTGCATGTGATGTGTCTGTGCTAGGGACCACAGTGGGTGTGCATGCATGCATTCTCATTGTGCCATGATTAATGAGTGTGCTTACTGTGCAAAGATGCATTCTGCGAGGCGTCTCCTGGCTGCTGTTCCCTCAGAAGAGGGGGTACCCTCGGTTACTAAAGTCACTAGTAAAGTTATGAGCATGGATGCCCCTGGCATGTTGGCATACAGATTGTTGTCCTGCAAGTGTGTGTGCTCAGCTCTTCCTTAATGGTGTTGCTTTAGCTGACCTTTACACGGCTGGTGCAAAGTTAGGGCAGCTTTTATAAAGTGTAATTTTACACCAAGAAACTGGCAGATGCGCACAGGGCGTAATCTAGGCCGCACACACTTAATTTTGTGGATCGCCTTATCTCCCTCATTTGCATCTTTGCCTATCAAAATAGTGGTGTGTCTAGCGTATTTTGCGCAAAGAAGCGCTGGTGTAATTCTTTTAGGTAGGACGGAAAAAAATGGATTTCAGGCGTATCTCGTTTTGAGGATACGGCGCAAAGAAACGCGCGGCGCATTTTTCAATTACGCCGCGCATCTCGAGATAAGTCGGCGTAAGTGCTTTGTGAATCTGGCCCTTAAATCCTAAAGTTTTCTCTCTTCACTCTGGAAACAAAAGAGCATAAATACATTTCTGAGATCTGAGCAACATGTATACCTCTATGTTTCTCTTCACGCTGTAGTAGTTACAATTTTCGAACAACATGCTTTGTAAATCTTGTCTATGGAAGAGACTGAACCTAAATTGAATCTAGTGTGATTCGATGTTATTAAAATTTTATTGAGAAATGAAAGCAGAACTTGACTAATCATTTGTACAAAAGCTCCAGTTTTATACTCATTTTTTTTCAAGTTCTCATAAATTATCAATTTTGTGGTGAAAACTTAAAGTGGTTGTAAACCCACTATTTGGACTTTTACCTACAGGTAAGCCTACAACATGGCTTACCTGTAGGTAAGGATAATATCTCCTAAACCTGCACGGTTTAGGAGATATTACCCCCGCAATGCGGGCGGCGCATGCGCAGGGGGGACTCCACGGCTGAAGGACCGGCATCGCCGGACCCTGACGATTTTAAATCTCCCGCGCGCACGCGCGGGAGTGACGTCATCGCCGCTCCAGCCAATCACAGCGCTGGAGCGGCGATACCCGGAAGACACGCCGGAGCAAGATGACATCCTGCTCGGCGTGGACCAGGTAAGTGGTACACACCTCGTTCCGAGGTAAGTATTTCATAATAGGCTAGTATGCGATGCATACTAGCCTATTATGCCTTTTGCATTGCAGGTTTGGGGGAAAAAAAAAAAAGTTTATGCGGTTTACAACCGCTTTAAGCAGGTGAATGTATATAATGTTAAAAGTTGTTAAAAATTTTAATTCAGCTGTATATTTCTTGCTACTACCAAAACTTTCCACCAAATAGCAACCCAAAATGAATTCTCTTGCTCCTGATGATCGCAGTGATACCAGATATGTGTTTGTCAGTTGCTGTTTGTACCCGTAGTACAGACGAGAAACAACAGTGCACATTTTGCTTTTTTTTGTTTTGTTTTATATCCTGCCTAAAACACACTGACTGACACTGATACTAATTTAAAAAAAAATCCTGTCCAAAAAAAATCCTAACCCTGACCTTTGACCCAAACACTAACCCTGGCACTCACCTAGATCAAACCTTAATATTGGTATTTTTCCTGTTTTTTTTTTTTTTTTTTACACACTTTTTTTTCTCTCTGCAAGGAAAGCAAGAGATATGATGTTTCTCTCTACTCCATTCACAGAGAGAGAGAAAACATGGGGCGCGATTACATTTGCTGATTACTGTGGTAGCCAATCAGAGGGTATCACAGTGTTCAGGTGACCTGGAATTGTTAGTACGGGACCCGGGGCAGTCAATGAGACCCCAGTCTCTGTTCTGGGAGCGCGCCGTGCCATGGAAAAAAGCCCAGTCTAATGGGGCCGCATATTTGTGTGAGGTCCACACCAAGAGGGTAAAGCACAAACACAAAACAGTTTTCTAGAATGCAGCTGCCCAGCATGAACTTGAATCTCAGAGAAAAGTAAAAATGCTTGTTGTAAACAATACCTTGATATCTTCTAAAATTTACTTGGTGCATAACCTTGAGATTAAAAAAATGACATCTGCATTGCCCCAGCTACTTCTCCCCCCCCCCCCCCCACACCACCACACGCACACACTGAAATAAATAAATGTTTGTTAAGTCTAAGGGTGGAGGAATAAGCATGGTTTGTCGTTAGCTTAATACTTGCCTGTAAGGATGAGCTTTAAGTTTGCGTCAAACTCATGTTCCACTCGAACATTGCCTGTTCGCCGAACAGCGAACAATTCGTGGTGTTCGCGGCAAGTTTGTGTGAACTTTAGAACCCTGTTAAAGTCTATGGGACTCGAACGTTTGAAATCTAAAGTGCTCATTTTAAAGGCTAATATGCAAGTTATTGTCATAAAAAGTGTTTGGGGACCTGGGTCCTGCCCCAGGGGACATGTATCAATGCAAAAAAAGTTTTAAAAACTGCAGTTTTTTTCAGGAGCAGTGATTTTTATAATGCTTAAAGTGAAACAATAAAAGTGAAATATTCCTTTAAATTTCGTACCTGGGGCGTGTGTATAGTATGAATGTGAAGTAGCGCTTGTTTCCCATGCTTAGAACTGTCTCAGCACAAAGTGTTATTTCTGAAGGAAAAAAAGTAATTTAAAATCACTCGCAGCTATAATGAATTGTCGGCTCCCGGCAATACAGAGAAAAGTCATTTATAAAAAAAAAAAAATGCGTGGGGGTCCCCCCAAATTCAATTACCAGGCCCTTCAAGATTGGTATGGATAAGGGGAACCCTGCATCAATTAAAAAAAAATTTGTGGGGTTCCCCCCAAATATCTAATTCCAGACCTTTTAGGTCTGGTATGGATTTTAAGGGGAACTTCACCCCAGATTTTAAAAAAATGGCGTGTAGTTCCCCCTAAAAATCCAAACCAGACCCTTTATCCATGCATGCAACCTGGCAGTCCGCAGGGAAAGAGGGGGGACGAGAGAGCGCCCTCCCTCCTGAACCGTACCAGGCCACATGCCCTCAACATTGGGAGGATGCTTTGGGGGTCTGTGACCCCTCAAAGCACCATGTCCCCATGTTGATGGGGACAAGGGCCTCATCCCCAGTGGGTTGCCCGGTGGTTGTGTGGGTCTGGAGGCGGGGGGGTTTATCGAAATCTGAAAGACCCCTTTAACAAAAGAGACCCCCAGATCCCAGCCCCCCATGTGAATTGGTAATGGGGTACATTGTACCTCTACCATTTAGCAAAGAAAGTGTACTTTGTCAGTTTTTAAAACTTTTTTTTGCTTTGATACATGTCCCCTGGGGCAGGACCCAGGTCCCCATACACTTTTTAGGACAATAACTTGCATATTGGCCTTTAAATTTAGCACTTTAGATTTCAAACGTTCGAGCCCCAAGACTTTAACAGGGTTCTAAAGTTCACACAAACTTTTGGTCTGTTCGCAGGTTCTGGTGCAAACCGAATGGGGGGGATGTTTTCGGCTCATCCCTAGTCACCTGTTAACCTTGATGCTTTGGGTTGTAGATGGGCCCTCTGTGTCATCATGTACAGTAGAGGATTATTGTTCTTGTATTACATGTGATGATGTCAGTGTGCAACCATGGGCTGGGGTGCCAAAGAGAAGGGGTTTGGGGGGATTAGTCACACAGAATGTGGAAGGGATAAGATAAATGTTACAGCTCATACCCCTAGACTTAACGAGCATTTAGCCCTTGAAGCTTGGGGAGGCTGTTCATTAAGGATTTGTGACAGAATTGTATTTAAAATAAATGCCCTCAAAGAAAAAGACAAGTGAATACACTAAGATGCGACTCTTAAACATGATATTACAAAGGCCCATGAGGTTGCTGAGGCCCTATAAAAATTCATGGCTGAACAAGATAAAAGTGATTTAAAAAAAAAAACTTAACTGCCCCGTGCATTTGGTTTTGGATCCTCCTCTTCTCAGATCACTCTTCTGTGCTCCTGGCCCCTCCCCCCTGTTGAGTGCCCCCACAGCAAGCGCCTTGCTATGGGGACACCCGAGCCGAGTCACAGCTCCCTGGGCCAGATTCATGTAGATTTGCGGCGGCGTATCGTATCCCGTTTACGTTACGCCGCCGCAAGTTTCCAGCGTAAGTGCTTGATTCACAAAGCACTTGCGTGTAAACTTTCGGCGGCGTATCGTAAAGCCGTCCGGCGCAAGCCCGCCTAATTCAAATGGGGCGTGTACCATTTAAATCGAACGTTCTGCGCATGTGTTTTTTGAACGGCGATGTGCGTAACGTACTTTCGTATTCCCGGACGTCTTACGCAAAAAAATAAAAATAAAAATTTGACGCGGGACCGACGGCCATACTTTAACATGGATGGTGTAATTTTACACCATCTAAATAGCACACTTAACTTTACGACGGGAAAAACCGACGTAAGAGAATGCGACGAACGCGCATTCCTTCGTGGATCGCCGTAAACAGCTAATTTGCATACCCGACGCTGGAAAACGATGCAAACTCCACCCAGCAGCCGCCGGAGAATTACACCTACGATCCGAAGGCGTACGAAGCCGTACGCCTGTCGGATCTATGCCAAAAGCCGTCGTATCTTGGTTTGAAGATTCCAAATCAAGATACGACGCGGCAAATTTGAAAACACGCCGGCGTATCAGTAGATACGCCGGCGTATTTCTGCTGTGAATCTGGCCCCCTATGTCCATTCAGACACAGAGCCGTGGCCTGGCCCTCTCTCTCTCCTGATTGGCTGAATGATTTTGATTGACAGCAGCCGGAGCCAATATCGCCATGCCAATGTCTCAGCCAATGAGGAGGGGAGTCCCAAGCAGCTTAAACACTCCTGCAACATAGCTAAAGATGGGCTCAGGTAAGTATTAGCGGGGGCTGAAGGGGGCTGCTGCATACAGAAGGTTTTTTATCTTAATGCATAGAATGCATTAGGATCAAAATACATGCTGTTCTTACAATCCCTTTAAGTGCACAAAGTAGCACAAACAACCATTTCTCTCATGCAAACATGAGTAGATACAGGTAAAACTAAATATTTTAATAAATGTGGCAGTTAGTGAAATGAAACACATGGCAAATGTCCTGTGAAAGGAAAGATGTGTCACAAAATCAAAATGAGCAATCCCTGTGTTAGGATTTGTTGCTCCAAAGAACATTTATGTAGTGTCTAATGTCAAGTTGGGTGACCTATTATTTGACTTGACTTAATGCCAAAGGAATTTGCTACCTTTTTATTTGTAAGGAATATATTTTAGCAGAAATGGGTTTTATACACATCAGAAAAAAAACACAGTTCTATATCAATTGCACAATGGTTAAACCAGTGCTGCGATTTAGAGCTCAACTAGCCTGAAAACGAATACAAAGTCAAACAACTAATTTCTATGTTTATCTACTAAATGTAGGTTATTGGATTGACACAAAAAGTGTCTAGGAGGAGTTTTTCCTTTTTCTTTCATCCTCTGTTTTCAGTCTAGGAATTTGCTTTGATTATTGTTACTCTGTTTAGAATGAAAGAATAATTGATATGGGATAAAACAAATAATGCAGCAGCGTGTATTCCTTGCAGAGGCCCAATCAATGATAAAATAACTTCCCTATAGATAAAAAGATGTGAGAATTACAGGATGGAATAACTAGGTGTATTTGTTAAGATTGATGAGACACAGAAAGAGTAATTCAATGTTCATAGTTGAAAAACTATACACATATGAGCTGTGTATTTGCATAGATCCTGGAGGCCTAAATGAGGCAGAAATGTGAAAGCACTATCAAACACTCACATCAAAAGACAAGCTGGCTAGAGCAAAATACTGAATGATAGGTCACAGTACTGAAAGTCAAAACTACATACATTTTATGCTCATAGCATTTTAAACACCAAGTAAGGGGTTATTTTACCAGCCTACTATGAGGCATTTGATCTGCACAGCAAGTATTTCATATTAAAGTACATTAAACATTTGTAAGACTCAGGGGGGTGCCTTTTATAAGGTCCAAAAGATGCGTTAAAGAGCCAGGGAAAATTTGTTATATTCAATACAGGGCAAATAAAAAAAATTCGACCAAGTTTTGTTATTAGAAGACCTAAATTCAAATCCAAAATAGTATTGCTGAAATCTCTCTCATTAAGCCCTGTACACACGATCGGTTTGTCCGATGAAAACAGACCGATAGACTGTTTTCATCAGACAAACCGATCGTGTGTGGGCCCCATCGGTTTGTTTTCCATCCGTGAAAAAAACTAGAACATGTTTTAAATTTTTTCTATGGATAAAAAAACAATAGAAAAATCCGATCGTCTGTATGGAACTCCATCGGTCAAAAATCCATGCATGCTCAGAATCAAGTAGACGCATGCTTGGAAGCATTGAACTTCATTTTTTTCGGCTCGTCGTAGTGTTGTACGTCACCGCGTTTGGACACGATCAGATGTTTGACTGTTGGTGTGTAGGCAAGACTGATGAAAGTCAGCTTCATCGGATATCCGACGAAAAAATCCATCGGATTCGATTTCATCAGATATTCGATTGTGTGCACGAGGCTTTAGACTACCTAAAAGCTGGTCAGGGCTGGAAATATTAAAGGGGTTGTAAAGGTTCGTCTTTTATTTTCTAAACAGGTTCCTTTAAGCTAGTGCATTGTTGGTTCACTTACCTTTTCCTTTAATTTCCCTTCTAAATGTTTTTTTTCTTTGTTTGAATTTCTTACTTCCTGTTTCTCCTCAGTAAGCTTTCCACCATCATCCGAGCGGTGGAAAGTCATTTAGAACAGCTTACTGGACACCTTACTGAGGAGGAACAGGAAGTGAGAAATTCAGACAAAGAAAACAAAGAAAAAAAACATTTAGAAGGGAAATTGAAGGAAAAGGTAAGTGAACCAACAATGCACTAGCTTAAAGGAACCTATTTAGAAAATAAAAAACAAACCTTTACGACACCTTTAAATATAGATATACACTCCAAAGAGTGTGTTTCCTCAGTTGGGACTTTTGATTGGAATGACTAAATGACTAGGTAAAAAAGCTGTTGGGACCAAAAGGTTCCAATAGACATCATTTATTTGAAAAAATCTTATATAAATACATAAATGAACAGCTGTTCTCAACGTGAAAAACACATCCAGATGAATGCGAGAAGCAGAATGGGAGAAAGCATCGGCAAAAAAATGACAGATAACAAATAACAAATAAGGAATGACAGTGACAATGCAGGACCCGACTCTGTCTATGGGGTAAGACAGAAAACCCAACGTTTCAAGGTTTATTTTGTTTGTAGAACCTCTTCTTCAGGGGTGGGATATTGCACTATGATGATAGCAGTATCTGTATTTAATAAAGGAAAGGAGAAAATACGGAAAAAATAAATACAAACAAAAACAGGAATTAGAGCATGCCCACTATGACAATGTTCATCATGCGCAAATGAATACATATATATAGAAAAATCTGTATGAAAGTATGTATGTACACCTCTATTGATAATAAATAGTACTAACCATTCCACATATATGTAAATGTTCATTGGACATTTGATAGCCGATCATTTAAAAAGACATCAAGATTCCGGTTACGTTGGCAACCTGAACCATATTCTTTGCCTCAGCATAGGACCTGAAGGGGTCAGCCAGCCCAACCAAGAAGTTATCCAAGCCAGTCACTGCTGATATCACAGAGGGCATAGAAACAAGGTTCCGTACCTCCCAAGACCACGTACACGAACACTGGTTGCAAATAGATGGGGAAATCCCCTGCCAGAAAGATGCCTAAGTGTGAATAAAATCCTAAAAGTTAAAAATGTATTTCTGGTTTTGAAGGAAAAAGGAGAAAAGGGAGATATAAGACAGGTGGGTAATGAAAAAGCCTACCTGAAATGATAATGATATCATCCCTCTAGGGCCGCACTATGGTAGAGTGAGGATAGATCAATTTATATAGATCCTTCTTCCTTGCTGGGGAACAAAATCCCTATTATATCCTATGGAGGGAAGAAATTTAAAAACCAGCCTTGAGTACGGCAACTCCATAATCTATTCAAGTGTTGGGCATCTTGGAATGACTAAGAATTAAAAGAGCGCACTACCGCTGAAGTGTGGTGGCTTACCTAATTGCATAGCAAGCAGGGAAAAAGTAAATATATAATGGTCCAGTCAGTGTTGTCCGCAGCCAATATATTGTTGCTGGGATTCTGTGATAAGAACAAACAAGAAACTAGATTACTCCTGCATTCAAAAAGGTCTCTGAATCTCATTTGCAGCATTAGACTCAATAGCCAATGATGCGGAAACTCACCCAGATAAAATCCAGCAGCTCATATAATTGCACCTTGCCTCAGAGACAGATATGACACTGAATGTTGTGAATTATCTATAATAAAGCTGTGGAGTGATGACAACACACACCAGCTGTGTGCCAGGTAGAGGAGGAGACGGGAGGGCGGATCCTGTATACGCTTCCATGTTGTCATGGGAACCCTGGATGTTCCCAGAGAGAGAGAGCATCCAGGCGCTGGTGCGTCACCAAGAAAGGGGCCGGCGTGGAGAAATTACGTCACACGTCAGAGTCTCGCGGCACAGGAATGACTGGGACCATGACCGCATCGCTCTTTTTTTTTTTCTCAAGGGAGGGCGGCAGGCAAGCGGAAACAGTAGACGAAGCTGGGGTTAGTACCCGGGTAATCAGGTACAGAATACAAGTAATACAAGACAAACTTGAGAGACTAGAAAGTTGCTCAGGAAACCCAGGCTGCACTGAGCATGTCTATACAAAGGGAAGCAGACTGGGAAGCGGGCCAGGAAGTGATAGAAGGGAAATGGATATACATCCACAGTAGTGCCCATAGGTGAACACCAAAGCCAGAAGTACATGTGAATGTAAGCAAATAACTAGCAGAACCACTGCAGCAAGGAGGTATGAATTTCACAAACAGAAAACTGAAAGCTAATCTGTGACACATCAAATCAGATCAAAAGATCTTGAAAATATTAATGCATATCTGCAAATTAGTTGTATACATTCTCCCATGAGATATATCTTTACTTGTATGTACTGTATTATGTAAATGACTCTTTCACTTGTTCATTTTTTACCACTAGTAAATGAATATACTATGACCTTATGCTTCAATAAAAAACGTTTGTAAACAAAGAAAATATTAATGCACAAAAGAATTGCACTTGCCTCAGACAAACAAATTTGTTATACCTAAAATAAGACATGGTAGACACGAAAATAAGAGAATGTTATGTTTTTGCTGATACCCTAAGCTTGCAAGGGCACTACTGGTGAAGCATTTATTACTTAAGTGTGCTTAACCTTTTTTGCTGTCAAAGCCGCTTTTTTCATTTTTGTACACATGTAGAAATATCTATATTAGGCCTGAAGATTAGATAAAAACCCCAAATATTATCTATTTTCTGTAGGCAAAGGCCATCAAGAATAAATGGTCATAATTGAGATTTTTAGTGTACATGTTTATCAAACCCAAATGTTCAGTAAATAATTTACTGAAGTTAATTTTAATGCACGCAATACATTTTTTGGTAAAATATAAAGTTTGCATTGAGCAAATAGATACTGTGACAGAACCATCCCAGCACCCAACCTTGGTGCTTCCTTCAGTATAACCGCTTCCTCCGGTTGGGACATAGGGCCAGATTCACAGCCAGGCGGCGCAGCGTAACATAACCGATTTAGGTTACACCGCCGCAAATTTTCTGGTTAAGTGCTATACTTTTTTTTTTATACTTTTACATGGTGTAGTAAGTTTACACTTTGTAAAAGGTGCCCTATCTTTGCGACGGCAAACTAACACTTGCGGCGACGTAACGACGGGAAAAAGTTTTGTGGATCGCCGTAACTGCTAATTTGCATACCCGACGCTGGTTTACGACGCAAACTCCCCCCAAGGTGGCCGCGGTACTGCATCCTAAGATCCGACAGTGTAAAACTATTACACCTGTCGGATCTTAGGGATATCTATACGTAACTGATTCTATGAATCAGTCGCATAGATAGAAACAGGGATACGACTGCGTATCAGCAGATACGCCGTCCTATCCCTTTTGTGAATCTGGCCCATAGATACAGGGTTATCATAGCTACAGCATACTAGCTGACAAATAGCTTGTATGAAACTGAAACCGTTTAATGAGTAAACTCATACAGAATATATGCCCCACCAGGTCAGGTAGGAAGAGAGTTACCGCTCCAGGTGGATTGTCTCAGGAGATCAAGGGTGCTGGCAATGCACAAGGCAACAAATGGAAAAAGAAAATATGGACAGCCGCACTCCAAAAAACCTTGATGGTTGTCTTTATTTAACCACTTCAATACCGGGCTTTAAAACCCACCTCCATACCGGGCCTATTCTGGCACTTCTCTCCTACATGTACAATTCGTCATTCTTTTGCTAGAAAATTACTCAGAACCCCCAAACATTATATATGTTTTTTTAGCAGACACCCTAGGGAATAAAATGGCGGTCATTGCAACTTTTTATCTTGCACCGTATTTGCGCAATAATTTTTGAAACGGCTTTTTTTTGTAAAAAAAATGGTTTCATAAATTAAAAAATAACAAAACAGTAACGTTAGCCCAATTTTTTGGTAAAATATGAAAGATGATGTTACGCCGAGTAACTAGATACCTAACATGTCACGCTTTAAAATTGCGTACACTCATGGAATGGCGCCAAACTTCGTTACTTAAAAATCTCCATAGGCGACACTTTAAAATGTTTACAAGTTGCCAGTTTAGAGTTACAGAGGAGGTCTAGTGCTAGAATTGTTGCACACGCTCTAACGCACGCGGCGACACCTCACATGTGTGGTTTGAACAACGTTTACATACGTGGGCGGGACTTGCGTGTGCATACGCTTCTGAGCGCGAGCTACCGGGGACAGGGGCATTTTAATGTTTTTATTATTATTTTTTATTTTTTATTTTACTTATTTCTTTATTTTTTACACTTTTTTTTTTTTCAATCGCTTTTATTCCTATTACAAGGAATGTAAACATCCCTTGTAATAGGAATGTGTGCAACAGGTCCTCTTTAAGGAGAGATACGGGGTCAATAAGACCCCACATCTCTCCTCCAGGCTGGAAAGAATGAGATCGTGAAAAAAAATTCACAGATCTCATTCAAACTAGCCGCAATTACGGTTTGTAATTACGGGGACCCGGGCGTGACGTCATCACATCGCGCCAGAGCCTCCGACGGTCATAGAGATGACTGGTGACCATCTGGTCACCAGTCTTCTCTATGGCAAACATCCGGCGGACGGCGATCATCTCTCCGGGCCCCCGGTGGGACGGGAGAGCCCGGAGAAGCACCGGATGGCGGCGGGGGGGGGATGTCCCCTCCCGCCGCCTGTAAGAACGATCTAGCGGCGGAACCGCCGCTATGATCATTCTTACGGTGCACAGGATCGCCGCCGCTAAAAAATTATATCTCAATGATGCCTCCGGGTGCAGGCATCATTGAGATATCCCCCCGCAAATCCCAGGACGTCATATGACGTCCACCCGGGATAACAGGTCCCCGTTTTGGACGTCATATGACGGCGTGCGGGTGTCAAGTGGTTAAAAAAAAGCTATGATTAAGCACTAATTTATAGTGTGAAACACATTAGCTGTTTTACTCCTGTGTAGTGTGCTGTGACTTGTAGTGCATTTTTCCTTTTTTTAAATAAAGACAACCATCAAGGTTTTTTGGAGTGCGGCTGTCCATATTTTCTTTTTCCATTTGCCACCAGGTCAGGTGCCTGATTACATTATTATATGCAAATTAAATTGTATATAGAAATATAATTAACATAACTAAAGAACAACTAACACAAACAGTATACTATTTCTCCCACAAGCAAATGATAGCTGACAGTGGTTTCATTAACTTGAGCTAAATAACTAGTCACTTAAATCAGCCTAGGTGGGATGCACAAAATATTAACAGACAGACAAGTTTGTGATTAATCAGACAATAGGTGACCCAATTAACAATTAACCATGGGACAAACAAGCTTAGCAGAAAACACATAACACCTTAATAAATAGACAATAGCAGGAGACCACCAGCAACAGACTGTCCGGCTCCTACATTGGAGTACAAGGAACAGAATAATGTGGCCAGCTCTTTCAATAAACATGTATAGTTCAGAATCAAACAAACCAGGAATACTATTTGTATATTTCTTGAGAGATATTGTTGATAAATATTACTGTCCCATTTGAGGTAATCCAAACCACATTCTCAGTGTCCATTAAGTATCATAATTTTCTCGGTCACCATGTGCCCCCAATAGACACATACTTACACATACAGTAAGAGGGACCTGGGAAGCTGAGACAGGGGTTTCCCATCCTCCCTAAGGTAAGCTGGGTTCTTGGGCCCCCCGCCCAAAGTGACTCCCATCACAGATACTAAATATATCAAGCCTTAAAAGTGCATTCTCATAAAATGGTAACAAACTGATATTGTTCAAAGGCAACACTTTATGAGCCTACAGGCTTTACAGGTCATCAGATCAACGTTAACCATGAATGAGTGAGTGAAAAACTTGTAAAGCGCAACACATGCGAACTGAATCGCCTCTGAATGATAGCCCTGGAATTATTGCTCTCATTCGTAGGTACCATGTGGGTAGGTACCGGAGCATGATGAGACTGTGACATCATAAGAGAGGCCTATATAAATCGGTGCGAACCGCGCACCCGGCATAAGGCTGCATTCACACCTGAGCGTATCGTTTTAACGCGATTTTCCCACGTTTTTTACCGATTTTGAACAGGTCTAGGGTCACCAATGTTAAAAACAGAAAAATGCCCAAATACGCTCAATTCGAGCGACAAAAAATGGTCCAGAACTTGTTTGAGCTTCAGGCGTTCAGCATCAGGCGTTTTGGAGTGGAGATGTGAACCATCTCCATTGAGAATAATGTATTTTTTCCCCTCTAGCGTTTTGGAGCTTCATGGTTCAAGCGACAAAACGCTCAGGTGTGAATGCAGCCTAACAGCGGGAAGAAGCGTCGTGTCAACATCGGAAGACGAGAAGAAGGCAGAAGACGTCACAGAAGAGCGGGCTTGCGCCACCGCTAGTAATTGAGCTAACACACGAAGATAGCGGCGGCCAGCCCTGAAGGAGAAGGCATTGGAAAGCGAGCCGGAGAAGAACTGGGGAGCGCCGAGATGACAGGCGGAGAGCGGAGAAGATGGGAGAAGACCCCCGGAGAGTGGAGAAGACCCCCAGAGAGCAGAGAAGACCCCCGGAGAGCGGAGAAGACCCCCGGAGAGCGGAAGAAGAAGGCCCCCCCTTGTAAAAGAGCTAAAGAAGAGAGGGGGGCCCCTGGAGCTGACTAATAAATTACTTTAAAAACCCTGTGTCATGTGTATATTTTCTTTTATACTTTGCCTCCAGGTGAATGGGTAGGGGTACGATGTACCCCATATTCATTCACCTAGGGTGGGGGGCTGGTATCTGTGGGCCCCCTTATTAAAGGGGGCTCCCAGATTCCGATAAGCCCCCCACCCGCAGACCCCAACAACCAACGGCCAGAGTTGTCGGGAAGAGGCCCTGTCCTTATCAACATGGGGACAGGGTGCTCTGGGGTGGGGGGGGCCGCAGTGCGCCCCCTGCCCCAGAGCACCCAACCCCCCCCATGTTGAGGGCATGTGGCCTGGTACGGCTCAGGAGGGGGGGGGGTCGCTCGCTCGTCCCCACTCCTTTCCTGACCGGCCGGGCAGCGTGCTTTGGATACGGGTCTGGTATGGATTGTGGAGGGACCCCCACGCCGGTTTTTCGGCGTAGGGGGGTCTCCTTACAACCCATACCAGACCTAAGGGCCTGGTATGCCCCAGGGGGGGGGGGACCTATGCCGTTTTTTTATTTAAAATTTGGCGTGGAGTTCCCTCTCAGGATTCATACCAAACGCCGCAGCTAAAATTGGCAGGAATCCAAGTCTGATCCCTATATGACGCGCTCGCTGAAATGTGCTTTGTCTATTCCAGCGAGTGCGAGATGTCGGCACCCTGTCGCCGAAAATCAGCGCGATGCTGTCATGCTGGAAACACATTCTCTGCAACAGGTACAGTACAGGCAGAAAACTGGAGGGAGAGTATGCAGGAGCCTGACATTCCATTGATTATGGGTACAGTGCTTTGTACATTCCTGTAGGAAAAAATAATACATGCACTTTTTCTACAAAAAAATGTGCATTAATTTGTGAATTTTAGACTTTTATTACCAAGGGCCCTTATGTAATAACATATTTGGAGTGACAAATTCTCTTTATTGAGACATCTTGGCTCTATTAGACCCATAATGTCTCCTCTGCACTCCACTGCAGCTAATAAATCATGCTTGATTAGTTGCTTCCCTGACCACAGCAGCCAGGGGCAGGAGAAAGGGCATGTTCCAGTAGTTGTAGAGGGAATTGGGCAGCTTTACAGTACCCTGGACCATTTCCAACAGAAAGCCAACAGCCTGCTTGAAACTTGAACACTCCTCTGCTGCTGCTGACATAAGCAATACATCTGTGGCAGTGTAAGGCCCCATACACACGAGAGGATCCATCCGCTGAAAAATCTCAGTGGATCGGTTTCAGCGGATAGATCCCCTGGTGTGTACGTTCCAGCGGATATTTATCCGCGGATATTTCCGAATTCCAGCAGATAAAAATTTGTAGACATGTCTACAAATCTATCCGCTGGAATCGGCACCAGCGGATCGATCCGGTGGTCTGTACAGACTTACCGGATCGATCCGTCCGAACCCATCCCTCGCATGCGTCGTAATGATTCGACGCATGCGTGGATATCCTTATATGACAGCGTCGCGCACGTCGCCGCGTCATCATCGCGGCGACGGCGTGACACGTCACAGCGATGGGAATTCGGCGCGGATTTCAATCCGATGGTGTGTACACTCCATCGAATTAAAATCCGCAGAGGATTTATCCGCGGATACGGTCCGGCGGACCGTATCCGCGGATAAATCCTATCGTGTGTACCAGGCCTTAGCGTGTCTGTAGCCAAAACTTTTTTCTTTATTTTGTATAGATTTTACTATTTTACTATTATCCAGAACCAGAATCACATTAGAGAGACAGGTAAAGTGAAGAAAAATCTTCAACAGGAAAGCAGACAACAATAAAATGCTTAAATAAAAATAGGTGCGCTATCTCTTTAAATCAAATAAATCATTAAAATGCCCAAAGTGATATACAAAATCATATAAGTATATCATAAAAATCGCATTCATAAGAAAATGTGCAAACAAACAATCAAAAATGATCTACAGATAAAAAAGTCCCATTTCAAAAGCAAACCTTGCAATAAAACCACATGAAATAATTTTGTGAACAGCATGGTGCTGACGATAAAGCATAGCAAACCAAGGTGTACTCAAAACAGTGTCATCTTAAGAGCATTATAGGCCCCCGGGCAATACAGTGCACTGGGGCCCTGTCTACACAATCACGCACGAGAATTACTGACAAAAATCATAAAATCTACTGGCAGAACCACATTTTTTACTGCCACTGCAAAAAAAGTACCTAAAATTACAGTTTTCAGTGCCCAACAATGCAAATGTCAGTATTTAAACTATAAACATATAGCTAGTGCTATTAGAAATGTGTTTAAGTTAAACAAAAGTAAAAAAATTTACATGAAGATCAGGTTACTATAACCCAGCCAGCACAGAGTTTCCTCTTACATCAGAGTCTGCAGGATTCCCCCTTACAGTGAAAGGGAACTCTTATGTAAAGGGAAACGCTGCAGATCATGATCTAAGGGGGGAACTCTGATGTGGAGGGGGGCTATGGTGACCAGAGACAACCTTATATCAGAGTCCACTGCTTTCTCTTTCCCACTTACATCGGGGTCCGCAGACTGAGTTCCCCCTTGCATTGTAAGGGGGAATCCTGCAGACTCTTATGTGGGGGGTACTCTGGTGACCAGAGACCACCTTCCTTAGATTAAATACACTAAGGTAAGGGGGGTCACTAATATAGGAGGGGGAACCTTTATATCAGTGCCCCCTTACATTTTTGCATTCACTCCCCCTTACATCAGCAACCCCCCGCACTCGTGGAGGACCGGATCTTCTCTGTGATTTCCGCGAACTGGGCATGGGCAGTTCTAACCCGTCACTCTCCACAATTTTTTACTGGGGTTGCTGGGCAGCCGGTGGGGCCCCCCAGGCAAGCGGGGCCCCCGGGCAACTGCCCAGCGTGCCCAATGGAAAAGATGGCCCTGACTCAAAAGGTGTCCCACCAGTGCTCAGAATCTCCTTACCAGATACTTTTGATCTCAGCAAACTAAAATAAACTGCGCTTGGCTGTTATGCAGCTATAATGTTTTCCTTCTAGTGCCACCCCTCAGTGCCCACAGTGCCACCCATCAGAGCCCACAGTGCCACCTATCAGTGTCACCTACCAGTGCCGCCCATCAGTGTCCACTACCAGTGCTCATCAGTGTAACCTACCAGTGCCCATCAGTGTAACCTACCAGTGCCCATCAGTGTCACCTACCAGTGCCCATCAGTGCCACCCATCAGTGCCACCCATCAGTGCCACCTTATCTGTGCCTATCAGTGCCGCCTTATCTGTGCCTATCAGTGCCCACCAGTGCAGCCTATTAGTGCTCACCAGTGCCCCCCAAATCAGCGCATATCAATGAAGGAGAAAAATTACCTGTTTGCAAAATTTTACAAACAAACTATGAAACATGATTTTTTTTTTCAAAATTTTTCAAGTTTTTCTGTTTGTTTAGCAAAAAATAAAAACCCCAGCAGTGATTAAATACTACCAAAAGAAAGCTCTATTTGTGTGAAAAAAAAAATGATAAAAATTTCATCTGGCTACAGCGTTGTATGACCGCGCCATTGTCATTCAAAGTGCTTCAGCACTGAAAGCTGAAAATTGGTCTGGGCAGGAGGGGGTTTAAGTGCCCAGTAAGGCAATGGTTAATGTTGTGATCTTGTTTTTGGTGCACTGAGAGCAAGGACCTTTTCAGGTAAAAAAAAAATGCTATTTACAAGGGAACTACACTGCATCTGAGCAGCACAAACCAAAAATGCTATTTAATTGATTTGTGATATTCACAGAAAACTTACCCATCCATCAAATGCTTTTTTTTTTTTGCTGAGAAATCACTTTGAAAAACACCCCCCAGCATTTCTGAGTGTGGTCATCTTAAGTAAGGGCAGATGATTCATGTAGAATTTAGGCTGCTTTCACACTGAGGCACTTTGCAGGTGCAAGCGCCCTGAAAGAGCCACTCCTTTATATCCAGTGTGAAAGCCTGGATATAAAGCACTTTACCGCAAACCGCCCACGAGGCCTCAGTGTGAAAGTACCCTTAAAATAAGTAAAAATAATATACTTTCCTATCTATTTACTAATCCTAGTAGCATAAAAATTGTCAATGTTCAGTGAATTCCGCTTAAGCTTAATTTTTTTTTTTTTACTTCTGTCTATGTCATCGTTTGAGGCCTCGTACACACGACAGAGTTTCTCGGCAGAATTCAGCGAGAAACTCGGTCAGAGCCGGATTCTGCCGAGAAACTCTGTCGTGTGTACACTTTTGGCCCGATGGAGCCGCCGAGGAACTCGTCGAGAAAATAGAGAACATGTTCTCTATTTTCTCGTTGTTCTATGGGAGAACTCGGCCCGCCGAGCTCCTCGGCGGCTTCAGGGCTGAACTCGCCGAGGAACTCGACGTGTTTGGCACGTCGAGTTCCTCGGCCGTGTGTACGAGGCCTGAGACTTCCCCTCACTTACCTGTCTGGTAAAAAGGTTGTCCTCAGGACAGTGAGTAAAGAGATACTTCTCCAACGAAGCCCTGGATAGTAGAAAATAGGATTTCTAATCCTTCTCCACTCTATCCAAGACAAAAAGAAAAATGGTTATAGATAAACTACTATTATTTTATGCTTAAATATTTCAGATAAGAAAATAAGGCAGCTCAAGATCGCCCACCTAATGACCCCTGACTGTTAGCACTGTGATGCCATAGCTGGCCATAGACAAAGCTATAGATAATCACTGATCTGCCCAACTGGGTTGAAAGTGTGAAAAATATATAAGAACTGAACTGGTATATAACTAAAACATCTTAGGGACAGGAGAGCTGAGAATTGGCATAGGTTTAACATTAACCATTAAACCATTACCACTGAGGGTTTTAATTTCCCCCATTTGGTTATGGATTTGCTCTACTTCCTAATTTATAATAATTATATACACATATATACTACTATAGAATGCTATACACTACTTATTTATATTCACAGAGGTAGAGACCTTGTTACACTATTTCTTGGATATTTTATTTTTGGGATCCCATAAGTGCTCTTTGCTAGTTTCCTGTGTCCCAATACCTCAACTTCCATGGGGGACTTTTTCAGTGGTCCTTGCCCTCAGGCCGCACATACCTAGCCAACGTGAGTATATAAAGGGATGTTATTTGTCCTCTGTAATCATCATTCCCCTTTCCCTGGGCCAATCACGAGACCATGGTTACATTCATTATATGTTTCATTATAGATACATGCAGCATATGCCCCCGAAGAATGGGCATACATCCCATGAAACGCATCGGGAAATCGTAGATGCTATATGCCCTATTAGTTGGTTCCACATTTTATTAATTTTTTTAATTTTGAATTGCAATATACTGTAAATATTTTGTTACATGTTGTCCCAGGTGATTCATTGATGTGGAGGACATTTTTAATCATTGTATCATGTAATAAGTTATGATATTGTTGACATGCTTTATGATTGCACGCATGGTTTTGCTATACCATGCCCTTCCAATTATTCATGTATGATATTACTGTAAAAGAAACGTAATGTGTTATTTACAGTTGTAGAGGAATAAAACTAGAGGAACTGAATCGCCCAGAAGCGATTCAGTTCGCATGCGCCGCGCTTTATACGTTTTTCATTCATTCATTCATTCATTCATTTATTGCTTGATAGCCTTGAATTCATGCCTCACTCAAAGTCCCAAAACCTTTCCATTCTATATTGATTTCAAGAAGGAAGGGAATAGATGAGGGGCAAAAAAAAAGGAGAAAAAGAAAGAAAAAGGGGGGAGAGCAAAAGGGGAAAAAGGAAAGGGAAATAAGAAAGAAAAAAAGGGGGGGGGGGGAAAGGGGGGAGGGAGGGGGGAGGGGAGGGAGGGGGGGGGAAAGAGAAGGGGGAAGAGAAAGAAAATTGAAAAAATGGGAGAAAACGTAAGGAAAGCACTCACATGGGCCACATCTGTAAAGTATTAAAGAAAAGAAACAATATCTAACGAGTGGACATTGATGGTCAGACTTTAAGGCCAAGGAAGTAGTTTAAAAAAGTTTTAATTGATAGCATATAAATACAAAAGCAGATACAAAAATAATACAAAAAATTGTTATAATTATTAGCCACTGTATATTCCTCAGAAGTCGCCAACGCACGTTTCGCCGTGGGGCTTCTTCAGGACGAAGACGAGGAATGCATGTTTAGCAGAAAAACAGATTTGTGTATGACATATGGTCCTCAGTGGAAGTATCCATAGGGCATATATGATGCATAGTAAACGACAGCATTCGTCGAAAGTGCAATTTTGGCAGAAGTTTTCAAGCGTAACACCAGGAATCTTTGGTAGGCCAATAGAGGTCAAAAGCAAAGGGTCCGTGGGTTGCAGGGCTAGAAAATCCCCAACAAGCTGCACAGCTCACAAAAGACTAATTGAAATGGTCTCAGGCTTGCTGGGACAGCAGATAGTGGTCAACATGTACAACATGTGAATCCAAGTGTTCAGACCGGTAACGCCGCTGGTGAACATACACATAGAACAGCGTAGTTAACGGGTATCTGTGTCCCAGGGTGTACACGAGGCAACACGAGTTGCCTCGTGTACACCCTGGGACACAGATACCCGTTATACCAGCAAGCCTGAGACCATTTCAATTAGTCTTTTGTGAGCTGTGCAGCTTGTTGGGGATTTTCTAGCCCTGCAACCCACGGACCCTTTGCTTTTGACCTCTATTGGCCTACCAAAGATTCCTGGTGTTACGCTTGAAAACTTCTGCCAAAATTGCACTTTCGACGAATGCTGTCGTTTACTATGCATCATATATGCCCTATGGATACTTCCACTGAGGACCATATGTCATACACAAATCTGTTTTTCTGCTAAACATGCATTCCTCGTCTTCGTCCTGAAGAAGCCCCACGGCGAAACGTGCGTTGGCGACTTCTGAGGAATATACAGTGGCTAATAATTATAACAATTTTTTGTATTATTTTTGTATCTGCTTTTGTATTTATATGCTATCAATTAAAACTTTTTTAAACTACTTCCTTGGCCTTAAAGTCTGACCATCAATGTCCACTCGTTAGATATTGTTTCTTTTCTTTAATTTCTTTCCATTCTATAGAAATGGTATATACAACCCCAATTCCAAAAAAGTTTGGACGCTGTGTAAAATCTACAAAAAAACTGAATGCAGTGTTTTTTCACAATAGAAAATAGAAAAATATCAAGCTATTTAACTGAGAAAACCATTTTAACCATTTTTACCATTTTTTTTTTCATATTTACTCTTTTATTTTCTTTTTTTTTTTAAACAAGGTCACAAGAGTTTATCATACAAGCAGATACAACCATACACTACAGTATCCTATACATAGTGGGCCAAATTCTCAAAACCATGTGTAAATTTAGGATTATCTAACTTATGTCATTTAAGTTACGGCGCCCTAAGTTGGTGTCGTAACTACCGTATTCTCAGTGCATTTGCGCACAAAACTGCGCCATCCTTAACTTAAGTTTCAATGCGTAAGGCGTGGTTATGGCAAGTGGGAATGAAGTGGGCGTGCTTCATTGTAATGAGCCGTGACCCCATGCAAATGAAGTGCCGGCCGTACTGCGCATGCGCGCACGAATCTGGACCTCAATGCGCATGTGCAGAACTTTGGTCAGCGCAATCAGTGAGATAGGTAAAAGGCCAAGCGTACTTAGTTTGAAGATCGCCCTGTGTCTAAATAGCCCCAGTCAAACACACTTCAATTGCAAAAGTATTTCCCTGTGTTCCCTTCCTAAAGCAAGTTGCTTCTGCTTTGAACGTTTGTCAGTGTTTGTTGGTAAGATTGTTTTGTGAGAAAAGTGTTTGTGGAGTTGGAGGGTATAGTTGGTGTTTGTTTTTGCTAATTTGTTTTTTGTTTTGATTGTTTGCCTGTTTGTTTTTCATAATAGTTTTTTTGGGGTTTTGTTTATATTTTTTGTTTTCCTTTTTTGCCTGTTTGTTTTCGAATTAATAGTAGCTGTCTGTCTATTTTTTATTTTGGCTTGTTTGTATTTTCTTTGGTGTGTGTGTGTGTGTATTGGTGTTTGTTTTTTGGGTGAGTTCCCTGTTGCTGGGTGTTGTCTGTCATGGCTCCCAAGCGCAGGAAGCTAAATTTTACACCGGCAGAGAAGCATATACTTGCTCAGGGCGTCATTAAATTTGGGCGATTTCTCCATGGCCCTGAGAGCCACACCACCACCCCGGCCAGGAGGAAGGAGATCCTTCAAAAGATCACCGATCGGATCAATGCGGCGGGGGGGGGGAGACCAGGACCATCGCTGGAGTTCAAAAAAAATTAAATGACTTGAGGAGCGTGTCCCGGAACAAGCTGGCAACGCTGCATGCCCATACCAGGGGCACTGGAGGAGGGGGACCCTGCCCAGTCAGGATGAGTGAGGAGGAATGGGCAGTGGCCCAGTGTTTCCACCCACAGCAGGTGGTGGGCCTGCCTGGCTTTGACAATGATCCTCTTATGAGGACAGGTAATTTTTTGGAATTTCTATCTGGTGATTAGCATGTGTGGGTGGGGGAAGGGAAGATGTGCCAAGTGTATGGATCCAACAACCTGTGATTGTTTTGTGTCCTCCCCAGATGGCCAGGAGGTTGCAGCCCCATCAGCCCAGGAGGTGGCAGCCCCATCAGCCCAGGAGGTGGCAGCCCCATCAGCCCAGGAGGTGGCAGCCCCATCAGCCCAGGAGGTGGCAGCCCCATCAGCCCAGGAGGTGGCAGCCCCATCAGGTCAGGAGGTTGCTGGCCCATCAGGTCACGAGGTTGCTGGCCCATCAGGTCAGGAGGTTTACAGGCCCATCAGGGCAGGCTGCTGCACCACCCCCAAGACAGGCTCATGCAGAGTCCCAAGAAGGGCAGGATTCGCCATGGGAGGGGAGTGCCCACAACTCCCCTAATTTGGATGTTGAGTGGGAGGAGGATGAGGGGGAGGAAGATGACAATATTCTGATTGGGCAGGAAATAATGATGGGCCAAGATATGACCTTTGAATCATCCCCTGAGGGAACCCCACAGGCGCCCAGAAGTCAGGCCACCATCATGGGTCGCCCCTTCCAACCCTCCTCCAACATGCAGCAGCACCCATGGCTCACTCCAACTCCTCCTCCAAGGCCACAAGCCTCAGGGGCAAGTAGGATGCCGACCCCTGAAAACAGGGGGGGGTTGGTGCGTCTGCCGGTCAGTCTGTTGAGGGACAATGTCCGGCAGACCCGCAGTCTGTCTGCAATACAAAAAACTATGAGCAAGGTGGAGCGCAGCCTGGGTGCAATGAGGGAGTCACTGGGTGACGTGGCCACCAACTCCGTGGGGGTCATCACCTGTTTGTGGGACCTGAGGAATGCCACAACAGGTGTGGCCCAGGAGGTGACTGCCCTCACCCAGGCTGTGCAGGCCAATACCCGGGCTGTGCAGGCCAATACGGCTGACATAACTTCCTGTCTGACAAGGATAGCCGTTGCCTTGGAGGGAAGGCCAGCAGGAGGACATACATCAGGGGAGGCTGCTTCCTCCCCTGTACAGTCCCCCCGCCCTGAAAATACTCCCTCCCCTGCACAGTCCCCCCCCTGAAAATACTCCCTCCCCTGCACAGACCCCCCCCCCGTGAAGATCCCCCAGTCGGCCGTGGCCGTCCCCATGGCCGTCCCCGTGCCCGTCCCCGTGACCGTGCCCGTGCCCGTGGGCAGCCCAGAAGGAGCACTCGGCAACATCCCTAATTTGCAGGGGTACTTTTTTTTTTTTTTTTTTACACTGTACTTATGATTTGGTTTATGTGTGTGAATGATGTGTGAATGTGGGGGGATGGCATTCCTGAAAACATAAGGGTGTCACCCTCAGTTTTGGTGGAGTAGGGATCCCCAGGACCAGGGAGAAATAATCCTAGGTTCCTGAATGGTGTATGAATGCACAGTGACATAATTGGAGCCGTGGCGGGGCGTTACTGCTCCCAAGTACCAAAGGGGGGGGGGGGGGGTACTTGGATCTAATCCAATTCGATGTGCATGTGATGTGTCTGTGCTAGGGACCACAGTGACGTGCATTCATGCATTCTCATTGTGAGATAATTAATGTGCGTTTTGTAAATAAAAATAAACATTCTCTTTGGCATATAAGTAATGTGCATTTATTTAGCAAAATAAAGATTTAAAGGTCACATAATCTCTGTGATTTGGTCTTGGCAAATCAAAAACAAAAATATAATTAGGATGCATTTACTGGGCAAAGATGCCTTCAGACAGTTGTCTCCTGATTGCCTGGCCCTCAGCAGACCGGGTAGAGGGGTTTGGGGGGGGGGATTGCCTGGGTGGGGGGTTAGGTCAGGAGATATCTCCACATGCATGCCCCTTCTTAATGCAAAATTGTGCAGTATGCAACATGCCCCAATAATTTTGCATACAAAGTCTGGGGAATACAACAGTGTACCCCCAGTCTTGTCCAGGCATCTGAATCTTGACTTTAGCATGCCAAAAGTCCGCTCTACTATAGCCCTGGTCTGGATGTGCACCTCATTGAATTTTCGTTCTCCGGGTGTTTGGGGGTTCCTAAAGGGGGTCATCAGGTGGGGTCCCAATGCATATCCTGAGTCACCTGTAAGGGAAAAGACAGGAGGATATTAGTCATGCATGTGCCCCTTGTGATGTCTGCATCATGGGGGGGGCATACCTGACACCAATGTCACTCACCAATCAGCCAGCTGTCTCCATACACGTTCATCTCAAAGTCTCTGTAGATCTTGGTCTGCCTTAGGATGAAACTATCATGGCACGAGCCGGGAAACTTGGCACAAACGTGCCAGATGAGGCCATGTGCATCTACGATCATCTGGACATTGATCGAATGCCAGCCTTTCCTGTTTCTGAACAGGTGTTCAGTATCATGGGGGGGCTGGAGTGCCACATGGGTGCAGTCAATCGCCCCGATGATCTTAGGAAAGCCAGCAATATTGTAAAAGTCTGTCATTGCTTGCACACGCTGGTCCTCCTGGGTGGGCATGACAAACTGATGGCTCATGCGCCGCAGTATGGCAGGGACCACCTGATGTAGACATTTACTCATGGTTGACTGCACCATCCCAGCCACACCTCCAGATGCTCGCTGGAATGAGCCACTCGATAAAAAATGGAGGGTTGCCATAACTTTTTCAAGAGGTGTCAGGGCATGGGAACGTAGGGTTGGGGCGATTAGATCCTCATGAAGGAGTTGGGTGATCTCCAGGATGGCCTCCCTATCAAATCGGTAGTTGCCGATGACCTCATAAGCTGGCATTTGCCAAATATCACGGCGTGGCCGATAAACACGCGCCTGTGCCCTCATCCTCCTCCTCTGTGCCCTCCTCCTCCTTTGTGCCTGTAAGGCAGCAAGTGCCGTCAAAATCATTGCTGGTCCTGGCATTTTTAAACAACAAGCTTCACAACTAGAGCTGTAACCTCTAGTCACTTCCTTCTGCAAACCCTTCCACAGCATGTGTAAAATTAGGGCTGGTTTTATAATGTGGAAATTTAGTCAGAAAAACTAACAGGTGCGCACAGGGCGGAAAATACGGCACACACACTTAATTCTGAGAATCGCCCTAACTCCCTCATTTGCATCTTTGCCTATCAAAAACAGCGGCGAGCCTAGCGTAATTTGCGCCCGGGAATGCGCAGGTGTAACTAATTTAAGTGCGGCTGAAAATACGGAAATCTTTGCTTAAGTCGTTTTGACGATCGCGCGCAAATATACGCGCCGTGTAAAATTAGAAAAATGGAGTTAAGTCTGCGTATCTCTTTTGAGAATTTGGCCCAATGTCTCTTCAAAAAACAAATAGACATAAAGCCATAAACATAATTATAACCAATTCAATCTTTTGCTCTGTTCTTAAAGACACCCGCTTCCAATTTTGACCCACTTTATCTGCTGCCCTAGTTCAAATGTATTGTCTTCAAACACCTCCGCCTACCTGTTCCCTTGTCCTCGGTGTACCCTACCTAACTAACCCCTTAAATTGGGACCCCCCAAACAATCAAAAAAAAAAAATAAATAATAAGATTCTTCTCTCTCTCTTTTTACCATTTTAACAAAAAAAATAAGATAGTTTTGAAATAGATGGCAGCAACACGTCTCAAAAAAGTTAGGTCAGGGCCATGATTATCATTATGATCTAGCATCCCTTCTTCTTTTAACAACACTCTGTAAATGTCTTGGAACTGAGGAGACCAGTTTCTGGAGTTTTGGAAGAGGAATGTTGTCTCAAACTTGTCTGACATAGGATTCTAAACTGCTCAACAGTCCTGGGTCTTCTTTGTCATATGTTTCATTTTAAGATGCACCAAATATTTTCAACTTGTGAAAGGTCTGGATTGCAGGCAGGCCAAGTAAGAAACCCAACTCTTCTACTACAAAGCCATGCTGTTGCAGTATTTGGTCTGGCATTGTCTGGCGTTGTCCTGCTAAAATATGCAAGGTTTTCCCTGTCTGAATGGGAGCATATGTTTCTTTAAAACCTGGAAATAGCTTTTAGCAATAATGGGGCTTTTGTTTTCTATTTTCTATTGCAAATAAAATATGGGTTTATTGCAAATAAAATATGGGTTTATGGGATTTGCTAATTATTGTATTCTATCTTTATGTGGATTTTACACAGCATTCCAACTTTTTTGAAATTGAGGTTGCAATTTACTTGTCGGTCATAAATGCACAATTTGGGGAAATTGTGCTTAGTATTCACTTTGTTTTAAAGATCACGTCTCTAACCTAAGGTAACCTATGTTATAATATGCAATGCCCCTAAAAACCACAAAAAAAATTGCATCATATCATTTTGTGCTAGGCATGGCAACCTATGTTTTGACTGTGGACATTTACAGCAGATCATATACCAACGGAATTAATTTTCTCCTAGACATGGTAATCCACAATAGTATTGGATTATGATCCTCAGTTTGCATAAATGGAGTTTAAAATGTTTGTTAATGCCTGTATTTTCCAGCATACAACTTTCAGTCTTAAATATTCACTGTTAAAAGGACAACATTTACTCTCAAAGATAAAAGGAAAGTAAAAAAGTTCCATACATTGCCTTACTAACCAGTTCAGTTACTCATAAGTTTGCAACTGTGTTCCACTCTGCCGCCTGCAACAAGCAATCATTTGCAACCATGGGTAATTTCACTTGCCATAGTTAGACAAAGATGGATACATAAACAAATAAATGTTAGAAAATGACAAAGATGGTGCTGAGAGCCTAGGAACTAATTTTGTGAAGCAGATAACTTCATGAAAACAAGACTCAGGGCAACATGGCGTGGCTGCCAATTCATGTTATTTCTAAATGACAAGCTCTCATATCTATAATGCAAACTCATTTTGGTGGCATTTATAAAATGACTATAAGGCAGCTGTTCAAAAGATACACATTTCTGCTTTCAGTTGATGAGTAGAAGAAATTAAGTTAATGCTGTCTGGTTCATACACCAGATCCACTAATGGGATATCAGGCACCAGAAATAAAAACTGATTCTACAAACTCCAAAGCAGTATTACTGAATCTACTGAAATATCTTGATTTATAAACACAACCATAATGTGGCTAATAATTGTGCTTTGCTCCCTGTTCTATAATTGTGTCTCATGTGTATGTTATTTTAACAGAAGGGCTTTGTGGCATAGCCTGGTGAACTCTAAATGTTGCTGATTGGCTAATGTCATGGAGAAAACATTTTGGTATTTGGTGGTACTGTTTTCAGAGACAAGGACCTGTCCTATCAGAAGGAGATGGTGGAATAGTTGTGGAACGTTTTCTCCAAAACTTTACTTTGCTTATCTTGTTTCAGAAAAAAATAATAATGAAAAGGTCATAGTAAGCCATATAGACTAGTAAACCTTACTTAAAGTGGATGTAAACCTGATTCGTGAAATTTGAGCTGGGCGCATATATCTGCAGTATTTTGTTATCGCTTTTCAATGAGCTAAGTCTTATAGCTCTCTTCTGTTATCAGCCTGAGAATTCCTGACATATTTTTTTACTTTTTAGACAAAAGCAGCCTGAATCTTCAGTCCGGGGAGGTTGCTAAAATAGAGTAGCAGAGAGCAGCTCCTATCAGTGACCACTATTAGAATAAGCTCATAGGTAAACAAAATGGTTCGATCCACATGGCCAAACAACTATGAAAATATGCCTCTAGCAAATCAGCTTGATTCACTGCTAATCCCAGTTCCAACAGATTGATTCACATAACTAACAGACTAAATAAGGCTTTTTTTCTCACCAGGACATCGTTCTCTATTTTGCATACAGACGGTAAATGCTACCATGATGATAATAATACCTGTCATATGCAGCTTTCTGAGAAGATAGAGTTTCATCTCACGTTTAGAATTTTGTGTCACTTGTTCCCAATATTTATACAGTATTTCACATAGTAGGTGCAACAGTTCTGATTGCTGAATGTGTTTTTGATCATATTCACTAGCACTACATTTACAGTTGTTTTTCATCTACTTCTAAGCATCTTAGAACATTACCTGTGTACTTTAATGTACTTGTGTAAATTACTTAGTACAGTACATAACTTAATGGCATCCTACTGTGAATAGATGTAGCAAAACCAAGATGAATATTTTTGTGATGACTTAGAAAGCACACCAAAAATATATAAAAAATATATACAGTTTTGCTGCTGCTGCAGTGTAAGGTGAAAACCCCAAGTGATGCAAAATGTATAAGTATTAAACTCAGCGCTGCTCCTGTAACTTAAAATAATACAGTTCTCTTACATTCAAATGCCTATACTAACATGTACAGCAGGGGTGCCCAACCAGTGGCCGGGGACCACATGTGGCCCTCGGAGCCCTCTGATGTGGCCCGCGACCTCCTGCTCTGGGATGGAATAGAATAGAATGCTAAAATCACAGTGTATATATGGGCATATCTTTTTCTGCAGTGGTTACTGGGCTGCTTTAAAACTGATCCGCAGATGCAGAGCAGTTTACCTGCAGGTTACCTGCACTGAACCATAGACTTCTGTTATTACCTGCGAGTTTGGTGAGCTTTTTGAAAGTGCACCAAACATGCAGACTATAATAGATGTCTATTGCAAAGTGCAGGAAAGACAAAGGTACACTGCGTTGCACTCGTGGTGTGGGTAAACTGCAGCGCATCAGTGAAAAGCAGCCTTGGGCCCCTTTCACGCGGTCAGTCCGACAGTCCGACCAACTGGACCCTCCATTCACCTCTAAAGTAGTGGTAGACATAAACCGACTTGTGTTCTACCTCCAATACGATCTGCTAAAAAGTATCGTGGGCTGTGTCCATGTCTGCTCTGTATATGCAGAGTAGACACGAACATGCCATCCACCCGCTCCGCTCATTGTGGCCCGCGACTAGTTACCAAGTCGCTAAAGTGGCCCTCGCTTTTCAAAAGGTTGGGCACCCCTGATGTACAGTGACATAATGTAATAAAGTGCTCAGTGCATTTAAAGTGCAGACAAATAAAGTGCAGTCATAGAAAGTCCATCCAATGAGGTGTGCTCAGCTTGTGAAAAGTTGAAATGGATCTCAGGTGACTTTCCATGCTCCCCTCCTGGGTCCCCACTCACCAGACAGAAGCTTTAAATACACCTGTAAGTATATTTAGAATTGTATCTCCCATCTCTGATTGGATCTGGTGTGTGTTGCCACTATAGCAAATTGGATCATGCTTTGCTGGTTTTTTTTGCCTTCCTCTGGATCAACTGTGGGTATAGAATTCTGTATATGTGATTGTATGATATTATTATTATTTTATTTCTTATGGTTGAACTTGATGGACTTGTGTCTTTTTTCAACCTGACTAATTATGTAACTATGTAACTATATAGGGACGACTCCTATCTTCCACCGATATATATTCAAAAGCATTTAAGGTGTTCTAGATCCTTCCAAGCTTTAATGGTGATCGGACATCCATTTTAAGCATATGCCAATAAAAAGGAAAATATATAGTATATAATGTAATACTGCAAGGTTTATTTATAAAATCCCCAAAATATTACACTTACATCAAAAAACTTTAAAACCTGCAGAAAAACGCAGTCTTGGTGTGCAAACAGCCCTCACAGGTTCTCCTTAGCTTTACACGTTTCACTCCTCCCACTGGGCATCATCAGAAGCTCATGGAGCCTGTGGGTGGGTGTCTTTTATACATTAAGTCCCGCCTACTACACCCAGTAACTCCTACTACTCCTACTGATGGCGCAGTAATAATTACTATCACTTCCGGCTTCCACCGGAACCGAAAGTGCCGTGGCTGCCGGAACTGGAAGTGACACAATTACCATCTCTCCACATGAGAGATCATCATGAGTTCACTTTAGCTTGGGGTTCTGAGGAAGTGATCTCATGATGATCTCTCATGTGGAGAGATGGTAATTTTGTCACTTCCAATCGTTCTAATCCCTCTGCACTCGGAAAAAAAATTTGCCGTTAGTTATACTTTAAAGAAGAAATATCACCAAAATGTTTATTTTTAAATTTAATTACCCAGATATTACATGCACTTGGTCTAATTTGGAATTGTCCTGCCATTGCTAAGCAGTCAGGTTGTTCAATTTACCCACCACTTTCTAGCCATGCTGCTACCAAGATAGAATTTGTGAGTCTTAGCACTGGTCTCTGGCATTGGTGGCCACTCTGGAGAAAAGCACTGTAATTGACAACAGATCGTTCAGCACTCCAGGTTGTGTGTCTACCTGTGGCTGATTGTAAACATGCACAGACCCAGTCGATGGATCACACAGCCCTGCAGTACTATGCAACCTTTTACCATTGTGAATTAACTAGCAGTGTTGTATTATACAAGGCACCTGCCCCAATGACACTGATTGTTCATTCATAATAATAAAAGATCACCCAGCGTTGTAAGGCTGTGTTATCTTTCTTTGGGGCTGTTTACAGGCAGCTGTAGATAGCACAGAGCACCACAGCGCTGAGTGTTCTTTTATGATTATGAATGAACAAGCAGGTCTTGTCAGGCTGTGTGATAGAGCTGCCTGTGTCCTGCATGTTTTCTCTATCATATATCCCTGCAGCGCTAATTGTTCATTCATTATAATAGAGGGGAGTCAGCTTAGGGAAGGGGCAGGGGCTCAGTGCTGGCTGCATCACCTCCCATAGCAACACCCATAAATTAGGCTTCAGACTGGAGTTTAGCTACAGCCTGTGTTACCAGAAATAATGATGTGCCTTTAATCCACAACAGGGCCACTGAAGTCCCATTCCTCAGGTCCGATTGTCCCATTGATCAGGAGGGATTAAATGAAAGTTAAAAAATTTGGGTGAGAGTTCTTCTTTACACAGTACTATGGTAATGTTCCCTGTGGTCACTAGGTGGCTTATGGGTACATGCTCTGAGGATAATTCTTTCTCTTGAAATTATTTCTCCAACAAAGCAAGACTGTTAAGGTAAACATCTTCTGGGAGAATTAGCCTCCGTGTGCCCCAGCTGCCCACATTTACAAAATCATTGCTGATGTGGTCTTTCTGCATATGCCCATCTGTTTCAAGATTCAAGGTGTGCCCTCTAAGGCCGCGTACACACGATGGACCGCTTTCATCGGTCCAAACTGATCGTGTGTGGGCCCCATCGGTTATTTATCCATAGGTTAAAAAAAAGCAATCTTGTTTTAAATTCAACCGATGGATACCTAACCGATAGAAAAAAAACCGATCGTTTGCAGGCACGTCCATCGATTAAAAATCTACGCATGCTCAGAATCAAGTCGACGCATGCTTGGAAGCATTGAAATTCGTTTTTTTTCAGCACGTCGTTGTGTTTTACTTTACCGCGTTCTGACACGTTTTTTTAACCGATGGTGTGTAGGCACGACTGACCATCAGTCAGCTTCATCGGTTAACCGATGAAAACGGTCCATCAGACCGATCGTGTGTACAGGGCTTAAGACACTGTGGTCATTCTGATTATTCCTAGTTATTGGCTCTAGGTCACAGTCCCCAGAAATTAACAATTAATTTCTCTCAAACCATTTCCTAGCAGGTTGCTAACAGATGAGCTTGCCATTACTTTAGTGCAACAAAAAAAATCCCACATGCATTCCGATTATACATTCTGATGACCCCAGCTAATTCAATAGGCATTTCAGGGGCCATGGCTTCTGGTAGTACCACATGTGGATCAGATATTATAAGTAATTCCCTTGAGTCTCAATATTCAATGACTTTTTTTCATCAAGAACCTCTTGCAAATGACACTGTGATGGATCTGACAGGGGGTTAAGTCAAGGGCAAAATCCTGGGAGTGCATCAACCACATCAAGGTCAATATTGCAATTTATCAGTAAAAAAATAGTCTTCTGTGTGGTGGTCTCCATGTAAATTACAGGTCTTATTGGTATATGCCAGCTTTCGCACCTAGCAGCCTGAAAGCTAGCATGCACGTGGCAATGGTTTCCACAGTGGTAGCATTGATGATTCAAGGCTTGGATTCTAAAGATTGGGTGATTGGGAGGAGAGGTTCTTAGTGGACGAGGTACACAAAGTTTTAGAAATAGACCGCTGACATGGTATTGGATGCATGGTGGATGAAGATGTGGTGGCACTGCCACTCTTTTGGTCACTCTGATGCCACCCTCTTCCAGTAAAGTTGGATGGTAAATACATGTTCAGTTAAGGTACCTCAAGAGTATCTGTTTTTTTTTAAATACCCATGTTAATATTTCTGCAATACCTTGCTCATCCAAGACTATTTGAATTGTTTGTTGCACTGAAGGCACTTTTTCCCTTCAGCCATTGTTGACCTGTTTGTATCATATTTTGTGCAAACTTTTTTAAAAGAACTTTAACCACTTGCCACCCGCCCTATAACAAAATGACGGCGGCAAAGTGGTTTCAATATCCTCACTGGACGTCATATGGGGGCGTCATATGGGGGCGCGCACCGCGGCGATCGTTGTTGCAGGGTGTCAGTCTGACACCCCGCAGCACCGATCTAGGTAAAGAGTCTCCGACGGAGACTCTTTACCACGTAATCAGCCATGTCCAATCACGGCTGATCATAATGTAAACAGGAAAAGCCAGTATTTGGCTTTTCCTCACTCCCGTCTGTCAGACACGAGTAGAGGAGAGCCGATCGGCTGCTCCTCTGACAGGGGGTTTGCTCTGATCGATTATCAGCACAGCCCCACCTGAGGATGCCCACACTGGACCACCAGGGATGCCACTAGACCACCAGGGATGCCCACCACAGGTATGCCACCCTAGACCGCCAGGGATGACAATGACAGAAATAATGGATGCCAATCAGTGCCCACAATGGATGCCAATCAGTGCCCACAATAGGCATCACTGATTGGCAGGCATTATTGTTTGGCACTGATTGGCATCTGTAACGGTCAGGGGTTAACGCCGTTTACGATATTCCATTCCACCAACCCACGACAGCTTATCGACACTCCACAATCCAGCAGACAGGACCCATAAGAATTCCCCAGTAAACGAGACACACAGCTCTGTTCTCAGGTTCCAAACGGATCAACACTTTAATGGTAAATTCAGGTTTTTATACAGTAGAAAGCATGCTGCAGTAATCAAAGGGACAATGACACACTCCACCCACAACATCATACAATGGGTGCTAACGAGCCTCCAATACACATTTCTTGGGTAGACTTTCTGGCACCAGGTCTGACACAATCCACATGAGCTAATTACTAACCATTTACCCAGACGAGGTGACTCTGTGATAGGCTCTTTTCACCTCAATACAATACACATTCCTTTAGTAAACATAAGTCAGACATCTGACCTTTTAGATTGTGTTAATTCACATTCCACATCTATCATCAATAGAACTTTCACACAATACAGTGTTAATTAGCATCACACAATGAACAGGTCTTTAGAAGCCAAACTAAGGTTAATTAAATGAGAGAGTGGGTAACCGCTCAAAGAGAACCAGGTAATCTGATTCCTGTGGTCCGAGCCAAGGGTGCAGGCAGTGCAATCAAAATGCAGGTTAGGATGAAGGAAAAAAGGTGGGACAGCCGCACTCCAAAAAAACTCCTCCTTTAATTAAAAATCACAAAATACATGCCACAGCAAAAAACAGCACAACAAAAGAAAAGCTAAGCTTTTCTTTTGTTGTGCTGTTTTTTGCTGTGGCATGTATGTTGTGATTTTTAATTAAAGGAGGAGTTTTTTTGGAGTGCGGCTGTCCCACCTTTTTTCCTTCATCCTAACCTAAGGTTAATTAAAAATGACAGTAGCAGACTTAATTACCCGCTTGACAGACTATGTTCCATATTGAACGAGTCACTCTATTGTCCAGTTTTAATTAGTTCTTCTAGACATTCTTGAATACATTGTGTATTATCATTACTGTCAAATCTCATGTAATCCAAGATATCAGTTCTCAGTCATCCTATGCCCCTAGTGGACATAGGATGACCCTAGACACAAGAGTCATTGGTAAAGCTGAAACAGGAGTACCCCACACTCTTCTGGGTCCCACGGGCCATACCGTTACAGCATCCATTAGTATAACACACTGCAGTACATTAGTGCCACCTATCAGTGCCCATCTATGCCCATCCATGCCACCTATCAGTGCCCATCCATGCCGCCTATCAGTGCCCATCCATGCCGTCTATCAGTGCCGCATATTAGTGCCCATCATCAGTGCCCATCAATGCCACCTCATCTGTGCCCATCCATGCCGCCTATCCGTGCCGCCTATCAGTGCCCATCCGTGCCGCCTATCAGTGCTGCATATTAGTGCCCATCATCAGTGCCCATCAATGCCACCTCATCGGTGCCCATCAGTGCCGCCTTATCAGTGCCCATCATTGCAGTACCCTCAGTGCCCATCAGTGAAGGAGAAAACTTACTTATTCACAAAGTTTTGTAACTGAAACAAAAAAAAAATTCTAAATTTTTGGTCATTTGTTTTTTTTTAGCAGAAAATAAAAAAGAGAAAAGCAGAAAATAAAAATCGCAGAGGTCATCAAATACCACCAAAAGAAAGCTCTATTTGTGGGAACAAAAGGATAAAAATTTAGTTTGGGTACAGTGTAGCATGACCGCGCAATTGTCATTCAAAGTGCAACAGCGCTGAAAGCTGAAAATTGGTCTGGGCAGGAAGGTGTATAAGTGCCCTGTATGGAAGTGGTTAAAGCTGCTGGAGGCATTTTAGAATTCAGTCCTGTATGCCTCCAAAGTCATTGCATGGTGCTCTAAGGTAGCCTGTGTAATGACTTTGTAGTTTTGCTTATAGATAAAGTCAACCATTCAGACTTCTGCAGCTACAGACCCTCAAAAAGCTTACATTGATACTAGGAAAAAAAAAACAGTTGTTAACCCCATACTTTCCTTGAAAGGTTTTAATTCAGGAAAGTCTCAGGTCTGGGGCTGGATCAAGGGAAAACACACAATACCTTGCAGTTCTCCGTTCGTCTTGTCGTTTTAGGGCCTTTTCAAGCACCACAAATTGGAAATTGTGGTGGCAAATCTGTGGTGGCAAATCTCCTCATACCAGATAACCAACTGGCTCTTATTGGTAATTGTATGGGTTTTGGCCTCTTGTCACTGCCTGGGTATTATTGATGTTTAACCCTCCTTGCTGGTTGGCTTCCTCCAGCTTTACAATAAGTTGTTGTTAGTAAGTTCCCTGTACCCAAAACCCAATTCTCTGGTACTCGCTTGCAGGCTGATCACAGATTAGTAATAGTATTCTGAATTCATACCCAAGGTGCATAGGCTTTTATCTTCCATCTTACAAAATCTAGTCCCATTGTTGACAACAAGGTGAAGAACGAGGATCACAGAGAGAAAGGAAGTGTACACTGAAGCTAAGTACATACAATCTGACATTCTGGGTGTTTATTAAAGTTGTAGAGTGGAAAGGAGAGGAATAAAGAAAGCAGATATAATGATTAGGGATGTGTGTAACAGTAGGGGCGTGGTCTGGAGCTGCGTGGTGTAGGGTGTGCAGAGTGAGAGCTCTGTTTGAAGACCTATCCTTTACACCTTTGTATGGTTATCCTTCTCTTTTTTATGCTCAATAAACTTTGTTTTGACAAAAAAAAATAATAATACTGTATTTCACCATAAAAAACAAAAAACAAAAAAACATCCTAAACAGTAGGTACTGTATATCTGAATAAGTCTTGGTTCAGTTTCTCAGGCCATTTGACAAACCCATTGTAAAGTCCAAAGATTGTGAACTTTAGTCTGAGCCCCACTAAAAATGTTCATGCCTTATAAGCAAGGTATTGTCAAACAAAGAACATAGGGCCAGATCCACAAAGCGCGGCGCTTCTCTCCGTCCGGCGTAGTGTATCTCAGATACACTACGCCGCCGTAACTTACTTTTTTTTGTATCCTCCATGATTTCAAGCCGCAAGTTACGGCGGCGTAGTGTAACTTAGGCGGCGTAAGGGCGCACAATTCAAATGTATGTGATGGGGGCGTGTTTTATGTTAATACGTCATGACCCAACGTAAATTAAGTCGCATGTGCCGTCCGTGGGGGTATCCCAGTGCGCATGCTCGAAATTAAACCGGAACAAGCCAATGCTTACGACGGTGACGTCATTCTACGCAAAGCCCTATTCGCGAACGACTTACGCAAACGACGTAACATTTTCAAAATTTGACGCGGGAACGACGACTATACTTAACATAGGATACGCCTCATATAGCAGGGGTAACTATATGCCGGAAAAAGCCGAACGCAAACGAAGTAAAAAATTGCGCCGGCCGGACGTATGTTCGTGGATCGCCGTATCTAGCTAATTTGCATACTCAACGCGGAAAATTCAACGGAAACGCTACCTAGCAGCCAGCGTAAATATGCACCTACGATCCGACGGCGTACTAAGACGTACGCCTGTCGGATCGAGCCCAGATTCCATTGTTTCTTGTTTTGTGGATACAAAACAGAGATACGACGGGGGAACTTTGAAATTACGCGGCGTATCCATAGATACGCAGGCGTAATTCGTTTGAGGACCTGGCCCGTAGTAGCTACTGTAGGCATTGGCATGGAAGAATTGTACCAATGCAAAAATAATCACAATTACCATATGGCAGAGAGAAGGTTCACCTTTAGATGTTACTTGAAGGTGACATGGGAAAAACACCAATAATTTCTATTATATTCTTGGGAGATTCCTTTAATCACTTGGCGACCAGCTGCAGTCATTATACTGCGGCACGATCCTGCAAACCGCCGTAGCTGTACGTCAGTCCCTTTAAGCGGGATAGCACGCACACAGTGTGCACATCGGGGGTGCAGATGCTCATGGTCAGAGGACCGCCAGCCACGCGCAATTGCGGGCACGAGAGGCAGAACAGGGAGGTGTGTGTGTAAACACACACATCCCAGTTCTGTGAGGTGTGGAGAGGAGAGAGAGATTGTGAGTTCCTATGAGCTGGGAACCACGATCTCTCATTGAAGTGATTAAGCTGTATGCAGTATTATGGAACAATATGATTTTCACGGTCAGCATTAGCAACACCATAGTCTGGCATCACATATTTTCCATGTTTAAAATATTTATTTACTTTTACATTTAGCTTGCTTTAAAAGGGTTGTAAAGGTTTATTTTTTATTTTCTAAATAGGTTCCTTTAAGCTAGTGCATTGTTGGTTCACTTACCTTTTCCTTCGATTTCCCTTTTAAATGTTTTTTTCTTTGTCTGAATTTCTCACTTCCGGTTTCTCCTCAGTAAGCTTGCCCCCATCATCCAAGCTGTTCGGGCTGGGGGTTAGTCAGCCAGAACAGCTTACTGAGGTAGGAACAGGAAGTGATAAATTCAGACAAAGAAAACAAAGAGAAAAAAAACATTTAGAAGGGAGATCGAAGGAAAAGGTAAGTGAACCAACAATACACTAGCTTAAAGGAACCTATCAAGAAAATAAAAAACAAACCTTTACAACCCCTTTAAATACAATTGGATTTATTGCAACATAAAAAAAGGCTTTTCTAGTTTTATCCAGGGTTAATAGGTGAATGGTGTAAGTAGATGCCACGGCAGACCTAACAGATCCACAAAGCGAGTACGCCGGCGTATCTACTGATACGCCGGCGTACTTTCAAATTTCCCGCGTCGTATCTTTGTTTTGAATCCTCAAAACAAGATACAACGGCATCTGGGTTAGATCCGACAGGTGTACAGCTTCGTACGCCTTCGGATCTAAGATGCAATTTTTCGGGGTCCGCAGGGTGGCGTTCACGTCGTTTTCCGTGTCGAGTATGCAAATTAGCTATTTCCGACGATCCACGAACGTACGAGCGGCCGTCGCATTCTTTTACGTCGTCTCTAGTCGGCTTTTTCCGGCGTATAGTTAAAGCTGCTGTTTCGTGGCGTATAGTTAAACCTGCTATGTTAAGTATGGCCGTCGTTCCCGCGTTTAATTTGAATTTTTTTTTCGTTTGCGTAAGTCGTCCGTGAATCGCGGGATGGACGTAATTTACGTCCAAGTCTAAACAATGACGTCCTTGCGACGTCATTTCGCGCAATGCACGGCGGTAAATTTAGGGACGGCGCATGCACAGTTAGTTGGGCGCAGGGACGCACTTCATTTAAATGAAACACGCCCCTCTACTCGCCGATTTGAATTAGGCGCCGTTACGCCGCGAAAGATACACTACGCCGCCGTAACTTACGGCGCAAATTCTTTGTGGATTCAAAGCTACAGTACAACAAGTAAGTTACAGCGGCGTAGCGTATCTCACATACGCTGCGCCCATGCAATTCTTTCTGGATCTGCCCCTGAATGTATAGATTTAATTCAGGAAAAAAGTTCATAGTGTGTAAAAAAAAAAAAATCCTGATCACCTCCCTAGAGTACTACGATAACACTGTGGTGGATACATACCACCAATAGAAAACTCTCTTTGTGTGAAAGAAAACTCACTTGGATACAGTGTTGCATGACTGCGGAATTGTTATTCAAAGCGCTGAAAATTGGTTTGGGAAGGCAGGGGGAAAAAGTGCCCAGTATTGAAGTGGTAAAGGTAGCTGTGATGCCAAAACCACTGTTGTGACCTGCAGCCTATGTCTGCAATAAGCCATGGTAAAAGTACCAGCCATTTGGATGCAATGCACAAGTAAACATATAGCTCTGCAGCACAGAACAAGTCAGCAGCAAAAGGCACTTCCCCATGTTCCTGATAGCAGCCACTTTTTTTATTAATTTTTTGTGCTGCTAATGTGCTTTGTCCACCTCCTCATGGTGGAATTAGAAGCTGGCATTGAAGAGGGGGAGTTTAGAGAAAATTTAAAAAGTCTTCCCGCCGTTTCACAGCACAGTGTAAGGGAAGACAGCATGTGAGGAGAGGGGAATTATGCAGTCAAGGTAAAGGCAGGCAGCAGAAAAAAGTGGGTGTATATTCCCATTGCTGGCATAGGCTTCCTTCCTCTCCCAAAATCTTCCTAAAATGGTCAAATGGCAAAAGGCAGTCTGCATTAAACTCTCGGCTGTTTGTGTTTCTGGCTGTTTATATATTTATTTTACACATGTAATTGCCATATTTAATTTGTTTTTTAACCTGTTCCTGCAAACACAGGCAGGGACAGCAATTCAACCTGAGTACACTCTTAACAAAGAAAGAAAGTCCTAAGCCTATACATCACATTTTCCCTATGCAAAAATGTAAAAAAAAAAGCTGCACAATGCAGGGGCAAGGGCAGGCAAGAGCAAATGGAGAAAAAAAAGTTTACGACCAGGGTGAAGGGCAGGCATCAGCCATGATTAAATGTACAATCCTACAGACAAAGGCTGCCTGCCCTTCCCCAAATCTTCCTTCAACAATTACAAATATGTCATTAAGGCACTGTGGAGTGGTATGCAGAAGGAGGAATAGAAATAATAACAGAAGTAGGAGTGTTGGGGTCCTGACAGTGAGGCAGTAAGGAAGAGGAGTGTTGGGGTGCTGACAGAGTGCAGCTGTCATTTTTTTGGGTGGCTTCAATTTTCACAGCTCCCTGATACAGCGGAAACATTTTGATGAGATCGACTGCCATCATTCAAGAGTGGGTCCAAAAGGATCTTCTTTTAGGAAATGGTGAGAGGCTACTTCTTCTGTATTTCCTGTTGGAGTCTGAGTTAGGGATGGCGTTCATGGTGACATAAATGCAGTATTTGTGCAAATTTGTTGATGTGGTAAAGGGCCTTTTCCCCACAACATTGGCCTGATGGTTATGGGGGTCTGCATGGTGTACTAATCAAAATATGGAAGCCCTCTGTAAACAAAAAGATTTAGGAAAAGGGTCTGCTATGGATGTGGAGGAGAATCACTGACCCCCCTATATACAAACATCACATAGTGACTGGGAAATGTAATTTAGCATTTATTTTTTTTGTTTTTTTTTTAAAGTTTGTTTAAAAGTTTTATCCCTATTGTGGGGTCACCAGTATGGTATTTGTAAGTTGAAATCATATGCCCGCTCAAGTGTCTCTTCTCCAGAGAGAATAAGTTCAGTGCTCGCAACCTTTCCTTATAACTAATATCCTCCAGACCCTTTATTAGCTTTGTTATCCTTCTTTGTACTCGCTCCACTTCCAGTACATCCTTCCATAGGACTGGTGCCCAGAACTGGACAGCATACGCTAGGTGCGGCCAGACCAGAGTCTTGTAGAGTGGGAGAATTATCGCTTTATCCCTGCAGTTAATCCCCTTTTTAATGCATGCCAATATTCTGTTTGCTTTGTTAGCAGCAGCTTGCTGAGCCTATCATCTACTAGGACTCCCAGGTCCTTTTCCATCATAGATTCCCCCAGAGGTTCTCATCCCAGTGTATAGATTGCATTCATGTTTTTGCCACCCAAATGCTTTTTTTTTTTTTAATTTTCTACATTAAACCTCATTTGCCATGTAGTTGCCCACCCCATTAATTTGTTTAGATCTTTTTGCAAGGTTTCCATGTCTTACAGAGAAGTTATTGCCCTGCTTAGCTTAGTATCATCCACAAATACAGAGATTGAACTGTTTACCCCATCCTCCAGGTTGTTTCTAAACAAATTAAACCGGATTGGTCCCAGCACAGAACCCTGGGGGACCCCACTACCCACCCTTGACCATTCCGAATACTCCCCATTTATCACCAACCTCTGAACTCGTTCTTGTAGCCAGTTTTCAATCCATGTACTCACCCTATGGTCCATGCCAACGAACCTTATTTTGTTCAGTAAACGTTAATGGGAACTGTGTCAAATGCTTTTGCCAAATCCAGATACACCACATCTACGGGCCTTCCTTTATCTTGATGGCAACTCCTCACCTCCTCATAGAAGGTTAATAGATTGGTTTGGCAAAAACGATTCTTCATGAATCCATGCGTATTACTGCTAATGATACCGTTCTCATTACTTAAATCTTGTATATAGTCTATTATCATCTCCTCCAAGAGCTTGCATACTACTGATGTTAGGCTAACTGGTCTGTAATACCCAGGCATGAATTTTGGGCCCTTTTTAAATATTGGTGCTACATTGGCTTTTCTCCAATCAGCTGATAACATTCCAGTCATTAGACTGTCAGTAAAAATTAGGAACACTGGTCTGGCAATTACTTGACTGAGTTCCTTAAGTACCCTCGGGTGCAAGCCATCTGGTCCCAGCGATTTATTAAAGTTAATTTTCCCAAGTCTAATTTAAATTCTGTCCTCCGTTAACCATGGAGGTGCTTCCTATGATGTGTCATGAGGATAAACACTGCAGTTTTGGTTACTGAAGCCCCCGATTCCCTTGTGAAGACTGAGGAAGAGAATAAATTCAATACCTTCGCCATCTCCCCATCCTTTGTAACCAGATGCTCTTCCTTATTCTTTATGGGGCCAATATGGTCTGTCCTCCTTTATTTACATACTTATAGGTAGATTCAGGTAGAGTTAGGCCGACTTATCAGTAGATAAGTCGACCAAACTCAGAATCTACGCCGACTTTGTTTAAGTGTATGCTTGCGCCGTCCTATCTTAGATTGCAATATTTTGGATGGCCGCTAGGTGGCGCTTCCATTGCGGTCGGCGTAGAATATGTAAATGAGTTGATACGCCGATTCACGAACGTACGCCCGGCCGCCGCAGTCGATTTACGCCGTTTCCGTAAGGCATTAGCGGGCCTAAAGTTATTCCATCTATTAGGTGGAATAACAATGTTAAAGTATGGCCGCTGTTCCCGCCGCGAAATTATAATTTTTTACGTCGTTTGCGTAAGTTGTCCGCGAATCGGGATTTACGTCGTTTACGTCCACGTCGAAATCAATAGGCCCGTGTGGCGTACTTAGCCGCAATGCACACTGGGAAATGTAGGCGCCCGACGCATGCGCAGTTAAAAAAAAAACGTAAAAAACGTGAGGTCAAGCCTCATTACCATTAAACACGCCCCCCTCCAAGACATTTGAATTTGGCGCCCTTACGCACGCCCGCTTTAGGCTACGCCGCCGTATATTAGCAGGCAAGTACATTGAGAATCATGTACTTGCCTAGCTAACTTACGGTGGCGTAGCCTAAACAGGCTAAGCTACGCCGCCGCAAGTTTACACCCAGGTACCTGAATCTACCTATTAAAGAATTTCTTTTGATTTTTTTTGCTCTTCTCCGCTATGTGTTCTTCATGTTCTATCTTAGCCACCCTAATTGCACCCTTACATTTCTTGTTGCATTCTTTATAAAGTCTAAATGCTGATCTCTCAACATTGTATTTTTGAAGGCCTTCTCCTTCTATTTTATATGCATTTTTACATTGGAGTTAGGCCATCCAGGACTTTTGTTCGCTCTTTTAAATGTATTACCCAATGGGATGCATTGGCTAATACCCTTATTTAATATGCTCTTAAAGCAAACCCATCTCTCCTCTGTGTTCTTTGTTCCTAAGATTTTATCCCAATTCATGCCTTCCAGCAAGGTTCGTAATTTAGGGAAGTTGGCTTTTTTGAAATTCAGTGTCTTTGTATTCTCCTTCCTATTTGTGTGATTTATATTGAAGCCAATTGACCTGTGATCGCTGTTAACTACATTGCCCCGTATTTCAACATCCGTGATCAGGTCTGTATTGTTGGTAATCAGTAGATCCAGTAACACTTTATTTCTAGTTGGTGCGTCTACCATCTGACCCATAAAATTGTCCTGTAAGACATTTAGGAACTGGTGAGCCTTAGATGAATGCGTGTTTCACTCCGCCCAGTCTGGATAATTAAAATCCCCCATTATGATAACACTTCCTATCCTTGCTGCTAATCCAAATTGTGATAGGAGATCGGTCTCCCCCTTACCTCAGGTTAGGGGTGTTGTGGAAATTTCATGAAGATGTATTTAATATGTATTGTCATAGTGTCACCCATTGTTGGTTCTCCCGCAGCCCACTCTAAAGAGCTGACTGGGGCAGACTGAGACTGGTTGAGA